>NC_053492.1:455658804-455976304 GCF_905171775.1 Rana temporaria | reverse complement strand
CTGGATATATGTGGGGGACATGGCTGGATATATGGGGGGACATGGCTGGATATATGGGGGGACATGGCTGGATATATGGGGGGACATGGCTGCATATGTGGGGGACATGGCTGGATATATGGGGGGACATGGCTGCAATATGTGGGGGAACATGGCTGGATATGTGGGGGGACATGGCTGGATATATATGGGAGACATGGCTGGATATATGTGCGGGACATGGCTGGATATATGTGGGGGACATGGCTGGATATATGGGGGGACATGGCTGGATATATGGGGGGACATGGCTGCATATGTGGGGGACATGGCTGGATATATGGGGGGACATGGCTGCAATATGTGGGGGGACATGGCTGCAATATGTGGGGGACATGGCTGCATATGTGGGGGGACATGGCTGCATATGTGGGGGGACATGGCTGCAATATGTGGGGGGACATGGCTGCATTTGGGGACACATTTAAAAAAAAGTATCGGTATTCGGTATCGGCGAGTACATGACAAAAAGTATCGGTACTTGTACTCGCTCCTAAAAAAATGGTATCGGGACAACCCTAAATACAGTAATGGAAAATCCTTGCATTTCAGCATAAAAAAAATGTACAGAGGCGCATGCGCGGGCTGCGGGGATGGACGCCTGAGCCGTCAGCTCCGCTCCAGGCTGTCACCGCGGCGCCCGTTTTCCGGTACACAGCCGTCCTGGATTGCTGAAAACAGCACGGACTAGCTCCTCAGAGTAGCGGGCACATATCTACACGGCTTGCCCCGAGTTTAACCGAGGATTTTAAGCCATATTAGACCTCTGAAGATCTGTGAGGTAAATCCAAGATGGCCGCCGCACCGCTGCTTCAGACACCAGCACATAGCCTGACTGAACAAGGGCAGCTATTCAGGTCAGAACCAGCCTTATTTCAACCACACATCATACCTGACTCGGTGGGATCTCATCTTCAGGTATCCTCTCTGTCCTCTGCCCCAGGGGAATCCCTAACTAATAATCTGTTGGGATCTGAATTAACCCCTTCATATAGGGGAATAACTGTACCATTACAGCAAGGTGTCCTTATCAGTGACGCACGTCCCATGGATCCTGCTCTCCTCATGGAGGACCTGTTTATTAAATTTTCAGTTTTGCTGGATAAGGGTCTGGCCCAAACGGCAGCTAAGATAACAAATGATTTAAAAGCAGATTTCCAATCCCTGGGCACTAGGATTGAAACCATTGAGAACAAAATGGAGGAAACTATAGCCGCCACAACCCAGAATTTTCACCACATTCATTCGCTTCAAGATCAATTGGATGTAGCGATGTCCCGCATTGACGACCTCGAGAACAGATCTAGGAGGTCTAATATTAGAATTCGCGGTCTCCCAGAAACTATCCTTAATGTGCCTGAGGCAGTACAGGACCTGATTAAAAATCTCCTCCCTAATATATCTCCACAGCATTTAGAACTGGATAGGGCTCATAGAGCATTGGGGCCCCCTAGGAAGGATGGTTCCCCGAGAGACATCATCGCCAAACCCCATCATTACTACATTAAGGAGGAGGTCATGAGACAAGCGAGGGCTGCTCAGGCGGTAATGTGCCAGGGACATCAGGTACAACTTTTTGCAGACCTTTCTCCGTCCACGATCCAAAGAAGGAGATCTCTTAAGCCACTGCTTCAGGCCTTGTCCCAGAAAGCCATCAAATACAAATGGGCCTTTCCCTTTGCGGTCAAATTTGCAGTCAATGGTAAACCGTTTGCTTTTTCCACCTTTCATGAAGGAGAAAATTTACTTCTGCGTTTGAAGCTCATCGCACAAGAAGCTGACATGGAGACTACATCTGTAGGGCAGGGATCCAACAAACGAGCTGTCCCTACCAGTCCTCAATCTCCCCTTTGGCAGAGGGGCAACTCTAAAAAAGCAAGGGAAAATGGAACAACCTGAAAATTAATCTTTCCTGCTCTCCCAGCAGGGAAATGTCTTGCCGGATGGTCATGGATCTGAGGATCATTCCAATGTGATTCTCTCCTCCTTTTGACTTGGTTGCTTTGGGGGGTTCCTTCCCATACAGGTTCTTGACTTTTTTGGCTGTTTTGACTTTTATTTTTATTTTTTATTTTTCCTCATCTGATCATCCCAGATGGCTTTAGTGCTGTGTGGTTAGAATTTTTCATTATCTGTTACACCTAGCAGCTGTGTTGGGGCAATGGGAGGGCTCCCTTCCTGTTGCTCCTGTTAAGTCTTTGGGGCTAACCTTTTTTCTTCCCACTGATCTGCGCATTTTTCGTTTTTCGGCTAGGAGGAGTGACGCCTTTTATGTCACTGACGCGCTGATTCGGTCCCTTGGGGCCCCCGTCGTCTCACTAGGTGGGAGGGCGGGGGCTCGGGGCGATCGGTTGGGGTGGTTAGTTTACGCAAATAGAATTTTTATTTCTATGCTGTGTACCTTACTTATGCTTATTAGATTATATTTGTGTGATTTTGGGCGCCCGGTTCCAGCTTGGTTCCAATGCGCCTCAATCCTTCCTTGGGACACCTGATGGTCTCCGAGGGATGGACAGCTCTCCCCTGTTTAGGGGAAGCTGATTCTACTTTCACTTCTCAGAGCTTCCGGGGTTTCTCCCACCCGGAGCTCCACTTTTCTTTTCAGGGAGACCTACTTTTCTCTTTTCTTTTCTGTCTTTCCTTACCTTACCCAGTGATTCCTAGCTACACTCGATTGTGCCTAAAATATGCTTTATTTACAGGTTTTGCACTCCTAAACTCTATCCTCAGGGACTCAACCTTTGCGGTTATGGATGCTGCTGTTCTTGGTCTCGTTTGGGACCTGGGTCTGCTATTGGTGAGTGAGGGCTGCCTTGGACGTGGTCCAGATTCTGAGATCCATGGCTGATTCACTAGATGTTAGGCTCCGCATTGCCTCTCATAATGTGCAAGGCATTAATTCTCCAATTAAACGAAGAAAGGTAATGGACCACTATAAATCTCTACATCTAGACATCATCATGCTTCAGGAAACTCACTTTCCTGTCCGGTATAGCCCCACTTTTCTACACTCATACTTTCCTCAATTTTATCTAGCCAGTGCTGAAAACAAAACCAAAGGGGTTGCAATCCTGATCTCTAAGAAATGCACTTTTGTTAAAATATCTGATACTGTGGACCCAGAAGGGAGGTTTATCCTGGTGAAAGGCAAAATAGGAGACCAACTCTTCTCTTTGGTCTCGTATTATGCACCTAATAGAGGTCAGGCTAAATTTTTCAAATCGTTATTAGACACACTATCCCCCGAATTGGAGGGCACCATAGTCTTTGGGGGAGATTCCAATACAGCTCTAGACCAGGGTTTGGACAAATCAAAACCGCCAGGGTCCAGGGTAATACGTCCCACAAAAGAAAGCCTTAAAATCGCTAAAATCCTTCACGAATTTGGTTTAGCTGACACATGGAGAGAACTTAATCCCTCCAAAAGGGATTACACTCATTTTTCTCACCCTCACCTTACGTATGCTCGCATAGACCATATTCTCACTCCTTCTACCAGTCTACCGACAGTACTATCCGCCTCGATCAGAGATTCTGCTCTATCCGACCATTCCTTGGTAATTATATCCCTTGCACTGGGTCTTCCGGAAGGGTCGCGCTTGTTTTGGAGGCTGAATGAATCTTTGCTCTCAGACCCCGTCAGAGTCGCGGAGATTGAAAAGGCCCTGACAGAGTACTTTTCATTTAATGACACAGGAGAAGTTTCAGTTGAAACACTTTGGGCTGCTCACAAAGCTTTCATTAGGGGTAGGCTCATACAGATCTCCTCGCAAGTAAAAAAGGGAAGAAAAGCTGAAATTGAAAGATTGGAATCTGATTATCTTTCCCTTAAAGCTTTGCATAAACAAGATCCCTCCGGAACACCCATAAGTCAACTGGATAATGCCAGGTTGGCTCTTAACCTCGCTCTCACTACCCGGGCTGAGAAAGCAATTAGATGGAATAAACATAAATTTTATACTCAGGCAGACAAATTCGGCCCCCTTCTTGCGTCCAAATTGACCCCTAAGCCTAAATTACTTTCAATGCCCAAGATTAAAATGGGTGGTCTTCCTCCTACAACCAATCCGACCAAAATCTTAGATGCTTTTCAGGGTTTCTACTCGAAACTTTATGAAGCTCCTACCCTTCCCTCCTCTGACTTATCCTCACGATTCCTCGAGGGACTTCCTATCCCTTCCTTGTCTGACACCCACAGGGATATATTGGACTCTCCAATAACGGAGGAGGAAGTAAGGGGTGTGGTTAAGAGTCTCCGAAGCGGTTCGGCCCCTGGCCCTGATGGTCTTTCTGTCCCCTATTACAAAAAATTTATAGACGTTTTGACGCCTCACTTAACGAAATTTTTTAATTTTAAAGCCAAAGGAGACCCCTTTGACTCCCAAATTAATACAGCATTTATCACGGTGATACCAAAGCCAGACAAGAATCCTGAGGATGTCTCTAATTATCGGCCAATTTCCCTTATCAACAATGACCTCAAGATCCTAACTAAAATTTTGGCCAATAGGTTGGCGGGATTCATTGGGCACTATGTGCATAAAGACCAAGTGGGATTTATACCCGGCAGGCAAGGCCCTGACCAAATTAGACGTGCAATTGATCTGGTATCAATTCTGCAAACCAATTGGGCGGGAGGGAGCCACCAAAAAGGATTTCTGCTATCTCTGGACCTTCAGAAGGCCTTTGACTCCGTGTCCTGGCCCTATATCTTTAATATTCTAGAGAAATGGGGTTTTGGTACCAGATTCATGGGTATTATTAAGGCCCTTTACACAAACGCTAGAGCTCTAGTCAGGATCAAAGGACATTACTCCTCCCCTTTCGGAATCAAACGAGGTACTCGACAAGGATGTCCGTTGTCCCCACTTATTTTTGCCATTGCAATTGAGACCCTGGCGATTGCTATACGACAGAACCCTAATATATCGGGGGTTCAGTGTGGAGGCCGGAACCACAAATGCGCCCTCTTTGCGGATGACATTCTGCTTTTTTTAACCCTCCCCCTATCCACTCTTCCCAACTTGAACCGCACTCTTGATGATTTCTCTTCGTTAGCGGGCCTATCCGTCAATTTTTCTAAGTCAGAGGCTCTGAATGTATCCCTTCCCCCTGATGTAGTTTCGGAACTGAAACTATCTTTTAAATGTAAGTGGAGTGATACCTCGATTCAATATCTGGGTATCGCCCTTTCCGCTAAGACTGAAACCTTATACGACCTTAATTATCCCCCTATCTTTAAAAAGCTGGATGCTGATCTGGCCAGGTGGTCCAAACTCTACCTCTCCTGGTTGGGGAGGATCAACTCACTTAAAATGACGCTGCTCCCAAGGTTGCTTTATCTATTTCGCTCTCTTCCAATCCCGATCAGGAGAAATCATTTAAAATCTTTCCAAGGCAAACTGCTTAAATTTATCTGGGGTTCTTCAGGGTATCGTATACCACAGGATACACTCTTCCGTCACAGACACAAGGGTGGTTTGGGATACCCAGAGCTTCACAAATACTACCTTTCAGCTAGACTGGCTCAATTTTCCACCCTTTACTCCAAATTTGAGAGACCAGATTGGGTCGATATTGAACAACAAGCAGTCCCGTCTATTCCCCTGGATTTTTTGCTTTGGTCCCCTGCCAAGTCCCGCCCTTCCATTCTTTCTCCAGTACTCTCACAATCTTTTGCTTTATGGGACCGCCTCAAAGGAAATCCCTGCCTAACGTCCACTTCCCGTCCTTTGGCACATATTTTCAATAATCCCGATTTTCCATATGGTCTGCAAACTTCTAACTTTAAGTGGTGGATGGATAAGGGGCTATATCGGATAGGCCAATATTTCACCTCTAGTGGTCCCATTTCCCTGAGCTACTGTATCCACACACTGAAGCTACCCGATGAAGAGATGGTCCACTTTAAACAAATATCCAATTTCCTGCATAGTATCTGGAGAACCAAACCCCTACCCCCTGATTTTACTGCTTATGAGATTTGGTGTGGACAAGCCATGGGGCGGAGGGGAGGCATTTCGGTGATCTATTCAGCCCTCACTCACCCAATTGATAAAACAACTTATATGACGGCTTGGGAGTCTGATTTTCAGAAATCCATTAGCTTGGAGTCTTGGCATAAAGCTGTCTCTAGATCGTTCAAGGGCATTCAGAATATTTCCTTGGTAGAGGCGAATGTAAAGGTCATTACCAGATGGTATCTTACTCCCTCCAGATTGGCTGCTATGTTTTCGGATGCGGATCCTCTTTGTTTTAGGGGTTGCCAGCTTCGGGGCTCCATGGCCCACATCTGGTGGGAATGCCCTAGGATCCGCTCATTCTGGAGACTCATCTTCAATATGATTCACAGAGTGACCGGATTTCAGATCCCTAGGACCCCTGACGTAGCCTTGTTAAATGCCCTTATCCCCTCGCTTCCTAAATCTACACAACACCTAGTTCATTTCATCTTACTCGGCTCCAAAATATCCATAGCCAAATCCTGGAAACAGCCTAGGCCACTCATGTCAGTTGCTAAACAAAAAATCTCATGGATCATGGTTCAAGAAAAATTATCCAGCATATTAAATGACTCCGTTGCTAAGTTCCATGAGATTTGGACACCTTGGGCTGTTTTTATTGATATCCCCCTTACCCTGGTTCCTGCACTTGTTTAACTGGGATCTAACGGGTAGATAGGCACTGAGCTTCCCCTCCTTACCCCTTCTCCCCTTCCCTCCCTTCTCTCTCTGTTTCCTTTTTCTCTATTCTTTTCTTCCTATCTCTGTCAGTTGTTGGGTTATTATCTTTTAATATATGTGCTTTTGCAAGGTTACAACATGCACATGGATTATCCCCCCCCCCCCCCCTTTTTTTTTTTTTTTTTTATATTTTTTTTTTTTTTTTTTATCCTCTCAGACTGTATGCCAATAGGCTATTTAAATTGTGATTTACTGCTACAATTTTGGCTGTTCTAAAGCAAAAAGATGTGCATAATCCATTAGAGTTATTAATATTTCGGATGATATTTGTGACTGATGTAACCTTATTTTGAAACTTAATAAAAATTTATTGAAAAAAAAAAAAAAAAAAATGTACAGTATTCTCAACAATGATTGTATATTTTTGTAAATTATTTTTAACAAAGTTTTCCATTGCAAACAAAAAAATAAGGCCACACAGGGCCTACATGAAAACAACAAACGTATTAATCCTATAACTAATCCTATAATGAACATACTCCCAAAAAAATGTTTAAGACATACTTAAAGAGCAACTTCACTCCACTGTATTTTTTTCCCCTATTTACTTTTTAAAGGTGGGGTATCTCCAAAAAATATACTCACATACCTGGCTAATGCAGGGTTGACCTACTAGGATCCACCACCTCTGTGCTGAAGGGGTCCCACAAGGCCATAATCACTTCTAACGTCATTAGGAAGTGGCTGTCTCTTTCTGGTTCAGGCAGCTGGTCTCCTGACAAATCCTCACAAGGTCAACCCTCCTTGGGCTGTTGTAAGGATATGTGATGTGCATAACCCAGGAGGTTTCAGGAGTGGGTGAGATGTTATTCTCACCAGATAAGAATGAAGATGGGCGGACTGGAGCTGGAAAAAAAATGGGTAGATAAAAAAAGTCATCATTGTAGATTCTGGAGAGGAGAAGAATTCAGTAAAGACTATTATTGAAGTAAAGGTCCACCTTAAAGTCTCATTGAAGATTTATTATTAAAATCATTGTTATTAATTATAATTTATTGTTAAAATTATTAGCTAGAAAGATTGACTACTGTGCCAAAATTCTTACTGAGTCTTAATAGTCATACTGATGTATGTTGTTAAAGAAATCTCTAATCATAATACGAACCTTTCTTCTTGGCATTCATCTGGGGAAAGGACTGCAGATCTCCATGTGGAAGCAGTAGCCTCTCTGCAGCTGTCTAATATGCCCCCTGATGAGTCTCAGCTTGAATCCAGCAATCTGCAGAGAACATAAGCTTTGCTGATTGCTGGTCTCTGGTCTCGTAGTGGACATGTGGGATTGCTGTCTGACTCCTTGATGGGGAATTTTCTTCTCACTTCCTGTCCCAGTTACAAAACAGGAAGTGCTAAAAAAAAATCTTCTGAATAGAGATGGAAGCAACAGTAAAATCTTGACAAAGATGCGTACTATTGTATTCCTTAATCATTAATGTCCCACCGTAACTTTATTCCAATTAAGTATGCTGCCAACATGGTCCCTTGCTTAAGCCATGCCCCTCTGGCATGTTTCATCCTGATTGGGCTTTTTTCGTAGAGGTAAACCTTTACGAATAAGCCCAACTGGGGTGAAATGCATAAGAGGGATGTGAATTAAGGTGAGGACTGTGTTGGAAGCCTGCTTTATGGAATAAGGTTATGACGGGGCATTTATGGAGTACAGCTTTGTGTTTCTTTGTGTTACTACAAGCTTTACGGGACAAGCTTTCAGTTGCTGTGAAAAACCTTGGGATCCACAGAAGGAGCTTGGAGTGGTGCAGTTTGCTTTTGATTCCCCAAACTACAGTAAGCTTAAAAAATCTTTAATCTTTAAGACCTCATTTACATTGGTGGTGGCACGGCAATACTATGCCACAACCAGGCGCCAAGTGATTCACATGGGGCTACAGTGACTTCAAGGCCACCGCCTGCCAAATGTGGCATTGCCCAGTTATGTTTGGCAATGTGAATAGACCTAAGCAACCAATATGTTATTTTGTAGGTAAGCTTTTGGGGTGGGGGGCAATTAAAAAACGGGTCAAAAACCTGTTTTTACTGCTCCTTTGCAGGGCCTAAAAGCTGTGCCTGCAACTTAGTTTGCAAGCTTCTAAATGTATTTATTTTATTCCCATCAGCATGTTGCTTCATTAATTCTTGTTCCCGTATAGTCAGTGAAAAACAGTTAATAATCATTGTGTTCTATGAATGCACCCCAGCCTTGAATTATTGATTTTTGGAGAATTGATGTCGGCAGTTGTATTTAGGTCTAGTGTTACACATTGTAAGACCTTCTGGTGTCCAATGAGTAATGCTGCCACTGAACTATTTAATTGCAAGGTTCTGTACGCATACCTGCATGTTGCCTTGCTTGACAAGCAATAATTCTTGTAGGCTGTAGTGCCAGGGGAGAATAGAGTTGTTTGGTGCTGTTAGGGATTTTTCTCTCTCTCTCTCTCTCTCTTTCCCTCTCAGTGGAACAATTCTAAAGGAACGCTCCTTGTGCTATTTTCCAATCCTCTAATTGCTTTTGTCTGGAAGGAACACCTGATATACAGGCCAAGGATAAAATAGGATGGCTCAGAAGCACATTCTTTTTTGGAAATCACAAAAAAAAACATTAAATTGGCCTTAATGCCTGCATTCTATCATATTTATTGTTTATATGGGGAGCTAAATTGTAGCAGTTGAGTGTTTTAATTGACATTTAATGATAGGGATTTTTATGGGTATGTCCATGTTATTATCCAGTGATACAATGCCGATGATTGCATTTGCCTTGTTGTTTTGTTGTAACGAATGTAGACATGTTCCTCAAGGTTAGAGGAATAGTATTGTCAGGCTTTATCTTGGTTTAATTGCTGAATTGTGTACCTTTTAATTGTTATACTGGGAACAAAAGAAACAAAAAATATATGTATATGAAAATGTGGATGTTCTATAGTTATTCATAGGTAGATGTTTTATTAACGAATAGGAACACTAAAACAAAGAGCTCAAATCCTTTTTTGCCTCCTGCTCCTGACCTAACCTAACCCACCCTTTATACTACATACAAAGTCATGGTACACTTTGCTAAGTGAAGTGTCTCTAGTCCATTAGTTAGTCACCCCCACTGTCTGAACAGTATAAATCATTATATAAATGGACATTTATATTTTATTGTGCACACCATAAACACCCAACTCAACAAGAAACATCTACCGCAGCTCCCATCTTAAAGGATAAGTGCACTTTAAAACAAAGTCCTTTCTTGTATTAAGAGAGGCATGGACTCCAG
Source organism: Rana temporaria (assembly GCF_905171775.1). Classification (NCBI taxonomy): domain Eukaryota; kingdom Metazoa; phylum Chordata; class Amphibia; order Anura; family Ranidae; genus Rana; species Rana temporaria. The sequence continues at coordinate 455,966,269 of NC_053492.1, read as the reverse complement.
AGAGAGATATATCATTTTGCCCCTGTTCAAATCTTTAGTAAGACCTCATCTGGAATATGCAGTTCAGTTTTGCCCACCAATTCACAAAAAGGATATCGGGGAACTGGAGAAAGTGCAGAGAAGGGCATCCAAACTGATAAGAGGTATGGAGGAGCTCAGGTATGAGGAAAGATTAGGATAATTTAATTTATTTACTCTTGAGAAGAGGAGATTAGGGGAGCCAAACTGTGCCCCCCTTCTCCCCCATTCATGATGTACAAGTTTAGGGGATCCTACACCCAGCAGTCTTTCACTTGTTAAAATCACTGCCGCTGTCACTATTCCTGACAGCCTTGGAAAAGAAGGAAGGTCCTGCCATCCCTGCAGTGAACCATTTCCCCTCCTGCCCATCCCTTGCCCCGGCCCTGCCAATAGACTATTCATTAGTGCTCCATAGCATTCTATACGGTTGTGTCCCAAGGCCAGAGACAATCAGAGACAGTCCCATAGAAGTATGCATCTGTGGAGGGGGAAGGTAGGTAAGATTGGGTCAGGGGAAAATGGCAAGAAGGATGAGTGCACTTGGTTATGAAGTCATTGCTCTGTCAATTGCATGATCCTGAGAGTATGCAGAACTTCATAGTTATGAGGAATATATATAACTACAATGTTTGTCCATGCTTCTGTATGACCATTTGGCCTTCCTTCATTGGCCTTAAAAAATGGCAGATGTAATTCTGCAGACTGATATGCTCTGTTTCTCAGCTTCCTCTTAAAGCTTAACTCCAGCGGAAGCATTTGTATTCCTGTCCCTCCACAATATTTACATAGCTTTGCCACAGCTCACATCCCTGCATGGCAGGGAGGGCAGGAGACCAGGTTTACCCTGTTGTAGTTTACTAGCACTTATAGGTGTCATGGTGTCATAGTTCTTTAGGGTTGGAGACCACGCTGGACTGACTCATTCAGTTGTGGGTCTATGGGTGGGTATTGGTGGGGTGGGTTTGGAGAGTTCTCTCCCTATGTTTTCTGCCCGAATTAAAAGAAAGCTTGGAGTGAGCCTTTTCTAGAGGATTGGGATGCTACCTCTGGGTATGGCCTCACATTCATTTTCACATGTATTTGTGAGGGTAGGTAAACAAGATTGCCCAATATCCAATGAAATGCAGATTGGAAGGTGCATTTATGATTGTTTTATTGAAAGTAGCGACAGGTGATGAAAGCCTTGGGCGCTCCTTTAAACCTACCTTGATAGTTTTATAGTTGGCAAGGTTGAATAAAGACATAATTTCATCCACTTCAACCTGTGTGGCTGTGGACATATGACTGTGTTTGTAATAATGTCTTTACCATATACCACCTCTACCATTTGCCATATCCCTGTGTATTGCGTTCACTATGATGCCCATCTAAGAGCATTTGAAACAGTTGACGCTCCCCTTTTGACACCACTAATTGTGGAAGAGAGTTCCACATCCTTACCTCTCTAATAGTAAAGAAACCCCTATGTAATTTGTGCTTAAATCACTTCTCGTCCAACCTAATGGAATGGCAACGTGTCTTCTTAAGTTACCTAAGACTGAATAATTATTTTTTTACCGTACGCTAGGTCTTCTCTCTGCTTTCAGTCTGCAACCAGAGAAGCAACTCTCTTCTCCTATTAGAAAGCCCCTTGTTAGTACATGAACACTTCAGCCCAGCTGATTGGCTCCTTGTACTGGTTCTCCATCTGCTAGTCTGAATTCTGCTATATATAGGACTATATAAAGCTCATACCTAGTAAAATATGGGTGCCTGCATTAAAATAAAATGCACATGCATAAATGATTACAGGTCTGATTATATGAGTCTTTTGTATCTGCCTAGAGGTCAGCTTTAATGCGATTCTTCTCAGTATTATTTAATTTAAAACTTTGAAGGAACTGTAGCAAGTTGCTAAACTTTGATGTATTAACAAAGAAACATTGTTTGGATGAAAACAGGTTTTAATTAAAGTTTTAATTAACCAGGATTTAAGGAGCCAAATCTGATTATAAAAAAGAAAAAAAAGAAAAAACCATTACAAGCTTTCAAAGTAGTATTGGTTACACAATCAATTGCTTGCTTGTAAATCAAAGTAGATGGAGACAAGATCTGATCTAAGCTTAGAGATGTCAAAAAGGACTAAAGGGGAAAAAAAATTACATTCATGGAAAATGTAATTTTAAATATTTAAATTTTTAACATTTTATACTGTAATTATTATACATTTGTATATACCGTATTTGCCGGCGTATAAGACAACTGGGCATATAAGATGACCCCCTAATTTTCCAGCTAAAATGTTGGTTTTGGGATATACTCACCGTATAAGACGACCCCTCACTGTGCCATCTATACATGCCTCACTGTGCAATATATACATGCCTCACTGTGCCATCTATACATGCCTCACTGTGCCATTAGTAACATGCCTCACTGTGCCATCTATACATGCCTCACTGTTCCATTAGTAACATGCCTCATTGTGCCATCTATAAATGCCTCACTGTGCCATTCCATTCCCTGCCTCAACGATCTCCCTACCTTCTCCTGTTTGCAGAGATGTCAGACGGGGCCATCCATTATTCAAAAGCCGCGCCTCCTCCTCAGGCTGTTCCGTGATAGGCGGAACAGTAATTTTCCCAGCAGAGCCTCTGTTCAGTGTTCCGCCTATCACACATGTCCTCTCGTCCGAGGCCGAGGCTGATGATGAGAAGGCATCCGTGATAGGTTGAACACTGAACAGAGGCTCTGCTGGGAAAATTTGTGTTCCGCCTATCACGGAACAGCCTGAGGAGGAGGCGCGCTTTTTTAATAAAGGATGGCCGACGTCTGACACAGGTACCCGGCGTATAAGACGACCCCCGACTTTTGGGCCATGATTTTAGATGCAAAAAGTCGGAAAATACGGTATGTATTATAAATGTATAAATGTAGATAGTTAATAATATATAATTTATTATAAATTCAAATAAATGTAAATATTTAGAAATACTAAATAGATAGGAGGATTAAAAATGACTTATTTGGGGGACAATTAACAAACATAGCCACAAGTTTTAAAAAACAAAGTTTTAGTTAGGGCTCATTTACACTTGCTTTGGCTTCAACACACATTAACGGCTAGTTTACACTTCAAAACAAGGCTTCGTAAAGGCTCCCTGAACTGTCTATTTCAGTGCCAATTTGCACACCTTAATTGCCATTGTAGCTTGATGAATCAGGCCCAGTTGTGCCTTCCTGTAGATATCTTCCAAAATATTACAAATTAAAAGGCCGCAGATCTTCGTTAATGGGCAGGGGGAACATGCCTCTTTTCTTGTGTTGATGTTATCATTGAGATCCATGTAACACTTTGGAAGAATTATCTCCAAAACACTTCAATGGATCATGTGCTGGATAAATTTACAAAGCCGTGATTTGTTCTACAAGCATATCATGTTGCCAACAGAGTGACTTTTCTACAGCAAAGGAAAGTATGAAATCTAATATCCCAGACCTCGTTGTTAATGTAGCCAGGTAATTTGGATATTAGTTTACTCTAACCACATTTGTTTTGGGAAGTGATGCTACTATTCAGTAACAGGAAATAGTATAATGAAAAAATAATTATTTATAGTTCAAGATAAGTTTCATTTAAATCACACCTACAAGTATCACATGTTTCTCTGGGGAGGCAATTTGCAATATTTTCCCAATGCATATGTAATACTATTACTGTAGCTTAGTGGTTCATTGGAAAATATTTTTTTTAGTTCCGTTCAGTTGGTGCAATGATGGAATATTTTAGAAAGAGGTTGTAACCAGCAGAGTAAGCTGGTGCATATTGGCACCCGATAAGAGCCTGAATCTGATGTAAGGGACGGCCCAAAAAAAGTGGTATTATGTAGGGGACCCTATTGATAAGAGCTCTGTGTTTCAGTTCTTGGGGTTATTTACTAAGGTGAAATAGACTCTTCACTTTGCATGGGAATTCCCCCCCAGAGCTTAATAAATGGGGTGAAATTCTGCTGATTTTCATCATCCAATTATGTGTAAGCAAAAATGCTGTTTTTTTTTTTTCCTTGTATGTGATTGTACATTGATTGCTATACTCTGGGGATAATTCCTACAGCCTATTTGCCTTTTAGTAACTCAACCCTGTACACCAGCCTTTCTCACCCAGAAGAACTTGAAATAGCTTTTAGGGCTCAGTGACCCCCTACTAAAAATCTATATATATATCTACAACTCATGATACATTAGTACAATAGTCAGTGGGAATAATGCTCCTCACACTTGAGGTCACTGGGAAGAATTACTCCAGATAGCTAAAAAGATCAAGGGTGCCAGTGGGAACTTATCTGAGAGGCAGAAATTGCCCATTGCTCAAGGAACCCCTAGCAACCTCTGGAGGAACGCTGGTCAATGACAGGGTCTCTTTAAAGACACTCTCTTGACACAGTTGTGAGCTGCTCATGTGCTCACACATGCCCAGAAGCACCAAGTGTTTTGCAGTGGCTGCGACAGAAGAAGGAGTGGTTGGTGAGCACTGTAAAGGTAAATTTAAGTGGATTGGCAGGTGGACTTCAAAAAGACCCTGTCACTTTGCCCTGGATGGACAAGATGTGACTGGTGGGCCTTGATAATGAAATTATGAGTTGTAAATCCCTAAATGTTCATAAATCCACTATTTAAACTATATGCAAAGTGACCGCAAAGATTTCTCCTGGTTTGATCCTTCTGCATAGAGATGAACTTCAACGTTGAAGGGGAACTGAGATCTCCGAGTTGGCTTTGGAAGGCTGAAGCTTTAATTCTCATTCTTCAGCACTTTGAAAAATGAGAAGTGACTGCTGTAATGTTCCATTTAGCCCTTCATTGTCAAGGTCAGATCTGTTAAAATCAATACCCAGATACATACAGTAAAGGGACGTGCAGTTGTTTTATTGCTCGTTAATTCAGGCTGATTTCCTGTAAATAATTAAGTCTATTCTCTATTCATCCATTCATGTACATTTCATTGATTGATGAAACATTCAGTGCTAAAAATACTGTAATATTCAACACATTCATACACAATGCAGATAGGTCCTTCCTTTGTTCTATTATTACTTATTAATATCCTTTCTTATCAAAAATTCATATATATATTTAATGTTTTTATTTCTTTGCATTTTTATCATTAGTTTTTATTTTATATATTCTTTCTGACAGTAGTTGCAATATTTAAATATATATAACAATAAAGATTTCTAGACTATATATATATATATATAAAGGCCCAGATTCACGTAGATCGGTGCATCTTTGTACCCCTGCTTTAGGTGGAATAACTTTACGCCGGACGTACGCCTTACGTAAACGGCATATATTACAGCGATGGGCGCAAGTACGTTCATGAATAGGCGTATCTAGGTCATCTACATATTCAACGCATAAATCAATGGAAGCGCCCCTTGCGGCCAGCGTAAATATGCGCCCAAGATACAACGGCGTAGGAGACTTACTTCGGTCGTATGAAGCCAAAATTCAGGCGTATCTTGTTTGCTGAATAAGGCGCATATATACGATGGCGCATCCGTGGACTTACGCGGCGTATCAGTCCTTTCTGAATCCGGGCCCTAGTCTATAAATCTTTATTTTTAGTTTTTATTATATATATTCTGACAGTGGTTACATTATGTGGTATGGACTTCCCTAATCCCTATATGCAACTATAGCTTTCAGATCTTTTCTTATGCTAGCGTATTTGCTGGCGTATAAGACGACTGGGCGTATAAGACGACCCTCTAATTTTCCAGCTAAAATTTTGGTTTTGGGATATACTCCTCATATAAGACGACCCCCTTCCTACTAGTCTGTCTGGAAGCTGAGGGGTAGCCAGAACAACCGCTGACAGGAACATGCTTTATTCGGCTTTTTCAAATCTCACTGTGCCCATTACATGCCTCACTCACTGTGCCATTACATGCCTCACTGTGCCATCAACATGCCTCACTGTGCCATAACATTTCCTTTACTGTGCCATCAACATGCCTCACTGTGCCATCAACATGCCTCACTGTGCCATCCCATGCCTTACTCTGCCACCCCATGCCTTACTCTGCCACCCCATGCCTTACTCTGCCACCCCATGCCTCACTGTGCCATCAAAATGCCTCACTGTGCCATACCTTTAGTCCTGTCCTGCGGGCGTCCATTATTCGAAAGCCGCGCCTCCTGCTTATGCTGTTCCGTGATAGGAGCCTGTGTTCCGCCTATAACGAAGGTCCTCTCGTCCGAAGCCCAGGATGAGAAGACATCTGTGATAGGCGGAACACCGAACAGAGGCTCTGCTGGGAAACCAAGTGTTCCGCCTATCACGGAACACCACAATGAGGAGGCGCGGCTTTTAAATAATTGATGCCCGAGGTCTGGTACTGGCGTATAAGATGACCCCCGGGTTTTGAGGCAAGTTTTTAAGCCCAAAAGGTCGTCTTATACGCTGGAAAATACGGTATTGCCTTTATGTTACTTTTGTATATTTGCATCATATTAGCTAGGATGTTCATGGTTATGTTTGGTATATAGGTGGTTAATGCATATTTTATAGCATGGTTTCTCCTAATTTTCTGATTATGGCATTTTGCACATATTTAATGTTTTTTTTTTTTTTTTAGAACTTTGGTTCGCTGCAGATAGGTGCTTATGCCAATGTGCGTTTATTAGTGCAATTAGTTTACATGGTTAGAACAGCTGTGAAATCTTTATTTACATGCACTTGTTGGTTGGTACACCATTCTTAATTGGTATTTACATGTCTGAGGGCTCCTTGATGAGCTATGTGAGATTTTTAATTGTTTTAGGGTATGGGTGTTATGGCTTTTTCAGTTTTGTTGTATAAAATAAATGGTCCATGTTTTACACAAGCAGTTTGGTTTATTTCATTTTTTTTTTGTTATTTTTTAGGGGATTGTAGTGGTTCTGAAATTTTCATAAGTATAAAATCTTTTTTCTTTTTTTTTATGAAACATTAATTGGAGAGTGTACTGTACATACTGTATAACACTTAAATTGAAAAGCTTTCTGGGCTTTCCAATGAGAAAGACTAGCAAGCTACCAAAGGGGGATTTTTTTTCATTAATCAGAGTACAGCACTGCCCCTATATATATATCTATCTATCTATCTATCTATCTATCTATATGTGTATATATATATATATATATATATATATATATATATATATATATATATATATATATATATATATATATATATATATATATATATATATATATATATATACACATATAGATAGATAGATAGATAGATAGATAGATAGATAGATAGATAGATAGATATTTATAAATATAGATATATTTATATCGATATATAGATATATCATTCCATGAAACTGCACTCTGTTTTGAATTTTAAGTTGCTATTTTCTTTTTTTTCCCCTTTGTGCTTTAACTTTCTTATTATTTTCTTATCAAGTTGACCTTGTAACAGCATTAAAACCTCAATATAGCTTACAGAAATATAGAGCAATATGCCAAAATTAATTTCACAAGAGCAGACCATATTCCTGCCTCCTTTTAATATGTCGTTGGTATCTGGTGTATTGTATAATTAAATGAGGCTCAATGACAGTTTTAGCGGCAGTTTAGCATATTATGTTGACTGATTTATTTTAGCTACTAATTATCCAAGAGTCACATGAAGGTCACTAAGGCACAAGAAAAAAGGGAATTTGGGTTTTACCTGAAAAGAAGTGATCATTTTCTGATTAGGGTTATTAAAGCACTTACTGCAAATTACATTAAAAAAAGGTAGAAGATTGATAAGCTTAATCTTTATAAAAAAAAAAGTCCACATATCAAAAGCCCAATATAATTACATAAAATCTACAACTATTTACTGTGAAAGTAAAGTAATTTAAAGAAGTATTATAGTCATTAAACCCACATCAATAAAATGGTGTATTTCAAGCTGTTCATACTCACTAAGCCTCTATGGGATTTGTTTCCTGTATTCTGGAAAACAAAAAACAAAAAACTGGTTGAACCTGCTATTCTCTGTCCCTCCCTCCTGTCCATGTCCCCACTGCAGCTGGGGATTCTGAAGGGGAGCTGTTGGCAGCTACTGTACATGCTTTGTTTTCCAAAATCCACCCACACCATGTTATTGCCAAGAAATAATAAAGATTTAATTTCAAATATATATTTGTATGACAATTTAAAACAGTTTTTTTATTTTTTTATTTTAATCATGGATTTTTCCTCTGTATTCCAAAGGCAATTGTTTTAACATGTGACCAGCAGCAGAGGACTAGAAGCTCCTCCTGCTTATGTTTCCCTGCAGACAGGCTGGGAAAGAGCTGGGCCATGTGACAGCTGTATATCGATTAGAAAAAAGGTGAAATATGCCTTGAAAAAAATAAATACACATGTAGGGGCAGATCCACAAAGATTTGCACCGGCGCAGCGTATCTAAGATACGCTACGCCACCGTAACTTACCTAGGCATAGTTTGAATCCTCAATGAATTTGCGCCGTAAGTAACGGCGGCGTAGTGTATCTCTTGTGGCATAAGGGCGAAGAATTCAAATGCGGCGGGTAGGGGGGCGTGTTTCATTTAAATGAAGCGCGTCCCCGCGCCGAACGAACTGCGCATGCGCCGTCCCTAAAATTTCCAGCCGTGCATTGCGCTAAATGACGTAGCAAGGACGTCATTGGTTTTGACGTGAACGTAAATGGCGTCCAGCCCCATTCACGGACGACTTACGCAAACAACGTAAACAAATCAAAATTGTACGCGGGAAGGAAGGCCATACTTTAACATTGAGTACGCCTCAGTATAGCAGCTTTAACTATACGCCGGAAAAAGCCGAACGGAAACTACGTAAAAAAAATGCGACGGGCGCGTGTACGTTCGTGGATCGTCGGAAATAGCTAATTTGCATACTCGACGCGGAATACGACAAAAACGGCACCTAGCGGACAACGAAAAATTGCATCTAAGATCCGAAGGCGTACGAAAACGTACGCCTCTCTGATCTAGCCGAGATGCCGTCGTATCTTGTTTTGAGGATTCAAAACAAAGATAGGACGCGGGAATTTCTTTGTGGATCTACCCTGTATTATATAAAAAAAGAAAGTGTACTGTGCATTTAAATTAGTAAATTCAGAATTCAGAATAAACCAATCATATTTCAGGTTTTGATCAAATCTTGACAAAAACTGACCCTTGAACAGATATATTTGCCAAAAAGTGTTTTTTCCTGCCCAAAGCAACCAATAATATTTTAGCTGTCATTTTTTCAGCATAAGTAAGGAAATGAAAGAAATAATGTGATTGGTTTGAAACCTCACAGACGCTTTTCTTTCCCAATGGGACGACTGATTAAAAATTCTCATTGTTTGCTCTCCCGGCGAGTCTTAGGAAAAAAATATCTAAAACCTCTGACAAGCTTTTATCCTCTTAAATAAACCCACCTTGTACTAGCCCATTCATGATTAACAACTCACACTTGCCTGGTGAGTCTGAATTATTGATGGGGCTAATATTAATAATGTAGTCAAATATACTTTAATAATGAATTAAGCACAGATTAACCCCTGAGAACTAGAGAGCTTTAATAATTGCACAGACTAAGTGGGAGATGCAGTCGTGGCGGATTTACTTTATCCCCAAAATGATTGTGTGTGTTATGAGAAGGTAATTACGTTAGGATACAATCTACATCGCAGAGGCTAGAGATATCGTAACCCTCGGTTAATGCTCTTTCTATTGCTATGCTGCCTCTTGCTCTCACATTAATAATGGCCACATGGCACTTAAGGTAATATTAAGGGCAAATAAAATAGCTTCATGCTGTACAATATCTAGAGCGCTCGCAGGCAGCATAGTGAAAGCCGTTCTCATCTACATTTGCTGAAATTAATGTTAGAAGTATGAAAGAGAAAACTTGCTTACAGGTATACTATTTGATCTAAGGTATCCTTTTTCAATTTTTTTTCAACCGCTTGCCGACCAGCCGCCATCATTATACTGCTGGAGGGTGGCACGATCCCATGAATCGCCGTAGGTGTACATCGGCGCGGGATCTCACTTTTGTGGGCGGGGTCTCTCATTGGCCAGCGAGGGAGCCAGTTAGCGGGTCCGGCAGACTCGATGTCTGACGGCCACTCACGATCGTTCCCCGCAGTGACAGAACGGGGATCTGCCGAAGTAAACAAGGCAGATCACCGTTCTGTCAGGGGATGACACTGATATCTGTCTGCTCCAGTCACACAGTCCCCCATACAGTTAGAAAACACAAACAGGGATCACATTTAACCCCTCGATCGCCCCTGATGTTAACCCATTCCCCGCAGTGACAGAACGGGGATCTGCCTGTGTAAACAAGGCAAATCTCTGTTCTGACAGGGGAGATCAAACAGATCCTGTCTTTCTGCTAAGCAGTAAGAGGGATCTGTGTGTTTCCCCAGTCACACAGTCCACCATACAGTTAGAAAACACAAACAGGGATCACATTTAACCCATTGATCGCCCTTGATGTTAACCCCTTCCCTGCCCTTCCCTTCCCCTTCAGTATAATAACAGTGCATATTTTTAGCACTGATTACTGTAATAATGTCACTGGTTCCCAAAAAAGTGTAAAAAATGTCCCCCCACAATGTCGCAGTCCCGCTAAAAATCACTTATCACCGCCATTACTAGTAAAAAAAAAATGCCATAAATCTATTCCTTATTTTGTAGTTGCTATTACTTTTGCGCAAACCAATCAATATATGCTTATTGCGATTTTTTTTACCAAAAATATGTAGAAGAATACATATTGATCTAAACTGATGAAGACTTTCTTTTTTTTTACGTTTTGTTCTTTTGTGATATTTTTTATAGCAAAAAGTAAAAAAGATTGTTTTTCTTGTTTGTTTTGTTTTTAAATTGTCTATAACACAAAATAAAAAAGCAGGAGTGATCAAATACCACTAAAAGAAAGCTATATTTGTGGGGGAAAAAAGGAAATAAATCCAAAAGGGACCAAAGGGAAAACAAAATTAATTCAACGTGTTTTAGTTGCCCAAACAATCCACCTTTATCACTGAAAATTAATGGACTCTGAGTAAAGATCGAGATCCTTTAATATCCATTGGGTTTTAAATCCCTACAATATGCATAGTTTTATTAAACACAAATAGACCACCCCTAAGGTAATAATAACCTAGAGCAACTAACAACCAAAATTATTTTTTCTCCTGTATTCTTTAAAATCAAAGGTTTAATGAAAAGCTTTTATTTTTAATGTATTATTTTTTAAGTATTTGATTCTGCATAAGGAACACATATATGAATTAGGGGCCAGATTCACAAAAGAGATACGACGGCGTATCTCCTGATACGCCGTCGTATCTCTGAGATAAGATTGTCGTATCTATGCGTCTGATTCATAGAATCAGTTACGCATAGATAGCCCTAAGATCCGACAGGTGTAATTGACTTACACCGTCGGATCTTTGGCTGCAATTCTAGGCCGGCATATGACTAGTTCCGCCGATTCACGAATGTCCGCTTTGCCCGTCGCTCTAAATTTACGTAATTTCCATAGAGATACGCGGCGTAAAACTAAGGGTGCCCTCTAGGCGGCCTAGCCAATGTTAAGTATGGCCGTCGTTCCCGCGTCGAAATTTGAAATTTCACGTCGTTTGCGTAAGTCATCCGTGAATGGCGCTGGACGCCATTTACGTTAACGTCGAAACCAATGACGTCCTTGCGACGTCATTTAGTGCAATGCACGTCGGGAAATGTTAGGGACGGAGCATGCGCAGTACGTTCGGCGCGGGAACGCGCCTACTTTAAATGGTGCCCGCCTCATTTGAATTAGGCGGGCTTGCGCCGAGCGGATTTACGCTACGCCGCCGCAAGTTTACAGGTAAGTGCTATGTGAATCAGGCACTTACGCTGTAAACCTGCGGCGGTGTAATTTAAATGGGATACGTTACGCGGCCACAGCGTAACAGATTTCTACGTGAATCTGCCCCTGAATGTATAAAAATTCCTTTTTCTTCAAAGCCCCAGTTTTACTATATCTATATAATGTTTCAAATTCCCTTGTATGCACGTAAAACCTTTCCCCACACATGTTGCTTTCCACTGAAACAATCCTATTATTGCTTGAGGCTACAAAAACCTGTCCTATAGTAATAACTTTGATTTATATTTGAAGACAAAGAAAAACAACCAAATGTATAGAAAGATATACTACATTTTCCCTACTGACCCCTTATAGCAATAAACTACAAAGTTGTTTTATTTACTCTATCCATAATGCTGGTACTACATACCACACTAAAGTTAAAAGGACCATTAAAAGACCTTTGAAGAACATTATCCATTGGTATGTGTTAGTCGTAATAAATATACAATTATTTGCAGAGATCCACTCTCTATACTTGGCTTTGAAACACTATGCAATTGATGTTACTTGCTTCGCTGTACGAAAGTATGTTATTACTCAGTGTATTGGAATTATTGTCTTGCGCACTTTTGTTTGTAAACATTGTAATCTTTTTTCTCTTTACAAATAAAAAATTTGTGGAAAAAAAATTCCACATACTCATAGGCGTGCACACAGGGTGCGCCAGGTGTGCCCAGGCACACCCTATGTGGTGCAGATGCCGCCTGTTAAGACCCCTGATATTTCACAAAAGCCCCCTTACAGAGCTCCTAAAAAAATATGAACAATACAAATGTAAAAAATAATAATAAAAAATAAATACAAAATAAAAACTACTGTTGCCATCCAGTACCTTGCTGATATCAATCTCTGCCCTACTGACACTGTCTACTGCTCTACTGACACCTGACACTATATATATATATATATATATATATATATATATACATATATATATATATATGCTGCACTTAAAATTGTTTCTTTATTTTTCAAATATCTTCATATATCTCTATATATATGTATACACATGCACACACACACACACACACATCTGTGTATGAGCTTTGAGGTGCACACCACAATGCAACAGGCTGTGCACACCTATGAACATACTGTAGTTTTGTCCACTATTGTCTTAGTATGTTTTTGTGGCTGCCTATGCTTCCCTGCCTTGATGAAGACCCCAATTTTTGGTACAGGTTTCACAGGGACAGGAATGGATGGGAAATCTCTCCAATGAGGCAAAAGACAAATGTAAAGGTTAACTCTTCTTGACACTATAAAAAAAAATACATTTATGGAACTAGGTTTTAAGTTAAAGTGTAAGTAAACCCCTGTATTGTTTTCAGCCAAGGAAGCTTCCATCTTGGCCTCTGTTTAATCTACAACTGCCATGATCCTGCACATGTGATCAGTTATGACACCAGCTATTGGATGGTTTGACAGTTTGGTTGAGAGCACAATCAATGGGAGTGTTACATTTTCTGCTTGTGCCGGAAATTAAACTGTTTTATGGATGGGTTTAGTTTCGCTTTACGTTATCCCAAAAATGTAGCCATGAGATGGTATCACTTAACCTCTTGCACATATATGTGCTACAGCAAAGTGGGTAGGCTTCAATGCCAACATTCTGCAGTACATGCTTTTTATGAATGGCTGAGGTTTCTGTACTGAAAGTATGTTCCTTACACTGTGACTGAGCTGTCATAACCAGCTCTTAGGCCCCATACACACGGGAGGATTTATCCGCGGATACGGTCCAGCGGACCGTTTCCGCGGATAAATCCTCTCGAGGATTTCAGCAGATTTTAATGCGATGAAGTGTACTCACCATCGCATTGAAATTCCGCGCCGAAATCCTCTGGCGATGACGTGTCGCGCCGTCGCCGCGATTATGACGTGGCGACGTGCGCAACGCTGTCATATAAGGAATCCCACGCATGCGTTGAATCATTACGACGCATGCAGGGGATCCCTTCGGACGGATGGATCCGGTGAGTCTATACAGACCAGCGGATCCATGCGTTGGGATGGACTCCAGCAGATGGATATGTTGTGCATGTCAGCGAATATTCGATCTGCTGGAATCCATCCCAGGGGAGATATATCCGCGGAAAAAGATCCGCTGGCGTGTACACACCATAGGATCTATCCGCTGAAACCCATTTGCTGGGATTTATCTGCGGATGGATTCTATGGTGTGTACGGGGCCTTAGTCTTTAGTCATGATTGGGAGCTGGCAGTATAGGCACTCGTGTAACCAATTTGACAACCAATCACAGTGGTCATGTGAGCTGGCAGTCTGCCTTGCTTTTCTGGTGTAAAGGCCCATTTAAATGGATAACAGGGTTGTCAGTAAGGAGTTAAACTCTAAACTTTCTGCATTAATGATGATGATAATAATGATATCATGGTACAAGTGTCTGCGAATGCTATTTTTCCCATAATTACACTTTATATTCTCTCAATTTTACACAAAGGAGGCCTACATAGGCTATCATGGGTGACTTCTCTTTCTATAAATAGTAGTTGTCTGCCCGTCATGCAGATCCCTTGGCTTCGGTATTTTTTTTATTAAATCCCCAACTCAGAGAAAGCAATCAGCAAGTTAAGTCAACCAAGAAACAACAGATATGTCACATCTACATGATGGGCAGGCAACCATCATCTTCATGTTTCTGTCCGCCCACATTAATAATGTCCCAGAAAGTTTTAAATGTTCCAAATGATGTATGTGAATTTTTAAACAATGCATTGTCTGGAAAGCCCTTGTAGAAGTGACACTAAATGGATTAAATGTTCATAAAATAATGGATCCATATTTACATTTTAACTAGCGCTGTAGCTTGTTCTTTATTTACTAAGCCTTTATCCTAATTGCTGCACTGGGGAGTACTGTGTAATGTGCATAAATTTCTCCTTTATGTCATTTGCATGTAACACGTGGTGCATGTAATTACAGCAGAAAAATATGGTAGTACAATTAAGGGATTCAGGGAGCAAACACTAGTGAATGCTTAATTCCCTTCCTTTGCTATTTTATTTTTCACATTCAATTCATTTTTCCACATTAATAGTGAATGTATGGATTAAATTAGAAGGTTTTTTTAGCCTATTCATTTCCAGTCTTTACACTGGCACTTTAGGAAAACCTAATTAAGATGAGGACTAGGGATTTAGGTAGGCAACATATTGTACTGCTGCTGCCGTTGCCAGACAGTATTTCCCATGATGCATAGCCAGGCTATTTCAAACCTTGTCAGTATTTTGTAGTTACAACCATAGAGATATTTACTGACATCATGCCTGTTCCTCACTGTATGGACACATCACAATGTAGCCAACTTCTCATGGATCCTTTCATGGTTGGGTTGGTCAACAGAGACCCAGAGGGCTTCAAAATTCCACTCAAAAAATTGCCTCCTCTTGTCCTCCCATAGCAAGCTCTACATGATATCCAGCAAAAGTTGTAGTTACAGGGTTGGAAGAAACAAGTGTAGAGCTGATAGCAATTTTCAGATATTTTCCAAAAAAAGAAGTGCTTAGAAGTGTTGGTTGAAGTTTTGCATTTGTCCCACTCCGGGCAAAATCGTATTTCCTTCCTACCCTATCTAACGCCTCCTGCACGTTTTTTTTTTTCTGAGGTTATACTCACCTAAGTCCCCCATCCAGAATCCTTGCCACAACTCCAGTGCTGCAAATGCTTCTGCGCTAACCGATTCTCTAATAGATCCTGAGTGGACCCTGGTGTTGGACAGCCAACGAGTGGACTTCATGTCATACAGGTAGTGATGTGGACAAATGGAAATAGATCGCCATGGAATAAAGAAATGAGGATAGGGGATTTGGGACTACAACAACACATGATCATGGCTGTAGATAAGTAATACATCAATCAGTTGGGGGGTAAGAGAGATGTTATCTTTATAATGTAAATTAAATATAAAGTGATACTAAAGTCTAATGTTTTTCATAAAAAAAATGTATACATACCTGCTCTGTGCAGTGGTTTTGCACAGAGCAGCCCAGATCCTCCTATTCTCGGGTCCCCCCACCGGCACTTCTGGCCCCTCTAGTCCTCCCATAGCAAGCCCTACAAGATGTCCTGCAAAAGTTGTAGCAACAGGGTTGGAACAAACAAGTGTTGAGGTGCTAGCAATGGTCAGATATTTTCCCCTGCTTGGGTGCCCCCACAGTTAGCATATGTCTATGGGGGCACCCAAGCAGAGCCGCTGCTCTGTGTGTCCATTCAGACACAGAGAGCAGCGCCACCTACACTTTCTCCTCATTGGCTCGCTGACTTTGATTGTCTCAGCTAATGAGAAGGGGGAGTCTCCTGGGCAACCAAGACATTTGTGCAACATTTCTGGTTCGAGATGGGCTGAGGCAAGTATTTGGGGGGCTGCTGCACACAGAAGATTTTTTATCTTATTGCATAGAATGCATTTAAATAAACAATGTAAACTGACTTTAGAACCACTTAATTTGTTTACCATTTACCTAAAGTCTATTTAAAACTACACATCAATTTAAGACTAGATTGTCTACAAGGTGACAACATTGCAGTGATTTAACCGCATACCGAATAATGTAATAATGTCTCCTTGTTGAAGGAAGTGGAAAAACACTTTCCTTCCTACTGGCAGTATCAACAGGATATAAAGATATGTTACAGGAGACTCAGAAAAACAAAAAAAAGTGTATGTGTTAGTGCAAATGATTACATCATAAATGTCATTTTTGATTTTTATCATAGTTCCACTTTACCATAGAGGCATCATATTGAACTAGTAAGGGATTCAAAGGATGCATTTATTGCTTCATCTCATGGGGCAGTAAACATTTACAAGTGGAGGAGACTCGACAGATACCCAAGTTGACCATAGCTGGATTGCTGCAGATGTTTTGCTAAAAAACTGCATAATTTGCATGTTTAAAACCTTTTGACTCTATCCAGAATTGAAAAGCTGAAGTTGGGCTTGATTCATTTGGCAAAAAAGGCTGAACTTGGTCATACATTTTACCCAGAATGGGCAAGGAAGTTGAATTTGAGGGCAGTGGGTGGAGTTTACATCCTCCACCTCCATGGTGGGGTTTGACAAATGAGGAGCTCCATCGATTTTGAGTATCACCTATTCCCTATGCAGCTTTTATATATATATGAGCTTTACATGTTGCTGAATTAACTTTTTGTGCAAAGGAGTATTACCGAATAAACTTTTTGTGCAAAGTATGCATACAGTAAGGCAGAAGCTCAAACCTCTTTAATTATTTTCTTGTAAAAACACAAGAATTAAAGTCTGCACTTCAAAAACAGGTGACCTTTATGCATCTTTCATACAAAGCACACACAATTAAACCACCACAGTAACTTTGATTATATTTCTTATGTAAAGACCTGCTTTTCAAAAATACATTATAAGTGGTTGTTGGCTTATGCATAATTTGTATGAATTATGCAACCAAGATGTTTTCATTTTTCAAGTGCAGGATTTAATTCGGGTGTTTAACTAGCAAGTAATTGAGTGCTGAAGGGGCTTTTGTCCTCATCTATCATGGTAAATAGGATGCAACAGAAGGTCAACTTGACCCGTTACATTTGGTTTGTGTAGGCCTAAAATTAAGATTTGTTTTAAAAAGCCTGGACTTTAAGTAATTAATGAGTTTAAAAAATCAATTGCCATTTAACAATAAATGTAATAAAATAGAAGTTTGAGGGCTTATAGGTAAAAAGCAACAGTGGCGTGCCTAGCATATCAATGGGATGTTTGCTAGTAAAGAATAACTGCATTTAAAGTTCCTGTAACTAACTTTGTTTCTGAAGCTTCTGTAAAAAAGTATATAATACTACTTATTTTTCCAGTGAAGGTCAGTGTGGAGAGACAATATGGCCTGCATCCTGCTGTTTCTGATTCCATTTCCCATCCCTGCTCTTGTACTACCACCAGAAGGTGCCGTTGACAGATGGGTATGGGGCTCTGCTTGGGATTCCAGAGGTTCCTAAAAAAAAAATACTTCCCGGGCAGTGAAGGTGAAAGACAAAGGAGGAGGATGTAGGCTGTAGGGTCTCTTTTTATCTAATATTGCACCTGAAGTAAAGGCACAGCACTATAGGTACCCTATGCTTTAATATTTCACCTAATAAATGCAAGTTTTATATTTGTATTTTCTGTTACTGCACACTGTTACTGTGTGATAAAATGGAACACCACCCTAAACTTTTTGCTTTTAAGCCTATGTGGAAGGGTTTAATTTCCCCATTGGGTCTTTACCACTGTCCGGTGTCCCATTATGTAGATTGCCTCCCACCCCCTGTACAGCTATCACAGCAGCTCCTTAGTTTGGTCACAAAGCCCTATAATGCCGCGTACACACGCTCGGAATTTACGACAACAAATGTTCGATGGGAGCTTGAAATTCCGACCGTGTGTAGGTTCCATCGGACATTTGCTGTCAGAATTTCCGACAACAAAAATTTGAGAGCTGGTTCTTAAGTTTTCCGACACTAAAATTAGTTCTCGTAAATTACAATCATGTGTAGATAATTCCGATGCACAAAATTCCACGCATGCTCTGAATCAAGTATGAGACAGAAGCACTCGGTGTGGTAAAACTAGCGTTCGTAATGGACATAGCACATTTGCCACGCTGTAACGGACTGTAAAGCACGAGACTGAAAAGCGTGAATTGTCTCTGACCAAACTACTAACATGACTGGTATTGAAGTTACCTTTAATAGTGCCGTCGTACGTGTTGTACGTGACCGCGTTCTTGGCGATCGGAATTTCCGACAACATTTGTGCGACCGTGTGTGTGCAAGACAAGTTTGAGCCAACATCCTTTGGAAATAAATCCACGGTTTTGTTATTGGAATGTCCAATCGTCTGTAAGCGGCATTAGAGTGTATGACAGATGTACTCTAAAGAAGGGAGCCAGGCAGGGGAAGATCTTTCTACTGTACTTGAGGATAGAAGTAATTAACTTGCAGGGCAGAACTAGGCCCCTAGCTAAAAGAAAAGTTATGGATGGATTTCTGATTGAAGAAAACACCTTTAAATGTAGCCATTTGCAGTGGGCTGTAGTAGATCAACACAAATTATCTCAGTTGTTTTTTTTTTTTTAATGAATGGTTATTGATTTTATAGGAGACAATACAGAAAATTATAAATAGTAGAAAGGACACGTAGTTATATCCGTGTTACATCAATGGTCAGAGAACACCAACACAAATTGTTTTCAGTATAATAAAAGCAACCACTAAGTAGATCTAGGAATGTTGGTTGGAAAGCAATGGTATCCAATAAGCTTTTTTGAATGTGGATTAAGTGTTTGTTTTGAGAGCCAGAGTCTTTTCATAATTAAAGATCAGATGGAGGTACATGGTAAGCTCAGAGACATTAGGAACGTTGTTAGTCCACCAGAGTCTCATTAAGAGAGATTTGGCAGCTAAAAGAGTACGCGCAATGGTAGTGAGGACATTTTTGGGGAAACCTTCTACGCCCAGGTGTAATAGAGCTAATGCCGGATCTGGTTTAGGGATTATTCCTGTAACCTGTGAAATTAGCTGAAACACTTTATGCCAATAACCAGTTAGATCTTTACATACCCCAAAAATGTGAAAGATAGTACCTGGGTGATCACCTTCTCTCCAGCATAGGGGGGAATGATCTCAGCTGTATTTAAAAACGAGAACAGTGTATGTGCTGAAGAATGATTAGACTCTTATGAAAACTACTGGTAGGACTTTGGAAAGTAATTTCGCACTGGCATGCCAGGTATGCCATAGGAATCCATTCAATCTTTTTTCTTGACAATAGGGTGGCAGTAAGAGGAGTGGCATCCAAACCATTTAGGAGGTCAGAAAATTTCCTTCATCAGGGCTTGGACTTAGTAGTTAGAAATCCTATATGGACTTATTGTACAAATTTGTTTGATACCAGCAACACCATTTTGAACTATTGCTGTTTTTTCCAGATTAAGATCTCTTTCCAGAAGATCATAATAATATAAGTTAATACAGAAATACCAACATACTATGGCCAAGCACAGATGAAGGGGGATTTTCTGACCCTCAAAATGTTTTGGTTTCCGCTCCCCTATTTACTGTCACTATATTGTCAAGAATAAAGCTGTATGAACTTTTGAAGGTATTATCTGACTCCCGTATCTTTTTCTCGCTCATCCAGATTTCTTAATCCTGGGTGGCTTCCCTCTTGTGGGAGTTACCCTCTACTTTGAGTTTTAGAACAGCCAATTAACTAACTTAGAGTTTCCGTCAACTATTATGGTAAAAAAATGAGTTTGAGTCCAGCTACTCAATCTTATTTTTGAACGTATGAGTCACCCAGCTGGTCGCTCAAGTTTACAAAATGCAACAGGGGTTGAGTTTACAATATGCTACGTGGTTTGCAGTGTGCGGTGCTTTTTTTTTTCTAACCTGCTCTTTATGACCCATAGAAGTCTCCTTCAGCAAAGTTGCTGTTTTGCCTCTGCAAATCCCATATTAATCTTCACTATAGTCTGATGAGTGGTTGGTATTCGGGCAGCAAGCTACATGACAGGGTTATTACTTGCGACCCTCCGAGACATAAACGAGAGTCTGCTTTCAGTCACAAACATTTGGACTGCCGACAAACCTAATTGGCTCCCTGCAGCTGTGTCTTTTGTTACTGGAAGTAATATAAGGTGTTCCCTGCAAATTGTCAGCTTGTACACATGTTTCCTTTCATGCTCTTTGCTATTTTCAACTTGGTTCGCCTCAGCATATATATTTTTTTCCTTTGCGAAGCCCTATTAGTGTCTTGGTTGCATGCACAATTTGTCCTTCAGAATCCTACAGCAAGAGTGAATGGCATTGTGGAGAGGGTAATCAGGTGTGATACAGTACCCATTCAGTGCTTATGCCTTTCTGCCCAGGGATTCATAGAGAATGACGGGATGATATCTCTCAGTAAAAAATAAACCTGAGACCGGGGACTTCACTGTAATTGCACAGTTGGGAAGTTAAGAGTTGTGAGTATATTCTGTATACTGCATTCCACATATTGTCATCTACTGTATATTTAGGGCAATGAAAGCACAATAAAAAGAAGTATGGAGAATTTTTTCTTTCTTTTTTTTTCTCTTTAGTGGACCTTAAAGAATATTTCTGCTAGAAAGATCTTCATGTGAAATGTTTGTAGTGCAGCCTGAAGTAGGTGACTGATTGACAATTTTTATTAAGTTTTAAAAGTTACAATACAAAAATACGAAGCGCAAAAACAAGGGGGGGTAGTGGGATAAAATAAACACAGAAGGGGAGAGGGGTGGATATAAGAAAGCATCAACAGACATCTGTAGGTAGCATGAGTGCATCCTGCAATTATCAAACATAAGGCTTAGCCGGTTGATCGAACGGGGTTGGGGCTCGGCTCTAAAAGAGCGTGAGCCCAACACAGACTGTACAGTATTTCAGAAGATTGAAGTGAAGATGGGAGAATTGAGATATAGGAGCTGCCATTTTTTTTTTCATTTTGGATAGAATAAGACAGTTTTCTGTACGCTTTTTTACTTTTGGCTGCGGCCCCATTTGGGATATTTTCCATATTTTTGGTGTAACAAGAAATATGGGGTTGACAGGTAAGTAGGGATAGCTATAAAAACATTGTCAGAAGTTGTAACGCTTCCTTACTCGTGTGTTTTGTTCTTGTCTGTGTCTCAAATGCAAAGAATTCCCATCCCTTCTGGTCCAAATTCAAAAGGGAGAATAAAACACATTTAATAATTCACAATTTAAAGTTGTAACGGTATAAAAGTATAAACATTTTAATAAGATAAAATATCAATATCCACTTCTACATGCATAAGTGATCCTTTTTTTTTTATTTACATATTTTAAAAATCTTTTTATATTGGTATATCTTTGTCTTTGTAAAACAAAGACAAAAATATACCAACATAAATAGATTTTTAAAACATGTAAATGAAAAAAATGAAGAGTGTTGATTGTCTTGGGAATTAGTTAAGCTAATTGGACTCCTTTATGAATTTGGCCTGGCACATCTTGTTTTGGTTTAATACAGGGATTTTCTACTTTTTGAAGAGCACGGGTCACCACGGGCCACAATGAAATTAAGGGATTCAAAATTTCAATTTTTTTCATTTCGAATAATGAAGATTTTAAACAACAATCAGGATCATCATTTTTTTGTGGGATCAATCCATGTTGGATGTTTACCCACTATTTAATCACAATCACAATTAATTAACCAGCCCCCCTCCATAAATTAAAAGTCAGCCGCTACAAATACTGTAGTGCTGACTTTTTCATTTGGCTCTCGGGTGCTGCCGCTGCCATTTGTTGTAAGAGAAGCCGTCAGTGAAGCCTTGCAGCTTTACAGCCGATCCCCTACTACACATGCGATAAGCGTGCTGCGCTTTCTGAATGGCCCGGTGGTGAGGGAGTGAGGAGGGGGCCGAAATTCTTGTGGCAAGGTTCACGGCAAGGTCTCCTGGAAGTGGGGACCAGTCAAAAACAGGTACCCACTCCCCCCCCTTGAGACGTGCCAAATGTGGCATTAAAGGGGGGCAAACAAGCGGAACTTTCCCTTTTTGGTGAAGCTCCACTTTAATACCACTCTCGCACTCAGGAGTGACCAAAAAAATCTGAACTAATGTTGCAGCCTTCACTAAATCAGAGTCTTTGCAGCCTTTCTTTAAATTGCCAAAGCAAAGACCGTGGACAATCGAAAAAAAAATAAAAAAAACAGACCAGGGAAGCACATGCCCTAGTAGTGCAATAAACTTCTTTGTTAAGCAAAGATAAAATGACACATAATGCACTCACATGATCCTGGAATGACACCCAAGATCATCACACAACTGTGAGAATCCACCTGTGAGAACCCCTGTATGGATTCACTCAGCTAAAGGCTCTTCTCTCTGTGTCATTAGGAAATAAAGAGAAGAGCGGGGAGCGGGCCTGAAATAATCGTTTGTGTATGACCCCCACAAGCATTATGGAGGACCGGCAATCATTCAGTAGAGTGGCTTTTCCAAAGGAAGCTGTGAAGGTTGCCATAGGTTTAAGGCCACAGGCCACAATTGGCCCACGGGCCACAGGGTTGAGCATGCCTGCTTTAATCCATGGGTTACAATACTTCAAGATTTCACTCTGCATTTCTTTATTGTATGTGGCTGCTTGTGTTGTTTCTGCAGAGTTTTATGGGTTTTCAAACAGCGTTCTCTAAAAACATGTACCAGTTTTTATGCTGGGACCACATAGAACGTTACATTTGATAGAAGTATTCCCAATTCCTTGAAATCAATTATGTTTTACTGCAAGCACAAAGAAAAAAAAATGCTTTCTTCTTTCATTTATCTGATTAAAAATGTAACTTATCCTAAAGCGATGAAAGCAATTAAAGTACATGACAAAACAGCGAGTAAACACTGCTCCGAGCACTGCAGTGTAAATATTGGCTGAACAAAACAATGTCTGTTTTGTCTAGCATTGGAAATGTCATGACACAGATTTATGATACGCCATACTGCTTTATCCTAGTGATCTCATTATTTTAGAATTACAATATTGCTTTTCCACCGGATGGGGCTGCTCTGCTATTTTCTACACAGATTGGCCTAAACATGGGAAATAAATTAGCTCATGCCTATCAAAAACATCTTACCTGAGACTTAAAATGGGATTTGCTTGAAAAAATTACACTGGAGTTGATTCACTGAAGACAAATAGGCAGTTCCCTGTAAAGGAACTTTCACTTTGCAAGCAACTTTTCCCTAAACTTAGCGAATGTGTGAAAAGGCACAGCACCAGTCACCAGAAAGTGAGGTGGTTCTCTAAGATAGTGAGCATGACCAGTGCCATGGATTTAATGCCAATGTATGCTAATGCATGAATGCCAATGCACATGCTCACTTTTATGCAAGCAACAGGCCATAGCCAAAGGTTTTGAGCTGACATATGTACGTGCAAGCATGACCCATGGCAAATGGAAAGGATGGGCCATGCCCCTCGTTGTTCAGACACAAAACCTTGAAATACTGTAATGCTGCGTATAGACGATCGGAAATTCCGACAACAAAACCGTGGATTTTTTTCCGACGGATGTTGGCTCAAACTTGTCTTGCATACACACGGTCGCACAAATGTTGTTGGAAATTCCGATCGCCAAGAACGCGGTGACGTACAAGGTGTACGACGGCACTAGAAAAGGGAAGTTCAATACCAGTCTTGTTAGTAGAAGTTTGGTGAGAGACGATTTGCGCTTTTCAGCCTCGTGCTTTTTAGTCCATTGCAGCGTAATAAATATGTGCTATCTCCATCACGAGCGCTAGTTTTACCAGACCGAGCGCTTCCGTCTCGTACTTGATTCAGAGCATGCGTGGCATTTTGTGTGTCGGAATTGTGCACACACGCTTGGAATTTACGAGAACGGATTTTGTTGTCGGGAAATTTGAGAACCAGCTCTCAAAATTTTGTTGTCGTAAGTTCCGACAGCAAATGTCTGATGGAGCCTACACACAGTCGGAATTTCCGACAAAAATCTCCCATTGAACCTTTGTTGTCGTAAATTCCAACGGTGTGTACGCGGCATTCCACCGTATACCAGATATGCCAGGGAGATGGGTGGGGCTGTGGATTACCAAAGCTTGTGCTATACAAGGATGGTGTTCACTCTGAACCTTTACAAAAATGTTATTAAAAAGCCTAAGTGATAAAAGGAAACTGTGTTTTCCCCTGGCATTTCCATATCCAGCTTTATTTCGCTCAACAGCAAGCAGGTGTGCGTGTTTGAATGGATTTAAAAGAAAGATAACTGGCTGTGATACAGATGCAAATTGTGTTGTGCCTCATTTGATTATGGCTCCAACCCTATTTGGTTGAGTGTCCTTAGTTTTTGTCCTGAATGAGCCTGTAGGTATTTGACATACAAGCAACGAGGTCTCTATTACCGCAACCAAAGTACATATCGGAACCGGTGGAATAGAAATTGGCACCCAGAAATTTGACATTTTGATGCAGACTTACACTGACATGAAAGGATGCAATTTGCATAATTTTCAGAGCTATGCTTTAGTTTGTGATGCTTGGTTCATATTGCCCGTGGCTAAGAATTACGAGGGCTAAAAAATACATCAGATGTATGAAAGAGAAAAAATACAATATAAGGAAATTGTTACTTTTATTTTAGTTTGGCAATTTCTTTTTACGCTAGTTTTGCATTTTTTTTTTATGTTGTGATATGTGTCATGATACCCACAGTTTAACGTTTGTGTCGTCTTTAGTTGTTTCTATCACTCTGCGGGAAGAGGCAACAGCTCCGCTCTTTATAGGCTAGATTTGTCCGCTCGGTAATAACGGTTAATTGGCTCCACAAACAAAAGATGTGCGAAGAAGCTGCTAAGAGTAGTTAAAAAGTATATAAAAAATTCTTACAGCTTAAGTGTTATTCCGGCATTTGCGTTGTTTCCAAACAGTTGCCAGAACAACTGCATTATAATATATATTTTAATTAATTAAACCTTTAAAAAGATGGCGGATATGTTCTATACTTACTGTAGTGTTAATTTGTTACTGATGTTTCCAGACTCTGAACTCAAGTCACCTCAGAAGCTGCTTACAACAATAGAAATGAAAGTTTTATAGAAATAAAAGTCAAACTTCAGTCTCCTAACCACTTGACCTCCAGAAGATTTACCCCCCTTCATGACCAGGCCATTTTTTGCGATACGGTACTGCATTAATTGACAATTGTGCGGCCATGCAACGCTGTACTCAAATAAATATTTATATATAAATAAATATATAATTTTGAACAAAAATGCTATAAAATTTACCCAATAAAAAATGTAAAGAAAATGGAATTTCTTTATCAATTTAGGTCAATATGCATTCTGCTACATCCCAATAAGCGTATATTGATGGGTTTATGCAAAATTATAGCATCTACAAACTATGGGATCGATTTATGAATTTTTTTTTTTTTTTATACGAGTAATGGTGGCGATCAGCGACTTATATCGGGACTGCAATATTGTGGTGCACTCGAAAACTGACACTTTTGACACTTTGCGTTACACTAATACACTAAAAATATGCACTGTCACTGTACTAATGAGAAAAAACAGAAGAGGTTTAACATCTATGGTGATCAAAGGATTAACTGCGTGCCTAGCCAGTGCTTGTGTTTACTATGTGTTGTGCTTTTACTAGGGAAGGAAATGAATTTGAGTACCTGCTTTGCAGGAACACAGAATATATCCCTTTCCCCCTGTCAGAATGGCATATGCCTTGTTTATATAGGCACTTTACAGGCACATTAACGGGACCCACAGGCACAATATTTAAAGCGACACCAAAGTTAATTAAAAAATAAAATAAAATAACAAACATGTTATACTTACCTCCACTGTGCGGCTCGTTTTGCACATAGTTGCCCCCATCCACGTCTTCTAGGGTCCCTCGGCGGCTGTCATGGCTCCCCCTCCGCAAGAGCTTTCCACCTTCATGCGAGCAAGATCCCATGGTGAAAAGCTCTTGCAGGCACGCTCCCGTGATACAGCGGCAGGCATAGCCGCCGACTGTATCACTCAGCCCCACCCCCCGGGGTGCCGCATCATTGGATGTGATTGACAGCAGCGCCAGCCAATGGCTGCGCTGCTATCAATCCATCCAACCTAGCCAATTAACGGCCAGGCTGGGAACCGAAGAGGATGACGGGGACGAGCGCGGAACTTTCGAAGGGGGAGGTAAATAAAGCGGGGGCTCGGGGGGGGGAGGCTTGCGGTGCTGTCGGATGTTTTTTCACCTTAATGCATAGGATGCATTAAGGTGAAAAAACATTTACCTTTGCAACCCCTTTATTAATGGAATGTTTCATTTTTATTGTTGCATGTTAAGCGTAATTAAAATCACTGCTCCTGGATACATGCCTCCCAGGGCAGTACCCAGACCCCCGCACCCCAATTACTTGCATATAAAACTTCAAAATGGGCACTTTTTCCTGTTCGGCTCTCATAGACTTCAATGGGGTTCGGGTTAGAACTTTTCCCCTGTTGGGGAGTTCTGCTGTGAACCGGACGGGGGGGGGGGGGGGGGTTTGGACCCATCTCCCCAGCTGAAAGCTGAAGATTGAAATGGGCAGGAAGAGGGTATAAGTACCCAGGGCCAGATTCACAAAAGAGATACGGCAACGTATCTCCTGATACACCGTCGTATCTCTGAGATACGATTGTCGTATCTATGCGCCTGATTCATAGAATCAGGTTACACATAGATAGCCCTAAGATCCGACAGGTGTAACTGTGTTACACTGTCGGATCTTAGGCTGCAATTCTAGGCTGGCCGCTAGGTGGCGATTCTATTGCGGTCGGCGTAGAATATGCAAATGACTAGTTACGGCGATTCACGAACGTCTGCTTTGCCCGTCGATCTAAATTTACGTTGTTTCCGTAGAGATGCGTCGCGTAAAACTAAGCATGCCCTCTAGGTGGTCTAACCAATGTTAAGTATGGCCGTCGTTCCCGCGTCGAATTTTGAAATTTCACATCGTTTGCGGAAGTCGTCTGTGAATGGCGCTGGACGCCATTTACGTTAACGTCGAAACCAATGACGCCCTTGCGACGTCATTTAGCGCAATGCACGTCGGTAAATTTTAGGGATGGAGCATGCGCAGTACGTTCGGCGCGGGAACGCGCCTAATTTAAATCGTCCCTGCCCCATTTGAATTAGGCGGGCTTGCGCCGGGCGGATTTACGATACTCCGCCGCAAGTTTACAGGTAAGTGCTTTGTGAATCAAGCACTTACGCTGTAAACTTGCGGCGGTGTAACGTAAATGGGATATGTTACGCCGCCGCAGCGTAACGCAATTGTATGTGAATCTGGCCCCCAGTAAGCAAGTGGTTAACCATTCATTCATCTGCATTAGTTCATTTTTATTTTCCCTCTGTGTTTTGAAGAGAATGGTGGTTACAAGGACATATTTAAAAGTGAGCCTAAAGACAACAAGGAATGAGGGCTGCACAAAAAAAAAAGAGCGTCGGCTCGTCCCTAATTATGAAGCTTCAATAAATATTGAAAGCCGGCCTTCACATCCCTGACATGGGCATTAAGTGAATGTGACAATGACCTTGACAAGTAACTCTGCAAACAGTTCTGTGCCACTGTTTATTGGCACATCGGACGGAGTGAATTGGGTGCACAGGGACTGTTGTCTCAGGTCTTGTAATGAGGTGAATGAAACTTTGCATCAGTGTAATGGAGACGAGTTAGGTCATCCGCGTCCGCTATGTCTGGGTCATCCTCCAGTGGCTAAAGTCTAAATACAATTCATGTGTACAAAGTCAAAGCAGGTAATACATGGGAAGAAATTCACTTAGAATAAAAAGACTCCGTTTACCGATGTGGTCAAAAGCAGCCAAGCTATTTGTGCAATTATAATGTGCAGTATAATGGGCATTACCCACCGAGGAAAAGGGATAACATCCAAAGGAAGTATATTATCTAAAAATCTAGGGGCATATTATATCACTGTGTTACAATATTGCATTTTATAGATGCAAAGGGTTGGCCAACTCAATATTGAACCCTACGAACTAAGACTGGGATGCCATTAAAGTTCATGTACATGGAAAGTCAGGTGTCCCAATATAGTGTGTATATATATAAAATAAAAAAGAAAGACATTAAATATATATAAAATATATATAAAATAAAAAAGAAAGACATTAAATAAATATATATATATATATATATATATAGTCTTCTTTTTTTTAATTTTTTCTATTAAAGTATATATACTATATAATATATCTATATATATCTATATATATATCTATCTATATATATCTATATATCTATCTATCTATCTATCTATCTATATATCTATCTATCTATCTATCTATCTATCTATCTATCTATCTATCTATCTATCTATCTATCTATCTATCTATGTACATATCTATATCTATCTATAAATATAAATATATATATATATATGTGTGTATTTATTTCATGTCTTACTTTTTTATTTTCTATATTTATAAACCTGTGTATGGTCTTCTTTTTTATTTATTTTTCTATTACAGTATATATAGTACAGTATATGCTTTCCATATTTGTTTTCTTTTTGCAGCTATTACATTTCCAGGTTACTGTATATTGTTATTGCATACTGTAGTGCTGGTAAATTTTCTGATGCAATAAAAACAGCAGATTGCTCAGACAAGGTACTTGGATAAAATATATGAGCAGCTCATCAGTAATGATCTCAACAGAATACAATGTACTTTAGTCACTGCTGTTTAAAAAACAAACAAAAAAAATCCTCTTTTGACTACAATTGTGGTGCTAATGTTTATGACAGAAAATAAAATGAGATAAAATGAAAAGAATTATATAGAATTATTTTGTACAATCAAAAGCCTTCCTATCGCTCTTGTCGTGAATTGTGTTTTAGTTGTACTGTCTCTGTTTACAGTATTTTGTAAAGCTATATAACTGTTACCGTTAAATAAATCCTGAATAATGATCATTATAATAATAATAATAACAACACTAATATCAATAATAATAATACATGTAACCTTACACTTGAAAAACACTGATTTGTTCACTCATTTTTATATTAAACATTTTTAATATGCAATTTCTCAATTCTTAAAAATATCGAAGTAAGTTGGGTGACATGATATATTTGTAAAATGTTCCGTAAACATGTTAACAAACACAGAATATCAAATTAAGGGAAGTCACATAGCCCTAAGCCACCCTTCCCCACAACTCTTTTGGTCCTCCTAACAGGTGTTAGTCTCATCATTTATAGTCTACAACATCAAATACTGAGTTTCTCTTTCTCCTACCTTTTTTTTTTTGTTCAGAAAGTGAAAAGCCTTCCAAATCCTTTTTGATTACTAGATTTGGGTAGCGCAAAAAAGGTTAGAACCTATTTCAGGGTTTTATTGCTGTCTTGTTGCCAAAATAACCATGACAGAAAGTAATTTGATCCCATCTGTTCCTGCGCCTCCTCCTTAGTGTGCTGACCACGTTAATTATTGCTGCTGATCCATAAAACCGTGGTCAGTTTCCCGATGCTCTCCTCTCTCACCCTCCCTCCCGCTGTAGCCCTTGAATCGGAGGAGGAGAGTGACCGGAGTTCACATGACCGGCCAGAATAGATCTGAGATAAGGTATTTAGAAGCATTGTTTTACACAAACATTTACACAGTGTAGGATGGCTTCATAAAACAGATTTTTTTTTTACTTCACAACCACTGTAGGGTAAAAAAACTGCCTTTCGAACCACTGTAATATTTTACAATTGACATCAGAAAAGAATGTGTCAGGTCACCTAAAGCCAGGTGACAGATGCACACTGTTGGGGTCAGGAGTGCACCGCTAATGTAGTGGACCCTACAGCTGACTGCTGCGGATGGAACTCTGGGTGGTTAAGGAAGGCAGGTCCACTAGAGCACTAACAAGGATCCCTCAGAGAGCTAGAGCCTAATATTCCCTAAGAGCCAGCAGGTGTTCACCAGAGCCTCTAGTGGTGAAGTTGGACTGGGCTGCAACTGGCTCCAGGTCGCGGCCCCCAGAGTCTTCCAGCTCATGCTCACAGTAGGCTATAGAGGAGAAGCAGCAGCTCAGGATAACAAGAGATAGTAAGGGGATAAGCCAAAGGTCGGGGCGACTAGAAGACAAGGATAAACAGAGGACACGCCAAGGGTCAAGGTCACAAGCAGGCAGGGATAGTCAAGAACAAGCCAAGATCGGTAAAACAGAGACAGTATCTTAACAAACAATGTTTATCAGCACAGCTGGCTTTCAGTGCACAGGTTAATATAGAGTTCCCTTATAGGGACTGGGGTGGAGCCATGCTTAAAGGAGAGATTACTTAATTAGCCAGGTGAGAGTGGCTGGCCTCTAAAGCAGGACACATGGAGGAGAGGTAAACTGACAGACAAACATTACTGCATAACCATGACAGCATGTGTCCATGGGGACACATTTTTTGTCAAAATCAGTTAACCCATGCATAGGTGAACCGACTCCATTTAATAATAAAAGTTCTATTTGTTTGGAAAATGAGAGATCATGTCATCCTATCCAGAAAAGCTGTATGAAATTCAATTTTATATTAAAAAGTCTGATTTGTAGTCAGAGTTTTCACAACTGCTATCTAGGAATTTTGAAGGCGTTTTGACATGAGAGAGTGAAACACAGAACATACATCAGCCTCTATGTTTAGGTATCGTTGGAGGGGATTTCATCCATTCTTGTACTAACCTATCTACTTACCTACCTTGAATTAGCTCAAAAGTGCTAAAACTCCCTTCATTAAATCATTACATAGGATTGTTTATAATAATACCTATAAACTGACGTTCAGAGCTTCATTACCTTTTGCTAATTAATTTCGCCAAAATTTTTGGCAGCTAAGTTCTTCCGAGATCTTCACAGCAGAATAGAGGAATTAAACTGAATCTCCGAAAAACAAACATGGGTTTTATTGAGATTTAAATGAGTTTAACTTAACATTTTGCCACTTTTAGCCGGACCATTTAAAAGCTTAATACATGCTTACAGTAGCTGTGAATGCTGAAATGAGAGGAGAACTAATTAGATGTTATTAATTTTTAACTAACATGGTTACAGAGAAATGAAGAAACTTTTTCTAATTAGTTCCATTTCTAGTATGTTAAACAAAAATTCCAAACAAATGTAGAAACCTTGGTTTAGTACAAAGCTGGGAAACATAAGTAAATAATTGCAGACACAGAAAATCAAGTCTCGACCTTGTTTTAGTGATAGGCAGCTTCCAAATGAATTGCTTGTAATGTTGTATTCCTTCTTGGAGTTTTAATACAGTTATGGATTCTTAAAGTGGTTCTAAAGTCAAAATGTTTTTACTTTAAAGTAGAAGTCCAGCCAAAGCTGGTTTGGCTGGGCTTCTCCTATGGATCACAAGAGTGCAATTTGTTTTGCACTCCTGTGAATGAATCAGTTCTCTGCTCAGGCCACATAAATCAGTCCAGGCACCGCGTCATCCCGACCATGGAGTCTGGTTCCGCCAGGGGCCTGGATTGACACTCCGCTCAGCCTCTTAGTGGCGGATCACACTACAGCGATTTGGGATCCGACTTGTCAGACCTCAAGTCGCCCCAAGTCGCTTGACATCTGAAATCCCATGTTAGTCAATGAGAGCCGTCTTAATGCACACTACTGAAGTCGCTCCAACTCCAGAAAAGGTTCCTGTACTACTTTAAGGCGACTTCTAGGCAACTTCCACCCATAGATTTCAATGGAAGTCGCCTCCAAAGTCGGATTACCATCTTAACTAAATCAACTTTACAGGAAGAGAAAATAGTTTACTCAGGTAAACCCCTCCCTACCACAGAGCTGATTATTCTGTGATTGGCCGAAGCCAAAGTCACCTGTCCTGGAGTCAAATTTAATTTGCGCTGTAAGTTGCTCAAAGTCGCACTGCAGTCGCCCTGCAAAGTCGCGCTGTAAGTTGGGTTGCCCCTGTGTGAACCGGCACTGAGCTGGCCACTCCGCCCCTCTGCAGCTCAGCGCTCCAGTGAGCGTGGAGGAGAAGAGAGGAGAGATGCTGATTGATAGTCAGCAGCTCTCTGCTCAGGGGCCGAGAGAACAGAGCCATCTGCGATATTTGATTGCTCGGTTTTCAGTGCAGAGGCACAGGAAGGCCGATGCTGTATCCATTGAAGTAAGTATGCATTCCCAGCATTTAAGTATAACTAAAGGCACTCTTAAACCTTGTGGACAGCCTTCCCAGAAGAGTTGAAGCTGTTATAGCTGCAAAGGGTGGGCCAACTCAATATTGAACCCTATGAATAAAGACTGGGATGCCATTAAAAATCATGTAAAGGCAAGCGTCCCAATACTTTTGGTAATATAATATATATATATATATATATATATATATATATATATATATACATATATTTTTCTAGACTGTAAGATCTAACAAGCAGGGCCCTCTGATCCCTCCTGTATTGAATTGTATTCAGAACAGTCTGTACTGTCTTCACTGATGTTGTAAAGCGCTGCTCAAACTGTTGGCGCTATATAAATCCTGTATAATAATAATATATATACACACACATAATATATTAATGGCCTGCAAAGAGTCCTGACCTCAACCTGATAGAACACCTTTGGAATGAATTAGAGCGGAGACTGCAAGCCAGGCCTCCTCGTCGCACATCAGTGCCTGACCTCACAAATGTCCCATAGACACACTCCTAAACCTTGTGGAAGCATTCCCAGAAGAGTTGAAGTTGTTATAGCTGCAAAGGGCGGGCCGACTCAATATTGAACCCTACAGATTAAGACTGGGATGCCACTAAAGTTCATGATGCGTGTAAAGGCAGGTGTCCCAATACTTTTGGTGATATAGTGTATATTACTTTGGCTTTCTGGAGTTCAGTTTTAAATGTGAGCCACAAATACTGGAAACGTTGCATTGCTGCAATGTAATTTAGGTGCTGGAGTGACATTATTGAATGTGCCGAGGTCATACTCCATAGACGTCTGCCATGCTGATTTGTAGAGGGTCACTGACTTGGTGGACATTGAGTACAGCCAGAGCTTCTGTATTACAGGCCTCATTACACTTTAAGGCTTTTAAAACACCAAGAACGCACAGTAATATTTTCCCATTGTGTCAGTTAAATGTATTTCATAGAATCCTGAGCTGCAGGTAACTTTGAGGTTTCTATAATTATATTACCTGTTGCACCACACCGAGGATTCAGAGACTTTTAGATTTCAGTGTATACTGCATGCTATACTTTTATTCTTATGTATGAGTGAAGGGATGAATAAAAAAATGAATTAAGGGCCAGATTCAAAAAGGAGATACGATGGAGTATCTCAGATACGCCGTCGTATCTCTCAGAGTATCTATGCGACTGATTCATAGAATCAGTTACGCATAGATAGCCCTAAAATCCGACAGGTGTAATTGTTTTACACTGTCGGATCTTAGGATGCAGTACCGCGGCCGCCCCTGGGGGGAGTTTGCGTCGTAAACCAGCGTCGGGTATGCAAATTAGGAGTTACGGCGATCCACGACGGTTTTTCGCGTTCGCTACGTCGCTGCTAGTCTAGTTTCCCGTCGCAAATTTAGTCGTCGTTTTGGGTGCCCTAACTTTACACAGCACTGTGCTGTATAAAGTATGGCCGCCGTTCCCGTGTCGAAATTTAAAAATTCACGTCGTTTGCGTAAGACGTCCGGGAATACTGAAGTACGCTACGCACGTCGCCGTTCGAAAAAATTACAGCAGTTTGCACAAAGCACGGCGGGAATTTCAGAACGGAGCATGCGCAGTAGGTCCGGCGCGGGAGCGCGCCTAATTTAAATGGCACTCGCCCCTTTAAATTACGCGGGCTTGCGCCGGATGCCGCCAGCGTAGGTTTTCATTGCAAGTGCTTTGTGAATCAGGCACTTGCGATGAAAACTTGCGGCGGTGTAACGTATCTACGATACGTTACGACGCCGCACTTTTATGTGAATCTGGCCCTAAGTGTATTTTTAAATTCAGCTTTTGGTACCTACAATTCCCTCTGCAGCAGTTCTCAGAAGGTGGGACAGATTTAGGGTCCAATGCATAGTGCTGCATAGTTCATAGTGCTGTCAGTCTAACCCTGGGAGCCTGCTGACAAGAGAGTCCAGAGTGATGACATCATCAGTGTGCTGCTGCTGCTCCAACAATTCCCAGATTCAGGCTTAGGTGGCTCCTCAAGCAAGTTGTACTGATTAGGGTCAGACTATACTATATAAAAGCACATATGAAAACATTTCAAATCTTTCAGCAGGTAAAACAGTTCATAAATATGCGTCTTAGCATTGGCTGTAGCTATTTGCCTGGAGTTCTGGGCTGTTTTTTTTTTATTTTTTGTACTGCAATATTTTTAGGTAAAGGATAACAGAGCAATGCAGAATAAATATTTTTTCCCCTCCTGACATTCACAATTTCCCTGGTGAAATGTTAATGCACAGCCAGCCCACCCATAAATAATGTAAGGTGTCAATATTCAATTTAACTTCAATCATCACCTTGAATTGCTTTGTGTGTTCCGCTTGCTGTGAACTTTATATTACACGCATATATCTGGTTGGATTATTCTGGGCATGCAAGATTTCATTATTTATTCAATTGTTTGGGGGAAAGGGATGTCTTCTTATTACATACACAAAAAAAATAATAATAATTGATTTGACCATGGATAAATGAATATATAGGGGAATATATTTGGCTTAACAACACTTATAATAGACATTCACAGAGTGCAGGAGGAAAAAAAATAATCTAGTATTTCAGTGGTATGGGATTGTATGGTTCTCCAAGTCGGGGTCCTGCCTTAAAGGGGTGTTCCACTCATTTTGAATGTTTATTAAAAGTCAGCAGCTACACAAAGTGTAGCTGCTGGCTTTTAATAAACATACACTTACCTGCTCCACCGTCCAGCGCCGCGTCGCACGAAGCTCCGCTCCTCTCCCCCCCTCTCCGCCAGTGTCTCCATCCTAACTGTGGGCACCCGGCCGTGACAGCTTTCGGCTTCAGGGCCGGACACTCACTGCGCATTCACGAGCGGCGCTGCGCCATCTGATTGGACAGGCGATCGCTGGGACCTGTCACGTGTCCCAGGCGATCGCCTACAGGGAGGGGCTGCAGAAAGGCGATTAGACAATTCGCCTTAGCAGCCCCTCGGCGGAAGGAGGAAGTGGGACAGGAAGTCCCACTCCTCCTGAAGCCCCCACTCCCCCCCAAAAAAATTACATGCCAAATGTGGCATGTAAGGGGGTGAGGAGTGGATTAAGCGGAAGTTCCACTTTTGGGTGGAACTCCGCTTTAAAGTGGTTGTAAGGGACAAGGTTATTTATCTTCATGCATCTTCTGAGTGCAGCTGCCCTGCCAACTGCCCTAATACTTACCTTAGCCCCCCTCTCGATTCAGTGATGTCCACAAGAGCCTTGCCTCTCCAGGGACTCCCACTTCTGATTGGCTTTTGCCTGCAGCCAGTCAATCAAAGCCAGTGAGACAATTAGGAGATAGAGGGGCGGGGCCAAGCTGCAGCTTCGGGTGTGAATGGGCACACAAAGCTGTGGTTTGGGAGCGTGCCTGCTTGGGTGCCCCCTTAGTAAGCTGCTTGCTGTGTGGGCACCCGGCAAGAGGGAGGAGCCAGAAGCACCGTTGAGGGGGGACCAGAGAAGAGGAGGATCGGGGGTGTTCTGTGAAAAACCACTGCACAGAGCAGGTAGAAGCAGCAAAAAAAAAAGGTCCAAAGTGTGCATGAGGACTTAAAGCGAGTTCCGCCGAAAAAAAAATATTAAAAGTCAGCAGCTGCTGCTGCAGCATACTGCAGCTGCTGACTTTTAATATATGAACACTTACCTATCCTGGGTGCCCGCAATGTCAGCACCCGAAGCCGATCTCTCTCTTGGCTCGTGGGAGTGGGCGTTCCTATTCACAGGCTAAGTGATTGACGTGATGACAAAAGCCTCCCACCGGCGCATACGGCGCGTCACGATTTGCCGAAAGAAGCCGGACTGCGAGTCGGCTCTATACGGCGCTATACGGCACCTGCGCACCGACGTTCGGCTTCTTTTGGCAACTCGTGACGCAGCCGTATGCGCCGGTGGGAAGCTTTTGTCATCACGTCAATCACTTAGCCTGTGAATAGGAACGCCCACTCCCGCGGGATTCACTACCCGGAAGCCGGGGTGGAAAATAGCGATAAAACGGTATGTACAGCAAAAAAAAAAAAGATCAGCATACTGTCAGTGTCAGAAGTCAGCTCAATGTAATGTTAGAATATTTTTTTAGGGTGAACCCCCGCTTTAAGGGAATCAGGAATTGAAGCCTTGTGGCCTTACTTCCTAGTTTCCCCACTGTGCATGTGCGATCCCACTCGTCCCTACTGTCTTCTGGGACCTGTGTGTGAAGACAGCGTGGGGGACGAATTAGGCGCCACGGTGATCTATGCCTGAAAGTGGGAGCAAATACCTTGATTACACAGGTATTTTCTCCCTCCTCCCCGCTGAAAGGTGCCAAATGTAACACCAAAGGGGGAGAGTGTTCTGAAAAGCTGAAGTGTCACTATGGGTGGGATCATCTCTCACTGCATAGAATTTCCTTATGCAAATAATTTTTATAAATCTATTGCATAATTTCTCATTTGAAGAAAGATCCTGCCAATAACAGCACTTCCTGTTGCACACTGGAATGCATTTAGCTGCAGCGTTGACCACCTGCCTTGTGCGCCTTCTTCATTTGGGCATTGCTCTGTCAATATATCAGATAGGCCCAATGGACTTTTGAGGAAGTACACATGGCAGGTTGACAGTGCTGTGGCTAATTAGCAGGGATTTTTATCTGCAAAGGAAACTGCTAAAAACTATACAGAGTGAAAAATTGATTTTGGGTTCACATACAGTACACTACAAGATCATAGCATTCTTAAAAAAAAGTTACAGGAGCAATAAAAATAATATTAAAAAAGGCACATTTAAAAAAAATAAAAAAAACATTTATAATGAACATTTAAAAATAATAATCTGGGTGTAAATTTGCTTATAGAAAGTTACCTATGATACTTGCACATTAAATGTGTTAGGAAATGAGCCTTCAGACATGAGCATATTGATCTTGGTTATGGGTAATCCTGCTGCGTACAATATTATTTATTAACTTCCCTGAGCAGAATGATTTCATTCAATTGATTTTGTGTGTATTTATGAGAGAATATATAACATATCAGTGAGCAGTCCGGCATTATAATCAAACTTGCCGTCTGTGAAGGATTTCATTGAGATTTATTGATACTGTATTTTAAATGTGAAGGGTTTTACACTTTGAGCAGAAATTTTAGCCTACCATGGAAATACGTGATCCAGAGCAAGAAGTATGAAAGATCGTTCTTCGAATAGCATTTAAATATGTTTTTCTTTGAAAAGCAAAACGTAAAGCTTAGACATGGTTCACACAGGGGCGGCACGACTTTGGGGGCGACTCGGCAAGGCGATCTTAAGACGACTTGAAATCAATGCAAATCGTACAAGAACCTTTTTTCGAAGTCGGAGCAACTTGAGTCACTCCAATTAGAATGGTTCCATTGAACAGAGCGGAGCGCGACTTGTCAGGTGGCTGAGTCGCCTGACGAGTCGCCCCTGTGTGAATTGGCTCCCAGGACATTGTTTGTTTTTGTATGATTTTAATTAAATATGTACATGGTGACAGTAAAATAAATTAAGGTCCAAAATTAATAGTAGGCACCATGAGATTGGTCTTTACAATAAAATGTCCTACAGCCAGTCAGAGCCCCCAACATATTTCGATCTTCCAAGACAAAGACAGACTAGACAAACTCTCTTTGCCATCCCAACCTGCTTAGACACCATAATGCAATTGAAGAAAAAGTAGATTGGTCGCACACCATGGAAGGAAGAACTTCTGTAGAATAGTTACTTCATTGTCAACATCCTGTCTACGTCCTTTGCCACTTTGACAATAAAGTAGCTATTCTACAGAAGTTCTTCCTTCCATGGTGTGTTACCAATCTTTCTTCAATTACTATTGACTGTGGTGAGCCGGGGCCCAGCACACACAAGGAAATCTTTATCCACAGTCTGAGCGGTCTTAGGCCTCGTACACACGACCGAGGAACTCGACGGGCGAAACACATCGTTTTGCTTGTCGAGTTCCTTGTTAGGCTGTCTAGGAACTGATCCCTGCTGAACCGACCAAGATTTGAACCGTCTATGGCAGGCTTTAGTCCCCAATGTGTTCCAATCAATATTGAGGCAGTCTAGGCATGCTCCCTCAGCCATCCCACACTGCCAAGGTGGCCTACCCCTCCTCCTGGCACTGCTAAGAAATTTGATTACCAGCAGATGATGCTGTCGCACACCATGGAAGGAAGAACTTCTGTAGAATAGTTACTTCATTGTCAACATCCTGTCTACGTCCTTTACCACTTTGACAATAAAGTAACTATTCTACAGAAGTTCTTCCTTCCATGGTGTGTGACCAATCTTTCTTCAATTACTATTGACTGTAGTGAGCCGGGGGCCAGCACACACAAGGAAATCTTTATCCACAGTCTGAGCGGTCTTAGGCCATCGTACACACGACCGAGGAACTCGACGGGCGAAACACATCGTTTTGCTTGTCGAGTTCCTTGTTAGGCTGTCGAGGAACTGATCCCTGCTGAACCGACCAAGATTTGAACCGTCTATGGCAGGCTTTAGTCCCCAATGTGTTCCAATCAATATTGAGGCAGTCTAGGCATGCTCCCTCAGCCATCCCACACTGCCAAGGTGGCCTACCCCTCCTCCTGGCACTGCTAAGAAATTTGATTACCAGCAGATGATGCTGTCGCACACCATGGAAGGAAGAACTTCTGTAGAATAGTTACTTCATTGTCAACATCCTGTCTACGTCCTTTACCACTTTGACAATAAAGTAACTATTCTACAGAAGTTCTTCCTTCCATGGTGTGTGACCAATCTTTCTTCAATTACTATTGACTGTG
Organism: Rana temporaria; assembly: GCF_905171775.1. NCBI lineage: Eukaryota > Metazoa > Chordata > Amphibia > Anura > Ranidae > Rana > Rana temporaria. Next base: position 455,926,785 of record NC_053492.1, on the reverse strand, counting down.
GTGAGCCGGGGGCCAGCACACACAAGGAAATCTTTATCCACAGTCTGAGCGGTCTTAGGCCATCGTACACACGACCGAGGAACTCGACGGGCGAAACACATCGTTTTGCTTGTCGAGTTCCTTGTTAGGCTGTCGAGGAACTGATCCCTGCTGAACCGACCAAGATTTGAACCGTCTATGGCAGGCTTTAGTCCCCAATGTGTTCCAATCAATACTGAGGCAGTCTAGGCATGCTCCCTCAGCCACCCCACACTGCCAAGGTGGCCTACCCCTCCTCCTGGCACTGCTAAGAAATTTGATTACCAGCAGATGATGCTGTTGCTACAACAGTTGGCAAGGAGCATCTCTTGATCAATTATAAATAAAATAAGCCATTGCAAAAGGTGCACCTACAATACAGTTGGGGCACTTGCTTCATTTTTTTTATTTTGGGGTTATCCCTGGACAGAAATAAATCTAGCTATACATCGTATTTGCTTGGTGAGGCAGCACAAAGATCCTGTGATGATGTGCAATAGCTCATAGCGTCCATTCAGATGTCAGTAAATGAAACTTGGATCAGTCGTTGATGGATGCCATTGTGCATCTGCTTGTTGCCTTACTGGGTCAGCAAGTAGTGGCTAAACTGTTAAATAAATCTTCATCATTTTACTAAAGATACAAAACAAAATGACTGATTTCATTATTCACAAAAAAAACAAGTTTGGTCACATCACTATCAACACAATGACAAGTCAAATTGCAGTCAGATGCAATGCTTGATGTATGGCAAAGCTGGATGCCAAGAGGAAAGCAAGACAAAAAGATTGAGATAAAATCGGAGAGAGCTAAGGTCACATGCACATATTGACTTGTCAAGATGATCTAAACCACGCAATGCCTGCTTTTATTAACTCTGGAAGTGTTGTCCAGCCAAATCATCTTCTAGAGGCAATATAAGGCATTATATAGAGCGGATATATAAAATACTACCATAGGAAAGGAAAATCTTTTAACTCATGATGAGTTGAATTTCTTATCTGATGGGATTCATGAAACAGTTTATAGTAGATTTCTCAGCCACTGTGAAATGAAAAAACAATAATGTCAATCTGAAATATTTGAAAAAAATGGCTATACGTGTGTACTGTTTTTTTTCTTAGAAGCTGAAAAGCAAGCAAGTACAAATATGTACAGAAGAAGAAAAAAAAATATGTGAGAATTGTTTTCCCTGTCATTTTGTTAACCTAGTTTTGTGATCCAGATAACCTACCAGACATCACAGCTAGGTCTTCCACATACACTGCAGTAGCTCTAGCGAGGCCTGCTTAGGGATGTATTTCCAGTCTATCTATCAGACACTGAAGAGGTAGCAGCACAGTTAGAGTACTTCCACAATGAAAGCACCTGGGTATTGGTGGTAAAGCACTGTTATTTTTAGCGGTGCTTTACCTTCGTTTTTGCGTTGCTTTTTGGCTGCCAGTGGGGTGCTTTTAACCTCCGGAAGAGGGTTACAGTAAAAGTGCCGGAAAATCGCTTTACTGGCGGTTTGGTGGCGCTGCCTATTGATTTAGATGGGCAGGGGCACTTTAAAAGCAGTGTATTCACTGCTCCTAAAGTGCTGCATAAAAGCTGCTGGAAGGACTTTTTTTGACGCCCCAGTGTGAAAGCTGAAGCTTTTTCAGGCGCTTTACAGGCGCTATTTTTATCGCTACGGCACCTGAAAAATGCCTCCAGTGCGAAAGGGGTCTAAAAGTGATATTAAAGTTTTGTTTTTTATAAAAAAATAAAAATAACAAACATGTTATACTTACCTGCTCTGTGCAGTGATTTTGCACAGATCAGCCCCAGTCCTTCTCTTCTCGGGTACCACATTGTCACTCCTGGCCCCTCCCGCCTGCCGAGTGCTCCCGAAGGCAACCAGCTTCCTATGGGGGCACCCAAGCCGAGCGACTGTTCTGTGTGTCCATTCAGGCACAGAGCTTTGGCTCAGCCCCACCCCCTCCGTCTCCTAATTTGTTCACTGGCTGTGATTGACAGCAGCAGGAGCCAATAGTTCCCACTGCTGCCAGAAGCCAATGAAGAGCGTTAATCCCTAGAAAGGCAAGGCTCTCCTGAACATAACTGGGTCGAGAGGGAGCTCAGGCAAGTATTAGGAGGGGTGCATGAAGGTAAAAAACCATGTGCCTTTACAATCACTTTAAGTCTTTGTCTGTCTTGCCCTATCAGCATGTTCACTGTCAACACATGCACTGTAGATGAACCTTATTGGCCCCTAGTGCTGCTCCCTTTCCCAGTCTGTATGCTGCTGTGCAAGGGATGACTGGAAGCTAATATCAGGACAGATCCAGGTACTTACACTAGCTGCATTTAAAACATATGCATAAAGGTGAAGCTTAATCTGTTAATATCCACCCACCACCCCTCCCATCCCATCTACATGGTAATTCAATTTTTAAATAAAACCTTTCTTCTTAAAATAAAGCCTTTTCATGTCCTACCATACTGTAGACCCAGTAATATAATTTCTCGGCCTCTTTGCTTCCCTATGCAGGCAGATCATGGCTGGCATTAGGGGCTGGCAGTAAAAAATATTGCTTCTTTTTCAAAATTGTCACTTTTTTTTGTTTATAGCGCAAATAATAAAAATTGCAGAGGTGATTAAATACCACCAAAAGAAAGCTCTATTTGTGGGAAAAAAAGGACGTAAATTTTGTTTGGGAACCACGTGCAATTGTCAGTTAAAGCGACGCAGTGCCGAATCGCAAAAAGTGGCCCGGTCATTTGGCATCCAAATCCTCCGGGGCTGAAGTGGTTAAAGGATTCCTTGGTCAGTGTGTTATCACTTTGGATTAGACATTTTTTAGCGCAAAGACTATTTTGGTTGTATTTTTTGTTACTTTAATGAAAAGTCTTTCAAAATTCCATGGGCCAGATTCAGAAAGAAGTTACGCTGGCGTATCTATTGATACGCCGCGTAACTTCTAGGATGCTCCGGCGTATCTTTTTTCTGTATTCAGAAAACAAGATACGCCGGAATTGTGCTAAGATCCGACTGGCGTAAGTCTCTTACACCGTCGTATCTTAGTTGCATATTTACGCTGGCCGCTAGGTGGCGCTTCCGTAGATTTACGCAAGGAATATGCAAATTAGGTAGATACGCCGATTCAGAAACGTACGTCCGCCCGGCGCATTTTTTTACATAGTTTACGTAAGGCTTTTTCCGGCGTAAAGTTACCCCTCATAAAGCAGGGGTAAGTCATGTTAAGTATGGACGTCGGAAACAACCGAACAGCGTCGTATTTTACGTCGTTTACGTAAGTCGTTCGCGAATAGGGCTGTACGTAAGTTACGTTCACGTCGAAAGCATTGACAGTTTGCGGCGTAATTTGGAGCATGCGCACTTGGAAACGTTCACGGACGGCGCATGCGTCGTTCGTATAAAACGTCAAATACGTGGGGTCACAATTAATTTCAATAAAACACGCCCACATCATCCACATTTGAATTAGGCGGGCTTATGCCAGACCACATACGCTACGCCGCCCTAACTTAGGGCGCAAGTTCTTTATGAATACGGAACTTGCGCCCTAAGTTACGGCGGCGTAACGTATCTGAGATACGTTACGCCCGCACAAAGTTACGGCGGGCTATCTGAATCTAGCCCCATGCGTCCATGAAGGCATCATCAAAGCAATTTTTATACTTTCGTGTTCGAACATTTGAATCAAAATTGTAGAGGTGCAAGGCCAGCATTACACTGGTCACTTTCAGATGTATAGTAAAAAAAAAAAAACTATAGTATGCCTTTATAATGTGCAATAAAAAGTAAATTCATCAATGTCAAAGTCAGTATCCCATGGTTCTTGTGCCCAGCACCTTCACTTTCATTTCCCTCCCGTTCTTCTATGCCACAAAAGAAAGAAAGAGAGAGCTTGTCATCCTTGCTTCCAAATTCTTCACTCTTCATAAATGACTCCCATTGAGTATAATTTTAGAAGAGCTCACTCAGAGGTCACACGGAGCAGAAAGATGAAATATATGTGCAAATAAGTAGTCCACCGAGGCCGGATCACATTTAACATCAGTTCCATTAACAAGGAGACTTAGATCACTGTAGGCCTTTTTAAATATATTACTCCATTCCCCAGCTTTCTATATTCTATCATATCTCCACAATCACTTTTTCTGCTTGGAGATTACAATGCATTATTATACAGCCATTGCTCGTTGGCACTTAATAACAGTGAGGGGGTTAAATGGAAAACATGATTGAGGTTACAGATTGTTCACTGTCACCCCTGTGAATGGACTTATTGCGACAATTCTTTCATGTATTGCTGTAGCTGATGCTTGTAAAATGAAAATGCCCCCCGACCCTATTCAGTTGGGACTTCTCCTATGCATTTGTGTTGCAAATGGAAAATCTCTATAAAGACATTTTTTTTTCTCTCTCTCATTTGTAGAAATGGAGTCAGATTTTATTTTTTAGAGGTTTATTACTTTTTGTGTGATTTATGGAATCACCATTTCTTTCAGGCGCTTTAGTGTGAAAGTACTCCGGCTTTCACATTGGGATTGCAGATGCAGCTTCTTTCAGGCGCTTTACAGGCGCTTTTTTTTACCGCTAAAGCGCCTGAAAAATGCCCCAGTGTGAAAGGGGTCTAAAACCGAAGCACTCAGGCCTCGTACACACGAGGGGACATGTCCGATGAAAACGGTCCACGGACCGTTTTCATCGGACATGTCCGCTCGAAGATTTCTGTCTGATGGTTGTACACATCATCAAACAGAAATCCGGGATGACAGGATACGCGGTGATGTGGCCACGCCGTCGCCGCGACGATGACGCGGCGACATGCGCGACCCTGGAAGGTAAATGCTTCCACGCATGCGTCAAATCACTTCGACGCATGCGAGGGCTTTCGGCCTGAGCGGACATGTCCGGTGAGTGGTACAGACGACTGAACATGTCCGACGGACAGGCTTCCAGCGGACAAATGTTTCTTAGCATGCTAAGAAACATTTGTCCGCTGGAAACCTGTCCGATCCGCCGGACAATTGTCCGGTCAGCCGTACACACGACCGAACATGTCCGCTGAAACTGGTCCGCCGGATCAGTTTCAGCGGACATGTTCGGTCGTGTGTACGAGGCCTCAGAATCTGGTGCAGTTGTGCATATTGTCCAATCAGCTTCTAACTTCAGCTTGTTCAAATCATCAAAAAAAAAAATGAAAGCTGATTGGTTTCTATGCAGACCTGCACCAGCTTTAGTAAATCCCCCAATATCTCTTTAGAAATTTGTATTGAAATATTGAAATATTCCCTCTAACTCATAGGCGTGCGCACAGGGTGTGCCTGGGCACACCCTAATCACCCTGTGTGGTGCAGATTCCCACTGTTTAAAACCGATATTTCACCAAAGCCCCCTAACAGGGATCATAACAATATATATATATATATATATATATATATATATAAAATATTGTAAAAAAAATGAAATAATAATAATAAAAAATAATAATAATAAAATACTGTAAAAAAAATATTATTTATTATTTTTTAGAAAATTATATATAATAATTTAAATATATATGCATATATATAATATTGTAAAAAAACTATTAAAAACAAATACTGACACCATTCACTGCCCTACTGACACCAATCTCTTCCCTAATGACACTGTCCACTGCTCTACTGACACCATCAGTATATATACACATATGTTTGAGCTTTGAGGTGCACACCCTAATGCAATAGTCTGTGCACACCTATGCTCTAACTGTGCCACATCCTGACAATCTAGACTAAACTAAGTACCCCTGGGGTTGGACTTTTAAGGCACAAGTAGCTAGATTCAGGTACAATGGACTAAAGTTACGGCGGCGTAGCTTAGCGTGTTTAGGCTACGCCGCCTTAAGTTAGCTAGGCAAGTAATGATTCTCAATGTACTTGCCTGCTAATATACGGCGGCGTAGCCTAAAGCGGGCGGGCGTAAGGGCGCCAAATTCAAATGTGTGTTAGGGGGGCGTGTTTAATGGTAATGAGGCTTGACCTTACGTTTTTGAAATCTTTTTGTTACAACGCATGCGCCGGGCGCCTACATTTCCCAGTGTGCATTGCGGCTAAGTACGCCGCATGGGCCTATTGATTTCGACGTGGACGTAAATCCCGATTCGCGGACGACTTACGCAAATGGCGTAAAAATTTAGAATTTCGCGGTGGGAACGGCGGCCATACTTGACATTACTATTCCAACTAGGGCCCAGCTCTAACTTTACGCGGCCTATCTCTTACGTAAACGGCGTAAAAGTACTGCGTCGGCCGGGCGTACGTTCGTGAATCGGCGTATCTCCTCATTTACATATTCTACGCCGACCGCAATGGAAGCGCCACCTAGCGGCCATCCGAAATATTGCAATCTAAGATAGGACGGCCCCACAAAACCCCTCCCCTACACACGCCCTCCAAATCACATCAAATAGTGGGTGTGGCCAGTCAAATTTCTCGAAAACAGTAGGAGAACCTTAAATGGGGCATTAAATACCAGGATTGCCTTACATACAGAGTGCAGAGCTGTCACTTGTAAACACAGAAACCGGACTTCTGTGTTTACACGTAATTGCAGTGAGCAGGCACCAAGGGGTGCCAGAGGTGGTGGAACTGAGTTCCACCAAGTTCCCCCTGAAAAAAAGCCTAAAGATCTTACTATGTTCCTGGCTCCGGTACCCATGCGCGCCATTCTGAGCTGCAGCACCTATTGCTCCAACACCAAGTACTGGGGCTCCTGCCTTAAAGAATGGGTATCCCTGGTCTTCCTAAGGTGCCACAATGCCCAAGGTGATGTCTTGGCAGCCAACAATGCTACCCACCACAAGGAGGAAGCAGAGAACTGCAGTTTGTAGTGCTCAGTGCTATTAGGAGTACAGCAAACACATCACTGCATATCTCATCACAAGCAACTTCGCACCTAAATAACGTTATTGTACGATATTCTCCTGTAACGCTGCATCAATCATTACTGTGACCAGCATGTTATACAGCTTTGTGATTAAATCAGCATGATTTCATTCTCTTACATCCGTAATGTTTATGTCTTCATGCTGCAACCTGTACAAACACTGTGGCTATATTTTTTCTAATTCTTATAGAACTCCCCTTAATATCATATTAACATGTTAGCGGGATTAGATGAGCCAACAGAGCCGGAGGAACAGAAGATTGAAATAATACAGGATCCCGACTGCTGTCAGCTCAGCATTATACGCCATGCTTCTGATACATGGTATACGCTTAATGTCGCACATAACCTAAATTAACCTTTTTACATGACTTTATACATTTTTCTATATCGCTGCAATGGGGTGCCGAGCTTAACACAAGCATGCTCTCTAGGCATGAAATTAAGTTTTTGACATGAAAAGGAAGAGCGGCCTATTGCTATTCAATTGCATGCGCCCATATACAGGAGCAATGTAAATGCGCTCCAATTTATGACATCAATGAAATTGACCTATTGTAATAAACAGCAAACAAATGAAAGATATTCATGAGGAACATGCAAATAGGGAGTAGATATATTATTCATGCACCACAAGTCCGTGCCATAGGAATATATGTATCACAGTGTTTGTACATGGTGCAAGTGTAACATATTGCAAAAATTCCATTCTGAAATGCCTCGGTTTTTGTTAATTAACTTCAACGTTGGGTTTCTCTGCTGTATGTAAACCGTTTTTTTTTTTAAATGCTTTTTCACACTATTTTTGTACGTTTTAAAGCGGTTGTATACCCACAGAAAAAAAGAAACAAATACAAAAAACCTGTAAGGCCTAGTACACACGAGAGGATCGATCCGCGGAAAGGGTCCTCCTGACCGTTTCCGCGGATAAATCCTCTGGCGGATTTTGATCTCATGGTTGTACTAACCATGAGATCAAAATCCCAGCGGAATTCCCTCCGCGGTGACGTGTCGCGCCGTCGCCGCGATCATGACGCGGCGACGTGTGCGACGCTGTAATATAAGGACTTCCACGCATGCGTCGAATCATTACGACGCATGCGAGGGATGGAATCGGACGGATTGATCCGCTGAGTCTGTACAGACCAGCGGATCAATGCGCTGGACTGGATTCCAGCAGATAGATTTCTTAGCATGCTAAGAAATTTTGATCCGCTGGAAATCCATCGGCCCGAAAAAAATCCGCGGATAAATATCCGCTGGATCGTACACACCAGGGGATCTATCCGCTGAAACCGGTCCGCGGATACATTTCAGCGGATCGATCCTCTCGTGTGTACGGGGCCTATGGCAAAGGCATAATGAGCTAGTATACACCGCACACTAGCTCATTATGAAATACTTACCTTAGAACGAAGCGTCTGCATCGCATCTCGGTCACCGCTGAGAGAGATTACATTTTCGCCTCTGCGTTTCTTCTGGGTTCGCGGTTCAGGCATTGTGAGTGGCCAGAGCCTTGATAACGTCACTCCCGTGCATGTGCGATGGAGATCTCCATTCATGCAAGGTGAATATCTCCTAAACCATACAGGTTTAAGAGATATTCATTTTACCTACAGGTAAGCCTTATTATAGGCTTACCTATAGGTAAAAAATTGCTAAAGGAGTATACAACCACTTTAAGGCCAATTGTTAAGGCCAATGGAGGCAGGTTACTGAAGCAGGCCAAAGATTATGCGATTTTAGCTCCTGCAACCATGGGTTGCAGGAAAGGAAATCGCTTTATTCCCCCCAATCAGTGTTGATGGAGGAATACCTTACATGGAGCTATTCTGTTCTGCCAGTGGGGGGCACGGGGGTCCTGTCCCTGTCAGTAGAATACAGTGATTATTGCTATTGGTTATAGCCAATGGCAATAATCGCATGCTAAAAATCTGACACATAATGGTTGTACCCAAGTTGATCAATGAATAAACTGGGTACAATTAGCCTGCTCATAATTGGATCAAATCTCAGCTGTTCCCTGCTGAATCGGCTGAGTGCTGATCCATCTATGGCTGGCTTAAGAGGAGAAAACTTGCAAAAAAACCTTTATGCACTATTTTCAGGTGTTCCATTGGATTATTTGGGGCCAAAAGCACACAATCTTGCCCCAAAGAAGCACCTGTACTTCTTTGGCACGTCAAGTGACAACACATTGCTCAGATGGGAATGAAATAAAATGGAAAGCTTACTATTGAGCATTATTGTGCTTCTGGAAAGGTGCATCAAACTGCTCAGGTACAAACGTTAATAAACTCTGTTAAACAAAGAAACAACTATTGCATTTTAGTTCGCCCTTTCCTATTGGCTTTTGGTTTTGAGACAACAAGTGAGAGTTGTCAAACTGCTGATTTTGAGATCCAGCAAACACAGCAGCTATGGAAAGGGTCCTTTCAAGTGTTCATGTCCCCTCCATTCAGCAGGGCATCCATGAACATCCAGCATCCATAAACAGTTCGGAGATGCAAGGGACATATGTCACTTGCCATTTTTTTTTTCATTTTGACATCGGATGTTGGTGGACCGGTGATGTCTCTATGGGTAGCCATCACGTTTAGGTCTGGGAAAATGGGAAAGGACCTTTTCCATTTTTTTTCTGTAACCTCCTCTGCTAAATTGGAGCTGAATGGGACATATGGCCCTTTTGTGATATCCGTGCCCATTAATATTTTTTTGCATTTTGATATCGGATGTTGGTGGACCGGCAATGGCTCTATTGGTAGCCATCACATTTAGGCCTGGAAAAATGGGAAAGGACCTTTTCCATTTTTTTTCTGGAACCTAGAAGGGCTTAGAGGTAGGCGTATGTAAACAGACACATGACCGGTTACATCTGCCTGCCCATAGACTTGCATGGCGCTACTTATCAGGTTCTGAGAAACCGACAGGTGGACCTGATCAGAAATCCAGTGTGAAAGGATTCTTAAACCTGAAACGTCTCTCAGTTTGCCCTAATTAGATTTCTTTGGAATCCATTGCAGCCAGCACTCATGCAGACCACTGGGACTGTACTGGGAGTGAAACCATACTGCATTGCTTCTTATCTCTCTGCTTCTTGTATACCCAGTAACTTTCAGCCTTAAAGTGAATGTAAAGCTTTGTCTTTTTTTTTATCATTATTAATTATTATTAAAATGTTATACTTACTTGCTCTGTGCAATGGTTTTGCAAAGAGAACGATCCAATCTTCCTCTTCTCGTGTAGACTGCCAGCGCTCCTGGCTCCGCCTCTTTGGTGTGTGCCCCCAAACAAAGCTGCTTCCTATGGGGGCACTCGTTTGAGCTCTCTATTGAGTCGACTCTGTGTGTCCTCTTGACCACGCACCTGGACAAGGGCATGCAGCTGCAGCAAAAATGAAATGGCTTGTTGCAGCCATTAGGTGGTATTGTCCCAAAACAAGGACCCTTCAAAAGAATGGGGCTGCTCCACATTGTCCTGTAACCACGTGCACTGCACACGTTTCCACCATAATAGGTCAGCATTTTCAGGATTAAAATAGGCAGTGAGGTGGTGAAATATCTCCTCCTTTACAGCCTATCACGGGCCTCCGAAAACAGATCCATCACAGATCTCTTTTCAGGGAGGCAGCAAGGGCAGCCACACATATGAACAAGCCCGATGGGAGGAACAACAGGGTGCCTTCTGTGGTTGTTTTGGGGAATAGCTCCGCTGAATCACAAGCAGGTCACCAGCTTACTAACAAAGGAAATTGGGTGGACCAGTGCCCTGTATAGGCCTGGATGACTAACTGAAGTAGTAATCAGAGAGATATGTGTTCCTGTTATAGGCATCTCACGTTTTCATTTTCAATTTTGACTAATTTTCTAAATCAAAATTCACATTTCACAAAGCTCAGGGACACTATAACAATGATTCATATATACTGTATACAATAATATAAAACCATACGAACACTAAATGGCTTGTATTAATTGACTGCAGCATGGTGATGTGAGTGAGAAGAAATGACAATAAGTGCTTAGCCTTGGTATCCTAGCACTGATTGTAGCTATCAGCAAGGAAACGCACGCTTCCAAGTGCATCATTGAAAAGTGAGAGAGGAGAGGATAGTAATTGTAATATCTTTGTTCCAGTTTGACATTTTGTTACCCTTCTGTACTGCTGAGGAGGCCACCTACCTCTGTGGATGCTCACTAGATACAAGTAGGCCTGTACCTGGGCCATGGGGCAACATTGATGTAAGCAGGGATATACAAATAGACAGGGCTTTTTTCTCAGACAATAGGTGCAGGAACTCCCCTTTTCTGAGTCACTTGTTTTCTCCGACCCCTACCCACCTCCGAGCAACGTCCCTCGGTTCCATCCCCACCTCCCAGTACCGTCCCTTTTAGACAATACAGAACCAAGTATCATTTTGTTGTGCTAAGTAATTTGTATGGAATGTGGTTTCCCCTTCAGCCAGCATCAATAGATCCCCCTAACAATGTACCGCCCACAACTAAATCCCCCCCCCAGCAACAATAGACTCCCACAGCATCAACAGATCTCCGCACAGCCGGCATTAATAGACTCTCTGGCAGCCATCAACAATAGACCCCTCCCCCAACAGTAGATCTCCTTCAGCAACAACTGACCCCCCAGCAACAATAGGTCTCCCACCAGCAACAATAGACCCCCTGCAAAAATAGATCCCCTCCAGCTAGAATCGATCTGCCAGCAGTGAGCATCAATACCCTGCAGCACACCCCAGCACTCCTCACATTACATACAGTCAGTCCAGGAGGTGCCGGAACTGCGTTCCCCCGCGTTCCCGCTGAAAAAAAGCCCTGCAAATAGATATATTTATCCATCTATCTAGCTGTCTGTTTATTTATCTGTAACTTGTTTTGAAAGTCAGCAGATCTTCACCCCATTCACTAAATTAGCAGAAACTCCCTTGCAAAATAAACAAGCTATTAACCTTAAGTAATCAACCCCAATAGCTCAAAAACACTCATAATCCATCTATCCACCCCTTATATATCTATTTTACACACACAAAACTAAACACAGTTTTATAAAATAAGTTCATTCCTTTTTTTTGTGACCATTGTTCAGTACCAGCATCTTGAATGCAATCACATCATTCGCGATCGCTAATGTACATATGTTTTCTTATTTATTCATTTTTTCTTATTTATTTTTTTTACAAAACTAATGAAGGGCTCACTAGGTGCAGAGCAGCTGTGGTGGCAGAATGAATCTTTATTTATTGATGGAATTCTCTGGAGGTAATTGTGTCTAGAACACAGAAACATCTCAGACACAGCCGGCCTGGCTTGGAAGGCAAAAACAAACCTGTGTGTGATATCTGCTTGTCGGGAAACATTCAGGAATTAAGATATTCTGCCCTCATAACTACAGTTACCTTATCTCTGAAACTACACAATGCACCATTTTCTTTTTTTGCACAGCGTTATATTAAAATAGATTTAAAATGTAACAAAACACATTAAATGTCAATATTTTCATATAATAGTATTAGAAAAATAGAATTCAATCATATGAATTCTATGTAACATTTTTAGGAAGATATTTAAAGAGATTTTGGGGGTTGATTTACTAAAGACAAATAGGCTGTTCACGTTGCAAAAGATTTTTCCCCCCGCTGTTTCCATTTTAGCTCATTATTAAATACTTAAAGTGGATGTAAACCCCCCCCCCCCCCATACACCCAGTGAAGTGAACAGCCTCAGATGATACACAGAGATTAACCAAATCTCCCTACATAGGTTTTATATGTATATCTGCTGTCTTCACATTTATATACTGTTTAGAAAGTTGAGATCGTGTTAGGAGATTTTCTCTTCCTGGTTAACACAGAGTTAACATTGCTGATTGGAGGAAAAGCACACACACCCTCTCATCATAGGCAGAGACTTTCAGGCCTCGTACACACGACCGAGTTTCTCGGCAAAAACCAGCAAGAAACGTGCTGCTTTTTTTTTTTTTTTTGCAGAGGAAACCGGTCGTGTGTACATTTTTCAACGAGGAAACTGTCGAGGAACTCGACGAGCCAAAAAGAGAGCATGTTCTCCTTTTCCTCGACGGGAATGGAGAAAATTGGCACGTCGAGTTCCTTGACAGCCTAACAAGGAACTCGACGAGCAAAACGATGTGTTTCGCCCGTCGAGATCCTCGGTCGTGTGTACGAGGCCTCAGAGCTGTTTTGTAATAGGAGCTGCTCTCTGCTAATCTATTTTAGCAACCTCCTTTGACAAAAGATTCAGGTTGCTTTTGTCTAAAAAGTCAAAAAATATGTCAGGAGTTCTCAGGCTGATAACAGAGGAACTGTTCAGAATAGAGCTATAAGACTTAGCTCATTGAAAATAGATAAGAAAATACTGCAGATATATGTGCCCAGCCAAAATTTCATGAATCGGGTTTACATCCACTTTAACTTAGAATGAAGCGCCGGCATCGCCTCCCGGTCACCGCTAAGGGAGCTGACATGTTCCCTCAGTGTTTGTTCCAGGTTCGCTGCTCCGTCGCTATGAGTGTCCAGAGTTGCGATGACGTCACTCCCGAGCATGCGCAGGAGTCCTCTTTCCGGTAAGGAGCTCTGATTTTCCGGCAGCATCCGCCGGATCTTCAAAGCGCATGTCCCGCTGACGTCAGTGGCTGCATGCATAGGGAATATCTCCTAAACTGTACAAGTTTATTAGATACAGTAAAACCTTGGTTTGTGAGCATAATTCGTTTTAGGAACATGCTTGTAATCCAAAGCACTTGTATATCAAAGATTTTTTTTACAGGGTATAAAAGAGAAGAGAGGCACCTCTAAGTGTAGCAATAAGTTGCTAAATGTACCTTCATTAAATGTAACCATATTACTACACTTAGGCCCCTTTCACATTAAGGCGTTTTTCATGCGGTACAGCGCTAAAAATAGCGCTGCTATACCGCATGAAAAAACCTGCCCTGTAGTGTTCAATGTGAAAGCCCGAAGGCTTTCACATTGAAGCGGTGCGCTAGCAGGAGTGTTTCAAAAGTCCTGCTAGCCACATCTTTACCGCGGTATAGGAGCGGTGTGTTCACCGCGCCTTCCCATTGAAATCAATAGGAAAGCGCGGTAATACCGCGGTATTAACCATTTTTCGGCCGCTAGCAGGGGTTAAAACCTCACCACTAGCGCCCGAATATCGCGGTAAATATGACAGTATAGCTGCGCTACAAATAGCGCGGCTATACCGTCACCGCGGCTCCACGCCTCAATGTGAAAGAAGCCTTAAGCCTCGTACACACGATCAGATATCTGATGGAATCTAATCCGATGGATTTTTTGGTCGGATATCTGATGAAGCTGACTTTCATCAGTCTTGCCTACACACCATCAGTCAAAAAACCCAACCGTGCCAAAACACGGTGACGTAAAACACAACGACGTGCTGGGAAAAATGAAGTTCAATGCTTCCGAGCATGCGTCGACTTGAATCTGAGCATGCGTGGATTTTTGACCGATGGACTTCCACACAGACAATGGTTTTTTATCCATAGGAAAAATTTAAAACGTGTTCTATTTTTTTTTTCACCGATGGAAAACAAACCTATGGGGCCCACACACAGTCCATCGGTCTGTTTTCATCGGAAAAAAACTATCGTGTGTACAGTGCTTTAGAGGATCCTCTCTTCTTTTTTATACTCAGTTGTGACATGACGCTACTCTTATATCAAGACTTCGCTTGTATATCAAGGCAAAATTTATTAACACATTTTACTTGTCTTGTAAAACGCTCTCAAACCAAGTTACTCTCAAACCAAGGTTTTACTGTATTCATTTTACCTACAGGTAAGCCTTATTATAGGCCTTATTATAGGATTACCTGTAGGTAGAAATGTGAAAGGGGGGTACACAACCACTTTACAGTTTCGGCTTGTCTCTGCCTGATGCTTAGGTGTTTCCTGACCTAAAAGCAGAATGTGAAATGCATCTCTCCTTTGCCCCACCTTGACGTTTAGCAGCTGGTGAATGTAAATCATTGATATTTCCAGGTAATATGTAAGTAGTATGCATAGTTTATTGAAGTCTAATATGTAGCCTGGGAATCAGCAACAAAAATAAAGAACAAATGTCATACATTCTCTAATTATAGTTTCAATAGTGAGATGGCTCCAGAGCATCTTCTCAGGATTAATTATTAAAACCACCAACATCCATCCATATGCTGCACACAGTATAACAAGCTTGCCAACTGGTAAATACATGATCTCTCTGCTGGTGTGATGAAGAGAAAAGAACCAATTTTAGTGTAGAGATACTAAGTACGTCTACTATCTCTTTTCTTTTCACATGTCATGCAAAATCTGGTACAGCTCTGCATAGAAACCAATCAGCTTCCAGATTTTATTGTCAAAGTTAAATTAACCACTTGCCGACCGCCGCACGAACATTTACGTCGGCAGCATGGCATGGACAGGCAAATGGTCGTACAGGTACGTCCCTTTAAATTTGCTGCCTCTTGGGCGCTCGCACGCGCCCCTGCTGCGAGCTCCATGACTGAGCCCGTGGGACCCGTGGACTTGATGTCCGCCGGGTGTCCCACGATCATATCACGGACGTGCAGGATGGAGGGATGCCTGTGTAAACAAGGCATCTCCCTGTTCTGCCTAGTGACAGGACACTAATCGTCTGCTCCCTGTCATCGGGAGCAGTGATCAGTGTTCTGTCACAGTTAGCCCATTTTGGTACTTTTACCTACAGGTAAGCCTATAATAAGGCTTACCTGTAGGTAAAAAAAAAATATCTCCTAAACCTTTATGGTTAAGGAGATATTCGCCTCGCCATTGTGCAGGTAAAGGACCTGGCCAGTTTTTGCGGTCGGCACTGGCTCCCAAACAAAATTGGCGTCCTTTTTTCCCCACAAATAGAGATTTCTTTTGGTGGTATTTGATCACCTCTGCGGTTTTTATTTTAAACAAAAATAGAGAGACAATTTTGAAAAAAAATGCAATATTTTTTACTTTTTGCTATAATAAATATCCTCAAAAATATATAAAATAGTTTTCTTCCTCAGTTTAGGCCGATACGTATTCTTCTACATATTTTTGGTAAAAAATATTGCAATAAGCGTTTATTGATTGGTTTGCGTAAATGTTATAGCGTTTACAAAATAGGGGATAGTTTTATGGCATTTTTACTACTAATTTTTTTTTTTACTACTAATGGCGGTCATTTTCACAACGAAAAGTGTGTTTCTAACTGTAGGGGGGTGGGCTGGACTTGTGACGTCAGTGATCGTCGTTCCCTATATTAGGGAGCAGACGATCACTGACATTGCCACAGTTTACACACACCTCTCCCCGTTCTTCAGCTCCTGTGACTGATCGCGGGACACCGGATGCGATCGGGTCTGTGGGTCCCGCGGGCGCAGTCATGGTGCTTCGGACCCAGTCACGTGCACGCGCCCACGGCTTGGCTCTTAAAGGCGACGTACCTGTACGTGCCTGTGCCCAGCCGTGCCATTCTGCCGACATATGTAGTCCTTAAGTGATTATTTAGAGAAAAAAAGAGAGGTAAATGTGAAGCTGCAAGAAACAAGATCTCGGCATACATCTTAGGAATATTAGTTCTTTAAAGTTTTTTGACCTCTCTCTTTCCTAAATCTTGTAGACCTCTCTGTCTCCTAAAGCTTGTAGACCTGTCTCTCTCCTAAAGCTTGTAGACCTCTCTGTCGCCTAAAGCTAGTAGACCTGTCTCTCTCCTAAAGCTGGTAGACCTCTCTGTCTCCTAAAGCTTGTAGACATCTCTGTCGTCTAAAGCTTGTAGACATGTCTCTCTCCTCAAGCTTGTAGACCTCTCTCCCTCTCCTTAAGCTTGTAGACCCCTCTCTCATAAAGCTTTTAGTCCTCTCTCCCTCTCTTAAAAGTGTGTAGGCCTCTTTCTTTCCTTAAAATTTGTAGACCTCTCTCTTTGGCTGAAGCTTGTAGATCTCTCTCTCTCTCTCTCTCTCGCCAAAGTTTGTAGATCTCTCTCTCTTTCTTGCCAAAGTTTGTAGATCTCACTCCTCTCTTCTAAAGCTGGTAGACCTCTCTCTCTCTCTCTAAAGATTGTAGATCTCTCTTCCTCTCTCAGGCCCCGTACACACGTCCGGGGAACTCGACGTGCCAAACACATCGAGTTCCTCGTCGAGTTCAGTGTTGAAGCCGCTGAGGATTTCGGCGGGTCGACTTTCCTCATTGTACAACGAGGAAATAGAGAACATGTTCTCTATTTGGCCCGACGAGTTCCTCGTCGGCTTCCTCGCTGAAAAGTGTACACACGACAGAGTTTCTCGGCAGAATCCAGCTCAGATGGAGTTTCTGGCTGAATTCTGCCGAGAAACTCGGTCGTGTGTACGGGGGCCTTAAAGCTTGCAGTCCTCTCTCTCTACTAAAGCTTGTGGACATCTCTCTCTCTCTCTCTCTCTCTCTCCTAAAGCTTGTAGACCTTTAACTTTTCTCTCTCTTTCCTTTTCTCCCTTTCTCTTTCTCTCTCTCTCTCTTTCTGTATCTCTTTTAGCTCACAAATGTGTTTGGCATATATTGCTTAATACCCAACAGCACCCCAACCCTTCTGGCAAACCCAAAATTAGACCGGTTCAGTTAGTCTAGGCTGATTGTCATCTCAAAAATTGAAGAACAAGCTTTGAATGGACCTTGCAATCAAAATAATTTTTGAAAGTAAATGGAAACTTACAGCTGTCACTCATCCGTTGCAGTTGTGTCTGTGGTCTCACCCACTCAGAAGTCAGAAAAGCTGCTTGGTTATAAAGCCGGAACGCTAAATGACTGGCTAGCCTAAGAAAAACAGCTTGGCTGATTTGTAATTCTTTTCCTGCCAACTCTTATGTCAAGTGTCAAGTTAATTTATCAACTTCCTTTCTTTTTCACAAATATGTTGATATAACCCGCTAAAGAATTACAGTTCAGTTAGAAAACTCTCAGAATAAAATGCATAATGAATGCTGTTTATTGAAAGGCAGATTGATGGCTCTGGATGATTTGGCTACCAGTCGGTATTCGGAGATTTATTTTTAGGCGACAGATTAATTAATTAAGAGCTCAAGCAGCATCTTTTCCCAGCACAACTGACACCTTCCACTGTCATACTTTGCCTTAGCTGCACTCTTCTCTCTGCAATATGAATTGACTTCAAAATGTTTGTCCTGCTTTCTAAAGACCAAATGTTGATGTAAAGCCATAACAATATCAGACGTCCGGAAACAATATAACTTTACTAGAAGTGGCAGCACAAAAAATGAACAGAGCATTGTGATCTTTGGCTAGTATTTCCATGAATAAAATCAGCCCTTGTCTTTTCAAGTATATTTAACGTATCTTGTACAAAATAGCACAGCACAGCCTTGGGAGATGTTACATAATGCTGCCTGCATGACTTTTTAAATAAGTCTTTCGGTAGTAGGACCTTTATTGGAGATTGTAAGCTCTACTTTCTACAGCTACCAGGAGGCACCATGAGAACTTTGTACAAGGTGGAGCCCTCTGTGGGCAGCATAATGCCGCGTACAAATTCCGAAAAGAAAACCGTGGATTTTTTTCCGACTGAATTTTGGCTCAAACTGTTGAATACACACGGTCACACAAAAATTCTGACCGTCAAGAATGCGGTGACGTACAACACTACAACGAGCCGAGAAAAATTAAGTTCAATGATTCCGAGCATGCGAAAAATTGATTCCAAGAATGCGTGTTTTTTTGCGCGTGGGAATTGCATACAGATGATCGGAATTTCCTGGTTCTTAAAGACGTTTTACGACAATAACTTGCATATTAGGCTTTAAAATGAGCACTTTTGAATTCGAACGTTCGAGTCCCATAGACGTCAATGGGGTTCTAAATATTCGCCCGAACGTTCGGTCCGTTCGAAGGTTCTGGTGCGAACCGAATGGGGGGGTGTTCGGCTCATCCCTACCAGTCAAATGCCTTTGACAAATCCCCCTCCTGCCACAAATCCAGTCACCCCCCCTCCCCCCGCCCACATCAATTGTGTTGTGTCCCGAGTACTGTTCCCCCCTCTTTCCTTAAAACTAACAGACCTAAAATGCTACAGGGGAAGGAACGCACCATGCGGTACCCTTCTCCCTCACATGAATTCACTGCACCAGGGGCAGCTGTCCCTCCTGCCTACCCATGCTCCTGGACCCTGATATCCATAACCCTCCCTTACTCTAATCCAAAATGAAAAAACAAACAAAAGAGTTTTGCCTTTAATTCTGCTTTAAGACCCACTCATCTTCCCAAGATCTGCTGTCATTACCAGCCTACTACTGAATGAAAAGAAGGATGCAGTTCATTCAAATCACAGCTGATGAAAAAGACTACAAGAATTAGTTCCTTGCTTTTGTATATGTTACAACTGTTGTGTTGCAACAGTTGGGAAAGAATCCATAGAAACACTGGAGTACTACGCTTTGAATAGATTTGTATGCTTTTATTATAACAAATCAGAAAACATTACTAAGCCTGCATATAAATGAAATGTGGGTGTTCTGCCTATCAGTTGGATTTCTACTGTCTTTTTGCAATCCAACAAAGGAAAAGAAAATTGTTTGTTATAAGCCACTCCATTTCTTCTATTTTTATTCGAAATATGAGTCATGTATTTGAATTTTCTACAATATAATGTCAGTATACCTCGGACCGGGATTATTATTAGGAATATCAACAGTGGTATTAATGATTATAATTATTATGATCTCCATTATCTTATTACTTTCCACCACAAAGTGTATTACTTAATCAGAAACTATTACTTGTTTTTAATGTGGCAATATAAACAATGTAAAGGTCACCAGTCTTGTACTTAAATGAAAATAGGAAAATGCACCTTGCAGTAATGTTTGAGGGAGTGATAATTGGAAAAGCTTGGGAGTAGACACATAAATCACATTTTAAATTAGGACGTATATCTGCCATAGTAAAGGTTTTTAGATTAAGTTTAGGCAGCAAATTTAGGCAACAAACTCTGCAAGCTATATATATGAAAGTAATGCATGGCACATTGCTTCTGCTTGGAATCCATTAGTTACCTGTAATCCAAAAGAAGAGTTAGGCCTCGTACACATGACCGAGAAACTCGTCGGAAAAGACACATTGTTTTCCTCGACGAGTTCCTTGTTAGGCTTGTCGAGGAACTCGACAAGCTTGCTTTGCGTACACATGGTCAAGACAAAATCTCCTCGTTCTCAAACGCGGTGACCACAACACATACAATGGCAGGGGAAGTTCGATTCTACTGGCACAACCCTTGGGGCGGCTTTTGCTAATCTCATGTTACTGCATGTTAAATTAAAGTTTGGTAAGAGACGATTTACACTTTTCAGTCTGTTACAGCGTGAAAAATGTGTTATCTCCATTACAAATGCTACTTTTACTCCCGTCTCATACTTTATTCTGAGCATGCGCGGGTTTCTTAGCATACACACGCTCGAGTTTCTCGTCGAAAACCAGCCCAACGAGGAACACGACGAGGAAATTGAGACTCCCGTAGAGGAAAAAGAGAACTTGTTCTCTTTTTTTCTCGTCGAGTTCCTCGAACAGTTTCCTCAATGAAAAATGTACACACAACCGTTTTCCTCGGCAAACAAGCTCTCCCACCAAGTTTCTTGATGGATTCTGTTGAGTTTCTTGGTCGTGTGTACGAGGCCTTAGTATAGCGGAAGAGTTATGCAGTGTACACACAATCAGGCTTTTTCCCGGCCAAATCACATCGGAATTCCGACTGAATTCCATTGAAAAAAAATAGAACATGTTCTATATCTAAACTCCGATGGAATTCATCAGAATTTCCGATGAAAAAACTCTGATGAAGTTATACGCGATCGGAAACTCCGAGGCATTTCTCCACCAACATGTGAAAATGGAACAAATTATTCAAGTTAATAAAAAAGTTATGCTGACTTTGGCATTACTTTCAGTACAGCCCTAGCAGTTTGGTATAATAGTTTCTATGTTAACCAGAACCATCATGCTAAAATAAAACTGGTAGAATTTCGGTGAAAAGGATGGATAATCAATCATTAACCACTTGCCGACCTTGGGTCGACCGTTCCCCCAAATCGCCTTAGGTGCACTTCAGCTCCTTTGAGAAGCCATAGCAGGCACGCATGCCTGCTGCATTTCCGCCAGCCACCCACGATCGTGGGAACGGGAACCAGAACATGGATCTGTCAATGTAAACAGACAGATCCCCGTTCTGACAGGGGAGTTAGAGAGAGATCTGCTGTTCCTAGTGATTAGGAACAGCGATCTTTCTCCTCCACCAGTCAGCCCAGCCCCCCATACAGTTAGAAACACCTCCCAGGGGACACACTTAAACCCCTTGATTTAACCCCTTCCCTGCCAGTGACATTTATACAGTAATCAGTGGCTATTTTTAGCACCAATCGCTGTATAAATGTCAATGGTCCCAAAAAATTGTCAAAAGTATCTGATCTGTCCACCGTAATGTCCCAATCTCACTTAAAATCAGATCACCATCATTACTAGTAAAAAAAAATATATATATAAAAATGCCATAAATATATCCCCTATTTTGTAGATGCTATAACTAAACCAATTAATATTCGCTTATTGCTAAAAAAATGTTACCAAAAATATGTAGAAGAAATGTTTTCCTACCTAATAAGTCACTGCGACTGTGTTATTAAGGAAGTAGAGCCTGGTCATTTTATAAAGGGAACTTTCACTTTGCAGGGGAATTTTCCCTTACCTTAGTGAAGCTGTGCTGACTTTTATCATCTATCTGTCAAAAACTTTTTTTCTTGCACATAATTGAGTATTCTTTACAAAGTGAATGTTCACCACATTCAGTAAGTAAAATTACCCTTACATAGTGAAAATACATTTTTCAAAGTGAACATGCTTTACTACTCCTTAAAAGGGGAGGTTTAGTCTGTACAAAAAAAATAAATGAAAGTCAGCAACTACAAATCCTATAGCTGCTGACATGACCCTTACATGACATGACAATTACCTGTCCAAGGAGCCAGCTCTGTCCTCAACCGGGCTAGTTCTTCACCAGCCTTCAGGTTCCGGGTGTCGGCATCCCGGCTTCCCTCTGCGCATTGCCGAGCCGCTTTGTGCTTTGTGAATGTTCCTGCAGTTTTCTGGGACCTGTGATGTGTCCCAGAAGACTGCGACGAGGGAATGCCTAGGTGATTCCAGAGGAAATGGGAGCAGGTACCTGCCAAAGCTAAGTACCCACCCCTCCTTTTCAAAATGGGGGGTAGGATATCTTAAAACAGAACTTCCCCTCATGGGTGGAGCTCCGCCTTAAGTAAATGAGCCACACTATATCACCAGGCAGCTCTGGGCCTCCTGTGTTAGCACTGGCTCCATAGACATCCCATGGTCCCCTATGGGTAAAGTTTCGCTCTTGTACGGAGCATATATTCACCTGGGTTGTTGGCAATGGGGCGTTCTTAAAAAAAATGTGTGCAACTTTTGATTGTTAGCGCGGCTAAGGAACAAGCTTCTTTTGAATGGTTTTATATATTCTACTCCTGTTTAATACTATTTAAAATTAGAATAATAAAATGTTTTAAGAATTTGTTGCTGCGAATTGCAATATTTTTTCTGCCTATTGCTACCATTAAAATTTGTGAGCAGGTTTTAGAGACTACACTTCCTTGCTATCCTTCATGCAAATAATTGTCAGGAAATGCTTTGTGCATAGAGATTTATTGCTTAATTATTTCATACGATAATAAAGTGAACTCAGAATAGACTGGTGCAGTATATTTTATCTCTAGGTGTCCCTTTGTTTATAGTCCAAGATTATGGAGCCTGTTTTTTTTTGGAAAATAAATGTTATGTTCTTGTATTTTATGAGGGAAAGACATTTTATTGAAAGTTTCACCCATATGTAAAATATTATAGAATCTTTGTGATGTATGACATTGCCTTCCCCTCCTTTATAAAGTGCTCCTCCGCTTTTCTTCTCTTCTTGTTCTTACTCCATCTAGTGTGAGGTTAAAAAAAGGATTTGCGTTGTCAAATGTCACCAATTTTGGGTACCCTTAAAAAGTAATCAATTGTTTACAACCAGTAAATTAAAGTGGTAGTAAACTGCCATGCTTTTTTTTTTTTTAAACCTGCAAGGTAAAGTTATAATGCACAAGTATGCATCGCATACTAGCACATTATGTAAAACTTATCTTAAGGAGGGGAGAACACAGGAAGTGCCACCTAAATGTAGTATTAGGGTACAGTTTAGTGGCAAGGTACTTACATGAGAAAAGACAAAATTAGGCTCATCTGTATGTGGGGACGGAGGGTAACTCTCCCAGCATCCAAGACAGGCATCCACATGCATGGGAAGATGACAGGGGAGCTGTGATCCGTCCTGTGGCCACTAGGAAGTCAGCTTGAACCAGCATGGAACGCAAGGAAGTGACGTCACCGGATGCAGAGGAACATCAGGGAGAGAACGACTGGGCTATACATGACAAGGCTACGCGCTCGGAGCATCAGCTCCTTCTTGGGCCTGTAGAAGGAGCTGATACTCCAAGCCCGTAGTCTTGCCTATCCTGTTTATCCAGTCATTCTTTCCCTGATGTTCCTCCACTTCCGATAATGTCACTTCCTTGCGTTCCACGCTGGTTTCGGTCGACTTCCTGGTGGCCACACATCACATGCCTGATAAAGGGGTCCTGCGTGACTCCGAAACGTTGCACTCTCCTTGTGTTGTGATCATGCAATAAATTATCAGTTTGGACGCTATTCACGTTGTTCCATGGTATGCTGGCAAATATCTTCATATCGATCCTGGTGACGACAGGACACATCAAAGCTCCCCTGTCATCTTGCCATAAGTATGGATGCCTGTCTCAGATGTCAGGAGAGTTACCCTCCATACCTGTGAGCTTTATTTTATCTTTTATCTTGTAAGCGCATCACTTACCTTTCCATTAAACTGTACCTTAATACTACACTCAGATGGCAGCACTTCCTGTGTTCTTCTCTCCTTTTTTATCCTGTTTACAGAGCTGGCTCTCTCTGAGGACAGCTGCCGTCTTCTATCCCACTTTAAGAACTGACCCCCATTGACTAATAGACTAATATTTTTTATTGGATTATTGCCCAACTTGTATGATTGCAGTCACACCATCGTTTGCGCTTAGTTATCTTTCTTTAAAAAAATGTCTTTAAACTAAGCTCTCAATCGACGAAACTGCCATCGCTGACAGGGCTTTTATCTTCACCCAGTCTTTCAACCAGGTTTGTGTCCTCCAGCCGTCTGATTGCCAGCACCACAATGATGTCACCGCTATTTACGGCACAGGATTCTGAAGGAATGCGCCTGTGACGTTACCAGCTCATTCACTAATAAATATCTCCTAAACAGTGTACATTTAGGAGATATGTACTGTACCTATAGGTAAGCCTTATTACAGGCTTACCTATGGGTATATATGTACCATGGAAGTTTACTCCCACTTTAACAAAAAACACCAATCGTTATACTTACACACATCAGCCAACCCTAGATGGGAAGACATGTTGGTTGATTTACTAAAACATATTCACAATATATTTTATCTATGGGCAAAGCAGACTTTGTGGTTGATTTACTAAAACTGGAGTACAAAATCTGGTGCAGCTTTCCAAGGTAGCCAATCAGCTTCTAACTTTAGCTTGTTTAATTAACCTAAAAAAAACCTGAAAGATGATTGGTTTCTATGCAGAACTACACCAGATTTAGAAAATCCACCCCATAGTCTGCTTTGTTCATAGATAAAACATATTGGGCCAGATTCAGATACATTGGTGTATCTTTCCGCGTGGCGTAACGTATCTCAGATACGTTACGCTGCCGTAAATTAGGGCGCAAGTTCCGTATTCAGAAAGAACTTGCGCCCTATGTTACGGTTGCGTAACGTATGTGCTCCGGCGTAAGCCCGCCTAATTCAAATGTGGATGATGTGGGCGTGTTTTATTTAAATTTAGTGTGACCCCACATATTTGAAGTTTTTTACGAACGGCGCATGAGCCGTTCGTGAAAGAATCCCAGTGCGCATGCTCGAAATTACGCCGCAAATCGTCATTGCTTTCGACGTGAACGTAAATTACGTCCAGCCCTATTCGCGAACGACTTACGCAAACGACGTAAAATTTTCAAAATTTTACGCGGGAACGACGTCCATACTTAACATAGGATACGCCTCATATAGCAGGGGTAACTTTACGCCGTAAAAAGCCTAACGTAAACGACGTAAAAAAATGCGCCGGGCGGACGTACGTACGTTTCTGAATCGGCGTAACTACCTAATTTGCATATTCCTCGCGGAAATATACGGAAGCGCCACCTAGCGGCCAGCGTAAATATGCAGCCTAAGATACGACGGTCTAAGACACTTACGCCGGAAATCACCGAGTTCACCACATTCAAGGGCAACTCTGGGAAACATAAACACCTTCCTTTGACACAATCTTAACATTCAAGCCCAATATTCCTTGCATCCTCATGCCATTTTTCCGTAGAATACCATTGTTTAGACAGAAGTCTATAATTATGCATGATAATCTGCAGAGGAAGGTTATTTGAGACTTTCTTCTTTCTGTTGAAATTATGCATAGGAATGCATAGGTCAGTGATGGTGAACCTTGGCACCCCAGATGTTTTGGAACTACATTTCCCATGATGCTCATGCACTCTGCAGTGTAGTTGTAGTTCCAAAACTTCTTCGGTGCCAGGGTTCTCCATCACTGGCCTAGGTGAAAGGTTCTTTGTGGGGCCACATCATTGTGTTGTTTGGGCAGAGCGATGATGTGCAAATGCTTCAATATTATCAATTATTTGCAATTTGCTTGGTTTGGTCATATTTGATCATCAATGTGGGTAACCAGAACTGCTTGACTAGTGAGGGTATGGGCTGTATTAATGACAATTTAGATCAGCACCCTCCCTTTATATTTAATCCGTAACACCCTCACGTTATAAAATAGTCTTCTTTGGTATTGCTCTTTAAAAACCAATGTCAAAAAAGCCTTCTAGTAAAGAAACTGAATTTTTTTTGTGATACTTTTAAAATAGAACTATTATACAGGAAAGAAGAATATTTTTTATCAATGAGGGTTTCAGTCAAAATTGTCATTGATGTGAAGAGGGTTGTTGATGTCAAGATGACCTGACCATGCTACATAGACCCTGAGTCCACCTTCATCTGGTATTTATAAAGGCAGTATAACTTCTCGCACTTGATCATTAGTAGAATCTGACAATACCTCTCTTGAAATAGTCATGCCGCACTTAGAGATTCTGATGACGATGCCTGCCTGAAATATTCCCCTAGCTGTCGTTTTAAACCTAATTGACCTGGCACTCTTTGGGTAATTTTCATTTCCTACTCACGAGTGGCTGGCAATCATTGAAATAATGAGAAATCAGTATTAAAAAATATTTTACTTCTTAACCAATGATCCTGTGCTAATGTCCTCCAGCATAATGTAAGGTGGCTTCCAGGATCCTTTGACTGACTTTACAAACACCATTAATCAGAGGACCTTTCTGTAATAGCTTTTACTGGCTTGCATTGTCTCTTATTACGCATACCGATTCTCCCCCAGCACTGGAAAGGAAAGAGCAAGGCATTGACATAATATTTAATCCTTTACTGTTATTTACATTGCATTGCCTAACTTGGGCAACCCTGTATGAAAATGGTTAGCACTTGTTTGTTGAAGCTCTGGGTCTTGGTTTTAAACCACACATGGGCAAGTTTAGGTTGTTCCTCCAATGTTTCACTTCACAGGCTTACCCCCCCACAATTAGACACTGCCCTGACGGGTCAGTATTTGGCGCATTATAAATCCATTAAATCAATCAATCAATCACAATCCAAAAGAGATAGGGTAATCAGCTTTTTCTTTAATGTGAGTATAATGGTTATATTGGATTGTTCACTCTTTTGATGAGTGATGTGTATAGTTCTACATACCCTGTAAGAATTTTTTAATATGACTCAAAAGATTCAGTCCGCTCATGTCTCCACACCACCTAAAGGTTTACCTCTTTATAGGACTCTCGTGACAGCAGAAAGAATCACAGGGACTTCAGGAGCTGCCCCCCCCCCCCTATTTTGCCATTCTTGCTTCCCTTTCCCTCTGTTGCTCCCTCCCTCTATCACTATATGTTTAGTTTTTCTCATTTCTATCCAGTTATCTAAAGTTCATTATCTGGCCATGCTCTCTAACCCCATTAGCCAAAACCCTTAGGCCCCTTTCACATTTATACGACTTGTCCCACGATTTGTGATGGCAAAGTAGCATGACAAGTAATTTCCCATGATTTCCAATTACAACCATTCATATCAGTACAACTTCAAGTCGTTCTGACTTCAAAGTAGTCCCTGCACTACTTTGGTCCAATTTTGATGCCACTTACACAGGTATTCCCTGAAATTGCGGAAAAATCGTGTCACGAATCGTGGCAAAATCACAACAAAATCAAGGCCGCAAAATTGCGGTAAAATTGCACGACTTTGAAGTCACAGTAGTGTGAAAGGGGCCTTAGCCATTTCTGTTGAACTCTTGTCTGCATTTTCCTGGCAGGCAAGCTGCTATTGTAGGACTCAGGAGTGATACTGTTCTTTGGACCAAGTGCTATCCCAGGGTCAACACAACATTGTACAGGGAAAAATGGATAAATGGCTGCAAACTCCGGAAGGATGCCAAAATCATTAATGCAGTGATCAACAAATAAAAGCATATACAGCACAGCACAGAGATAAACAATTTAATATTGGTACTCATCCATTTTGTGCTGTTGATCTTGGAGGCGAGCTGGGCGGGCACCTTTGCTTTGGAAGCAACACTAGACTTGCAGCCCTCACACCTTGAGCGATGTTTCCTTATCATTGGACCACAGCATTGTACAGATTTGTAAGCTTTGTTCACCCCCCAAAAATATTGGAAATGCTGTATTGCACAATGTTAAATTGTTACCTATGCTTATTAAGTAACCTATGTAACATTGTAGTTGAGACATCCCAAATCCACAGCACCACTCTAGAAATGTGCCTCTCACTGTCTGCAGGCAACCAGGGTGCCAGCTCAAAAAACCTGTCTTCGCTCACAATTGTAAGATGTGCAATATAGATAAATGATAGCTAAACTTCAATATCTGCTCTTCCAAGCCAAGCATTTTTATTCAACCATTAACAGAGTAACTGCATCCATAATGTCTACACTTGAAAACCACCATTCCTTGAGGCGTTTCCCCACAGTTGGCTTAATAAAGCTATCTTGGGTGTTGGCTTGATTGTTATGGTTCAATAAAATAATATAATTCAATTGCAAGTGTGAATTATGTAGTGTGTAGTGTGGCAAGTGTAAGTTATGTAGTGTGGTTCTGGTCTATAAATACTGGAATTAAATACTTTCTGTCTCCAAATGTATGATCAAGTGCTCCTGTGGTTGGAGCAGCATACTGTATGGTGACTTAATGCAGTATGCAAAAGGTCACTGATAACAAAAAATGGCACAGACTCTTTGAAATGAACCACCAATTGTTTGTAGATAAATTTGTGATTGTATTGCAAAGTTTCTCTATTTACAATCCTGTCAGTAACAGCACCATTGAGTTACCTATCTGATAAAGCTGATGGTTAGCCCAAAGGCCAACTGACCACACATTGTATAGGATGAGGTATAATGATTTCATTTTCTAAAAGTTACATAGAGAATGTCTTCTCTGTTGAGAAAAAAAAAAAAAGCTCAGCAAAATCTGTAACCACTTGTTACACTTTCTGCAAAATTAGGTTATTACACCTTAGCTTAAATGTGAAATTCGCCCACTGTGCAAAATTTCTCACTGCATGAGAAGTGTTTCTGAAATTAAGTACAACTCAACAAAGCTGAAATACTGTATTTAAAAAAAAAATGCTTCCCGGAGCTGTTTTAGAATTTGGTTATAAATATTTAATGTTTGCATAAAAACTATAAGAGAGAAACTTAGGGGGTTGTTATTACTATTGTTATTAGTAATGCATTAAAGTGGAGGTACGCCGATTTTTTTTTAAAAAGTCAGCAGCTACAAATACTGCAGCTGCTGACTTTTACAAGAAGGACACTTACCTGTCCAGCGTGCCCACGATTTCAGCCACTTACCTGTCCAGCGTGCCCGCGATGTCGGCACCCGAAGCCAATCTGACGCTCGGCTCTCGGGTGCTACCGCTGCCATCTTCGGTAAGGGAATCAGGAAGTGAAGCCTTGCGGGTTCACTTCCTGGTTTCCTACTGCACATGTATAACTCCAAATGGTCTCTGCTGTCTTCTGGGACCTGTGTGTCTCCCAGAAGACAGCAAGGAGGACGGGAAGTGGCGTAGACACCCTGCAGATAATGCGGCTATCTTTTGCCAGGAAGTAGGAGCAAATACCTGTATTAAACAGGTATCTACCCCCCCCCCTGAAAGGTGCCAAATGTGACACCGGAGGGTTCCGAAAAGCGGAAGTTCAATTTTTGTGTGAAACTCCGCTTTAATATACCAATTCTAAAGATCATTACCTTTAGGTGGCTTAGGTTGAGATATTATGTAAGATGTAAGGAAAGACAGGTTCAACTAGTAGTGGTGGTAGTAAACCATGCACATGAACAGCCCAGCAGGTTTGTCCTGCACTTATACACAGCAAGGCAGCAAGCTTACATAGGTTCAATGCAGGAGGGGTTTGAACACCAAGTCCATAGCATAAAACAAACAAAATATCTGCTTGCCAAACAACTAACTAAACTGAGTTCCTGAATATCAGGATGCCCCGTGTTGGGTTCCCCAAGACAAACAGTCAGCATGTGTACCTTTATAGTGTTCTTTCAGCCTTCAGCCTTTTCTCCTAGAAGAATGTTGACATCAGACAGAGCAAGACAGAGATCCCAAAGCATCAATCAGCTTACATAAAAAAATGATATTAACCTCCCTGGCGGTATGATTATTTAAAAAAAAAAAGGTGCTGAAAGCGGTACCATTATTTGCAAGGAAATTTGGCGTTTTATACTGTAGGCCTGTAATTCTTAGGAAAAACTAACTTAAATCTGTCCAAACAAGAGTCTAGTAGGCATCCCGGGTATGACATTTTTTTAAAAACAAAATGATAAATTATAATATAATAAATAATTATAAATAATTATAACAAATAATAATATAATTATAATAAAAATTATTCAATAATGTAATCAACTCAAAATTACTGAAATTTGCTCAGTTGCAGAATTGTCGCTGTCATTACTTACTTATTTTTTTATGACGAATTTCCCCACAAATCACTATCGCACAATTCTGCAAGTGATTATAATTTATTATCGCTGTTTTCTAGTTGTGGATTCAGCGAGGCGAGCCCGAGTCTGACTCGGGGTTACCGATCGCAGCAATGTAACCCCGAGTCAGACTCGGGAATACCGCCAGGGAGGTTAATGATGAGATCTGACTGCCAGGTATGATGTGGACCTAAAAATTTTGACTTATTCCCACCCAAACGCTCTACTGAGCCACTGGTCTCCAAGACTCAGGAGAGGACTTATTAAGATTCTGAGAAAACAACAAGTTTCTTTTCTCTATCAGTCACGAACTCTGAAAACCATCACCATGTGTAGGTGAAAAACCCTGCCAGCCAATGCCTCAAAAAGAGAATAAATGAAAAATATTTAATTGCACTCCTTCAAATAACTACCATGGCCATGCATGAACAAGGGTACAGATTCATGTTTCTTAGAGACCTCTTACCATTTTTTTTTATTTTGTCATTCATTGCATGTAATGATAATCAGAAGCTTGCCAAATTCCTGTGCATGGTCAGCATTATATTTTAACCATTTTTTTAAATATATGATCTTTCTATAAGACTATGATACGTTTTTTTTATGTCAAAGGAAACATATCAACAGCTACCACTGTTCCCTCCACAGTTATTCCAGTTTGTGAGAGCAATGGGATATCTAGAGAAGTCTATTTCTGCATCCAATTGTAAAACTCTCTAGCACGCAAGCTTTAGAAAGTTCTGAATGAATAAGTTTTGGGTATTATCGTATGCTGTCCATTCATTTCCTACCAATTTGTTCTTCCTTTGAAGACTCAGAATTTGAATATCAGCAACTCTTTCCTCATAGAGGAGTTTGCCAGTCTGCTGACTTTCAAGAGGGAAATCACTTCAAAGGCTGATCAGACTACTCACAGCTGTTACCAGGTTTACACTTGATTAGTCATTGAATTTTTTTCCCTGTGTTTGAAAACACCAAATGGTGAGTTCAACATGCTTCTTTTTTTCAGATGCATTTGGCAAGTTAACAACCTGATATTTCTAATGCCTGCTAAAAAAAATGGCAGATTTAAAAAAAAAAAAAGTTATGCATTTTAAAGTATATGTTCTTGCTGTCTACACTGAATTTTTTGGAAGTGTGGGAAATAGAGAGGCAAAATTATGTAGAGGAGGAATACTGCCCAATGCCGTTATAATCAAGTTCCCTTGTATACAGCTAGCTATAGACTTCAGGTGAGCATTGTCTGATCCATTCAATGCCAGTGGGATTGGCCAATGATTAAATGTCTACAAGCTACTGAACTATTCAAAGTCTCTAGAACCAATGTATAAATAATGAGCTTAAATGGATTTTCCCAACCAATTACTATTACTTGTTAGAGAAAAGACCAGAAGTACAGATGTTTACAACATGCATGCTCAGTTATTGTAAGTGTCTTTATTTAAGCCATTTTATGTTGCCTGGTAGGTGGATCTAATGTTTGTTATGGCTTATGTTCTTGGCTGATTTCACCATGAAATTACCTATTTAGCTATTTCCTAAATTTTTCAAAAGTGAAAAGCCACACTGAGTTGAGCTCTGTTTTTTTTTGGATTGTTTCTTACTGAGCTGCTTACAGTAGGTGGAATTAGCGTGAAAAAAAAATCCACTTTTTTTTTTTATTAGCGGGGATATTTAAAGTAGTTTGGTTTACATAATTTAATGTTCTTTGGCCCGGATTCACAAAGCACTTATGCCGACGTATCTCCAGATATGCCGCGTAAGTGCAAATATGCGCCGTCGTATCTATGCGCCGTGCCCACAAACTAAGATACGCCTAAAAACAGGCTTCATCCGACCAACGTAACTTGCCTACGCCGGCGTAGAGTGGGCGCATGTTTACGCTGGACGTATTTGGCGCTCCCATTGATTTTCTATTTAAATATGCAAATGAGGGAGATACGCCGATTCACGAACGTACGTCCGTCCGACGCAGTGTGCGTAAAGTCATAAGTCCGGCGTAAAGTTATGCCCCATAAAGGAGGTGTAACTCAGCGGCATCCATGCAAAGGGAACACAAGCTGACGTATTTTACGTATTTTACGTAGGACATAAATATGACTAGGCGTAGGTTACGTTCACGCTGTAGGTAGTGATCCGGCGTATCTTAGGGAGTAGTTCTGACGTGATTCTGAGCATGCGCACTGGGATGCGTCCACGAGACAGCGCATGCGCCATTCGTTATACGTATCTGTCTGGCACTCGGCCCATCATTTGCATGGGGTCACGCCTAATTTGCATTGCTCACACCCACTTCCACATACGCCGCCTTATGCCTAGGAAACCCAGTGCAGTTTTGGCAGCACTGGCTTTGTGAATCCAGTGCTTGCCTCTCTGCGCTGCGTCGCGTCGGTGTAGCATAAAGGAGATACACTACGGCGGCATAAATGTGTGCTGATGTCTGTGAATCCGGGTCTTTGTGTTTTTCCCATTTCATGTATTTTTTGTGTGTGTTTTTCCTTTTTTTTTTGGCTAAGGAGGGACTTTTTTGGCACAAGAACAGATCTGGGCCTCAGGAGCCATTTATAGTCTATTGTACCATTAAAGGCACAATCTTTCAATCTTTCTAGAAAGTAGCCTAAACAATCAAGAGGCCTCAGTAGATTTTAAAGTAGTTGTAAAGCCAGATGAAAAAAAAAATGCAAAACAAAGGCATAATGAGCTAGTCATAAAAATACTTATCTTAGAACGATGCTGTTGCAGCAGCCCCAGCACAACGCTGTGACCGCCGACATGTCCTCCCAGAGTTATTTCTGGGTTTGCAGGCTCCGGCGCAGTGATTGGCCGGAGCCGCAATGGCATCACTCCCATGCATGCGAGGGGAAGCCGCCGATAATGGAACAGCAGCTAAACAAACGGCATAAGTGAGCCGTTTCTTCAGTGAGCATGTGCCAATGACGTTGGCACATGCGGATACAGTGAATATCTTTCCTTATTATAGCTTACCTGTAGGTAAAAGTGGTTATACAGGGTTTACAACCACTTTAAATATGAGGTTTAAAAAATGTGGCAAATGGTGTTTAGCTCTTGTTCACACTGCCGCGGCTTCAAAGCTGCGCGACTTTGAATTCGACATCCCTGCGTGACTTCATCGCGGCTTGCATACCACTTCTTTAACAGAAGTCAATGCAAGTCATGTTGAAGTTGCACCAAAAGTAGTGTATGAAACTTTTGCTAAGTCAGAGTGACTTGAGTCACACCTTGTTGTTAATGGAATGTAAACTTTGAACTCTAAAGCCCATGACAAGTCAAATCAGTGTGAACCGGGGATTAATATTGATAAATGTAAGCTTATGCACTTGGGGGCTAAAACATGCATGCATCATAAATACTAAGAAGAGTACAACTGGGGGAATCAATGGTCTAGAAGGAACTGCGTGTTCTGGTAGATCATAAATGTACTAATAGCATACAATGCCAATCTTCGGTGTTGAAAGCTAGCAAAATACTTTCTTGTATTAAAAGATGTATAGATTGCAGAAAGAGAGGCACTATTTTGTGCCCTAACTGGCCGACAGGTATGACAATAATATCATTGATCATTTTACAAAGCTGCACAGTTTTGTTATATCTTTCGTGTTTACTTGACTGCATAAGCGATTTTCTGGAAAAGGTTATCTTAGTCTGTAAAAAAAACAAAACAAAAAAAACTCTTAATTTCACCTTACCCTTTGACACATATATATTTAGCCGAAAATGATGAACTTTGTCAATGTATCTCAATTGTGGACAACAATTCAAGTAAATAGAAACTCTCAATGTTACTTGATTCCTTATTTACTCAATTCCTTATTTCTTGACTGAGCTTAGGCTATTTAAATCAGATGCCTAGAAAAAGGTTTAAAAGCTGAGTATTTTATACCTTATAGAATGGAGGGTCTGTGGGTGTTTAACTGAAATCCAACCTTGAAAATGTGGAGGCGTTCCCCATAGGAAACCAGTCAGGGTACTTAAAAAAAAACTGTTGTTAGAATCTACCGGTAATTTGTGCCTACAATTAACTCTATTTTTCCACTTTTTATATATGAAGACAATTTGTCGAGCAAAAGAACAGCAAAAGACCCTTGTGAGTCAAGTGAAAACTGACCAGAACATCAGCACACGTAGCTTCTGTGCCCACTCAGTTGATCTTCTTCCTATAGTTTAAGAAATGGTTACCTGCAAACATACATGAGCAAAAAATAAATAAAAAATGAGCACGATAAGAACTGCGTTAGTAAAACAAAGCCCTAAAAAATAAATGCTGCAGAAACATATTCTGTTTGGTTTTCAGTTTATGGTCTTATAGCCCAGTTAACATAATCTAGCACATTTAAAGAATAATAATCTAAATATTGTAATTGTTAAATGGCTATTTTAGCTTGGAAGACTTGCTGGACATTGATATTTGTTAAAAGGAAAATTCAAGGTGAAATTATTCAATTAATCAGTAGCTAAGAAGAAAAACTGCTTGAGCATTAACCCCATAATAATAGTTTTTATTCTTTTAGTCTGTCTCTTGACTGTAGTTTAATTGGAGATCACTACACCCTCACAGCTATAAAGCTCTGGTAATATTTTCGAATTTTACTTTAATATATCTGTTAAATGTGTCATTGTGTGCTCCAAACCACTATCACATTAAGCTATAAAGGGATTCAATTAAAGGAAATCTTAATAGCAATTGTGTCTCTATGGCTCCTGGGATTTTAAACAGGTGGATTAGATCGTAGCTGCACAAGTGTAACTGGAGATATGCCATTTGTTACAATTCACTGATTTATTATTTGTAGTATGTGTGTTATGCCCCAGAACTGCAATATACATACAAGTAATTTAGGCCATTAGGCCGTCTATGAGCTTTTATTTTGCTTTGGTCACCAGGTTATTGGAATCCAATGTGTAGAATTTTGTTTTCATTGACTCTTCTGGTAAGAGTTTAATGCTTTTTTACATTTATTTTATATGATATGCATTTTTTGGGGTTGTAAAGGTTTGTTTTTTTAATTTCTAATATTGAGAGGTTCTCGCAGCTCTGTGAGCAGAGAGCTGCTGACTGTCAGTCAGCAGCTCTCTGGCATCATCTATGGCCATCCTAAATTATGCCCCTTTTTGTTTGGGACTGGCTTGCCAACACAGGCATTAAAGGGGTTGAAAAAGGTTTGTTTTTTTATTTTCTAAGTAGGTTCCTTTAAGCTAGTGCATTGTTGGTTCACTTACTTTTTCCTTCGATTTCCCTTCTAAACGTTTTTTTTTTCTTTGTCTGAATTTCTCACTTCCTGTTCCTCCTTTGTAAGCTGTTCTGGCTGACTAACCCCCAGCCAGAACAGCTCGGATGATGGGGGCAAGCTTACTGAGAAGAAACAGGAAGTGAGAAATTCAGACAAACCTTTTTCAACCCCTTTAATGCCTGTGTTGGCAAGCCAGTCCCAAACAAAAAGGGGCATAATTTAAGTTGGCCATAGATGATGCCAGAGAGCTGCTGATTGACAGTCAGCAGCTCTCTGCTCACAGAGCTGTGAGAACCTCTCAATGTTAGAGGCACCAGTGGACAGATGCAGCGTCGGACTGATGCTGCATCCACCTAGGTATGTATGAATCTAAAAAGCAAGATAAAAACCCATACATCTCTTATAAACTCATAAGTGTTTTTTTCTTGTTTTTTTTTAACCACTATTCCTTAATGCTGGCTTTTGAAATTTACAAATGCAGCCATTTAGAAATTGGATGAAAGATTTTTTGAAAGATAAATAGTGCATTTTCTATACAACTATGTAGATCAGACCAAAATGAGGGACAAATTAAGAGGAAATAGGGACTTTGTTTCAAATCCGGAACTGCCCCTCGAAATCAGGGACAGTTGGGAGCTATGCTGTGTTCTTTCTAATGTATCTATGTCTTTAGCTCTTTGGCTTTGCTGTAGGCTACAGAGCATTGAGATTAGGCTTGCAAGGCAGCACAGTAAACCTGCCAAAGGTCATTAGGAACTGAAAATAGAGATAACTTTGAATGCAAACCACCATCAAGCATAACAGCACAGTCTGGGTCAGGCTTGTGCGAATTAGTTCACTCAACTCTCATCATAATCATCTTGATCACTGACCTATCCTGCTAGATCATCAGCATGATGTGATGTTGACCTAATGTCTATGGACACATTAAGACAGTCTTACCAGCTACCATAATAACTGCGCTGACTTGTTTAATGAGCAAAGAGCAACAGTGAGCACTAACCCAGAGCAACCTGTTAGAAATCAGCCGTTATTAGTCTGGCTACTCTGAGTTAAAAGCTGGTGATTCCTTCATGGTTATTGCCTGTTACATTTCTACAGTATAGTCTATAAAGTCTATAAAAGTAAAAAAAAGACACCATATTTATATCACAACGCAGGATTCTGTTATTTTAATGAAAATAATTTTACAGCATCTGGATATTGAAATACAAAGTGATTTAACACGTTGTCAAAAGCTGAAGCTATAACTATTTGTCTGGAACTAAAGTAGGATGCTAACAAAGTGCGGTGCCCACTGGAACCAATTATAACCTATCTTGAATTGGCCTTAGTTCAATGATGTGTATTCTGATTCCAGATACACTTCACCGAAGTCAAGCCAATTTAGGATTGATTCTGATTGGTTGCAGGGAGCTCTTCATTCATGGAATTGGCTATCGCACTTTGTGTTTTTGTCCTTGAACAAGGCCGCATATGTTCCTATATTTTAATGCCGACAAATATTTGATTCAATTTCCAGTAACCAAGGCAGGAATTTCTATCTATTACCTCGCAAGTTGATATGACAGTATAATAAATATTTCCCTGATTTTGATTAATGGTAACTAGAGCAGGGATAAATATAAAAAGTGCTTTAGCAATAGGGTGAGAAAAAAATATTATTTGCATTGAATTATAGCGCCATGACATCAACCAATTCCACAGATTTTATCGTTCTAATAATAATTCTAAATGTAATATTTACCTTAACTTGATTTAAAAAAAAAATAGAGCGGCATTTCATATATTTCTATACAAATTTACTTAACATTTATATAACACGTTAATACGCTCCCAAGTACGCAGTATATTATGTGCATCAAGCAGTGCTTCCTCCATGCTTCTGTAAAATGTCCTAACTCCCCTCGATTCAAAGGACATAAAAAACTTTAATATTTGCCTTAGCAGCTTCATTTGGAGAGGGAAAATCCCAAGAGCCAAGTTCTCTGTTTTGATTAAAATCCATCAATCAGTGGTATTGGATTGTCAAACACATCCAAATATTATTATGCAACACACCTTTCTCATATGGTTTGCGGTGCTACGGGGAAGAGGAATAAATCTGGATGGATAGAGCAGCCTAGATTTATCAAACACTGAAGAAACTTTACAGTCAGTAAAATATCCCCTAGCTATACACTTTTATAATTAGGCTATACAGAATAATATGAGGAAGGGACTCTTTTCTGGCGATGGGATCTCTCGTGTCTAGGAAAGTTGCTGTCAAATAAATTAAATGCGTGAGGTGATGGCTACATTATTTATTTTGTTATAGAGCACTTTCAGAAATGAGTTTAGGGACTAAAGTCTACTGAATGCTGATGGACAAAAGGAAAAAAAATCATTGAGTTGTATATTTTTGACAATACAGTAAAACCTTGGTTTGAGAGTAACTTGGTTTGAGAGTGTCTTGCAAGATGAGCAAAATGTTTTAATACATTTTGCCTTGATATACAAGCAATGTCTTGATAAAAGAGTAGCGTCATGTCACAACTGAGTGTAAAAAAGAAGAGAGGAGCCTCTAAGTGTAGCAATATGGTTACATTTATGAAGGTACAACATTTAGCAACATAGTGCTACACTTAGATGCTTCTCTCTTCTGTTTTATACCCTGTAAAAAATGTTTTGATATACAAGTGCTTTGGATTACAAGCATGTTTCTGGAACAAATTATGCTTGCAATCCAAGGTTTTACTGTATTTACTTAAAGGGGAGGTCCAAATTCAACCAATTGATCAGGTTTGGGCAAATACGGATAGCGATGGCTAGAGCTGTTCAACAAGTTGTATCGTTATACTGTACCATTACTCTTTGTATGGGGTCGTTAAGTCAGTTTATGTTATTTAATGTACTGTAGATATTGGCTTTTATACTGGTGTGACTCTGAAACCTCAATTTCTAGGCCTTGAGTCAACTCACAGTTTGTTAAGATATATTTTGTCAATACATGATACTATGGGTTTTTTTTTTTTGTTTTTTTTAAATAACAAACATATCATACTTACCTCCACTGTGCAGTTCATTTTCCACAGAGTGGCCCTGATTGTCCTCTTCTGGGGTCCCACGGCAGCTCTCGTGGCTCCTCCACGCAATAGCTAACCCCCTCTGGGAAGCTCTATCCTGAGGGGGTTACCTTGTGGGTGCACTCCCGTCTCATACAATCGGCATCCATAGGCGCCAAGTGTACGACTCGGCCCCACCCCTGGTGGCCATGGCATTGGATTTGATTAACAGCAGCGGGAGCTAATGGCTGTGCTGCTATCAATCTCTCCAATGAAGAGCTGAGAAGCCGTGGGGAAAGCGACACGGGATCGCGCCCACGGAAATTTGGGGCTCAGGTAAGTGAAATGGGTGGGCTGGGGGGCCAGGCACAGCATAGGATGCATTAAGGTGAAAAAACAAGAGGGTTTACAACCCCTTTAAAGAAGAAGTCCGACTATAACCAAATAATCATGTTTTGGGCAAATAAGTTGGTCATATGATCCAGTGGCTGCTGTGGATTTTTGAGGACTCTTCACAGGAAAGCTGAAGGGGCTTAAATATAGTGAGACCACTGCCTAAGGCTGCCCATAGGTTGTTCATTAAAAAAATTAACAGATTTTCCACATCCACAACAAGTGGCTTTTTTTAAGATATCAAGATCTAATATAACAATAGAAATCTTTTGTATATCTTTTTATAGTCATTAACTCTGGGCGTATATTAAACATTAGTAACATAGGAGTTGGTCTTCTAAAACTGCAGAGTGCAAAATCTGTTGCAGCTGTGCATGGTAGCCAAACAGCTTCTAACTTCAGCTCGTTCAATTAGGCTTTGACCAATCTTATTGGTTTCTGTGCAGAGCTGCTCCAGTTTTAGTAAATCAACCCCATAATAATTCCAAATAAACTGAAGGCTAGCTTACTTTTACAACTTCTGCCTAAATAAACCAATTAACATAGCTGTTGGTAATACATAACACACAGTAAAGTGCTTTCCTCTTCTTCATCCTAAAAGCAATATGACCATGACCAATATATATGAGTTTCGTTTCTTGGGTAAAAGAAGTAAAATTAAACCCTGAAGGAGTCTTTTGGACTTTAATTATTATCTCCGCTGCAATCGCACTTTAGCAATTTTTTTTCCTTTCCCAAGCTAGTAAGAATTACATATATACGAATGGCCAAAGGCAAAACTGTAAGTGTCTAATTTAGTAGACAAGCTTAAATATATTAAAATAAAATACTGTAAAAAAAAAATGAAAATGCGATCTTCCTATAATTGAAAGTGCTTAAATAATTGGAAGTTATTAACATCTTTTAAAGGTTCCATGTGGACACAAGCAAGTCTACATGACAGTTGACTAGGTTGAAGATGATCACGTTGAGTCATCTCATGCTTAGTGATGCAATGTTGTAGGTAGGAATAAGAGAGGGGTTACACGATGCACTCTTTAAGAACAGATATCTGAAAATCAAATATAACATGATAATTCAATTCAGAATAACTGTGATTCAT
Organism: Rana temporaria; assembly: GCF_905171775.1. NCBI lineage: Eukaryota > Metazoa > Chordata > Amphibia > Anura > Ranidae > Rana > Rana temporaria. The sequence goes on along the minus strand of NC_053492.1, from coordinate 455,886,761 downwards.
GCTACTGGGGCTTTATTAAAAGTGTACATCCAGCCCCACTTTTTTTCTAGTTCCGGATAGAGTGGGGAAAAATTGAAACCCCCTATCAGGCTTATACTGCCATCTGGCCCTTTGCTGAAAAGGTTTACCCTCACTTCCTGCCTTGATAATGTTTTACCAGAAAGGAGAGAAAAAAAATCCACAATACGGACATAAATAGCAATACAAAGCTGACTTGGGTTTCTGGACATCCCTGACTTTAATAAATAGAATCATTTTTAATGCTGTCTGGGTAGTAGAGATTCAAGTTATACTTAAACTAGTGAACATGTTTGACCCCCAGTTTGTTTGGCTAGTATGATCAATATATATCAATCTTAGGACGGGATTCACCATACTGTGCTTTAGGACAGGCTCAGACACTGTTCAGTTGGACTATGGCATGATACACATACTATCATTGAGTTCATGATGAAGGAGGCGGTGCAGGCTGTCCAACATCCACATAAGGCTACAGAATGTTTATGAAGATGACACCATTAAGTGCTCTTTTAAATGGTGTCATCTCTGTAAACATTCTGTAGCCTTCTGTGATGTTGGACAGCTTGCACCGCCTCCTTCATCATGAACTCAATGACGGCACATTGCTTCTAAATAAAATACATTATTTACCTGCAATGAAAAAGAAGAGTTACTCTAGAGGAAGAGTTAAGGGCCTTAAGCCTTGTACACACAACTATTTTCCTCTGCAAAATCCATCAAGAAAAATGCTGGCAGAGCTTTTTTGCAGAGAAAAATGGTTGTGCGTATGTTTTTCGTTGAGAAAACTGTCGTGGATCTCGACGAGAAAAAAAGAGAACAAGTTCTCTTTTTTCTCGTCGGGAGTCTCAATTTCCTCGTCGTGTTTCTCGTCGGGCTGGTTTACGATGAGAAACACGTTTGTGTGTATGCTTGCTCATGCATGCTCATGCATCCATGCATGCTCAGAATAAAGTACAGTATGAGACGGGGAGCGCACCTTCGGCAAAAGTAGCGTTCGTAATGGAGATAGCACATTTGTCACGCTGTAACAGACTGAAAAGCATGAATCAGCTCTCACCAAACTTTTACTTAACATGCAGTAACATGAGATTAGCAAAAGCAGCCCCAAGGGTGGCGCCAGTGGAATCGAAATTCCCCTTTATCATGCCTTTGTACGTGTAGTACGTCACCGCGTTTGAGAACAACAAGATTTTGTCTTGACGCTGTGTATGCAAGGAAAGCTTGACAAGATTCTCGTTGAGGAAAACAACGTTTCTTTTACAACGAGATTCTCGGTCGTGTGTACGAGGCCTTACACACTGGCTGAACATTCGCCCCGTGTGTACGGCAGCCGGTCTGACAGAAGACAGAAGGACGTTCAGATTCTGTCAAATGGGCATGACCAAAAAAGGTCTAGCGAACCGCATCCGTTCAGTGATCTCAGCCAATAGCTGAGAACGCTGACTGGCATGTTCTGGCGGGGGGGGGGGAGTCCCCCTGTCAAAACACAATAGCTCAGCGGGGGAGATTACCGTACTAACATTGACTTGTTTGTACAGAATCTCCTCCTGAGCTATGAGTTTTTTACATTTAGCCCACTGGGTTGAAAGAAAAAAAAAATGATGTTGTTCTAAGCGCTGCACAAACTGTTGGCGCTATATAAACAAGTAAAAAAGGCGCAAAGCACAGGTACCTCAAGTAGTGGTACCCAATAGTCCAAGGGCAAAGGTAAGAAGGTGTGTATATACACATATATATATGCACACATAGAACTATATGGCAGGGTATCAGTCAGGGCAGCCACCAAGAAAACCAAAAGCCGGTTCTGGTATACTAGGAAAAAAAACAAGAAGAGGGGCGCCTCTGAGTATGTATCATAAGAATAATTTAATAAACAACAACATCCACTCACATGGAGAACAGGTAAGTTGCATTCAAATCCGGTTGCTGGGCTGAAGAGATGAAAGTGGGACTGCAAGTCACAGCAAGTCCTGTAAAGCTGGCACCACATCAGATCCGTGCAGGATGGAGTGGGATGGCTGAGCACAGCGTGGTTTTCTTCAGTGGCGCTATATAAATACTGTATAATAATTAAAAAAATGTGTACCAAGCTTTGCTCTACCATCATGTAAAATTTGAATGACCTATGTAAGTTAGTAAAAACGTTATATCATCTTTTGCATTACTTTCTGTACAGTCCCCATTTAATAAATATTTACGTAAAAAAAAAAAAATTGTGGCAGATTTCGAATTTTTGATTTTTTTGCTCTAAGATATTCTCCACAACCCAAATATTATGCAAGGAAGCGTAACCTTGATGGGTTAAAGAGCAGTTGGAAGTTGTAACTACATATGGCCAAAAAGAATGTCATTAACTCATTATGCTCAAGAGTCTCAACAGCTATTGAGTCTGATGATAAGCAACAGCTTTGGTGACATTTATACCTCTTTGATGCTCTCTTAAAGGATTCCTGCATACACGCATTTATAATAGAGCTGCTCAGATCAGCCACTTCCTATCTGGAGGTCTCTCCTGTCAGAGTGCAAGCATTTGATGAGCATGACTCCGAAGGAGTTAAGCATCTGTTAAACATGACATTTCAAGGTGCATTTCCATCACAAGTTCTAAGCCTGGGTAGTCTCTGAAGGTTTGATATCAGTGTGAAACTCCCACTTTGTTTGCTCATTGAAAAGCAGATTCTAGAGGCTAATGGAAAAGCTGTTTTAAAGCCTGGAGCATTATGCGCATGGCACTCTAGCTCTGTAGGTTATTTTGGGGGGGGGGTTTGAATTGGTGACAACAACCATCTGGTACTTGTCTAATTAGAAAATGAAATGAACGAGGAAGAATCTTTGTCTAAAGAATTTCTGCCTCCCTTGTGTCGTTCCGTGCCCCCCTATTTTTTATTTTTTTAGCTGTCTAGGGGCCTTTTGTTCTGTCCTGTCTGTCCAATCGTTATGAAACCGTCTTATCTCCCTTCTCAGGTTGTCTGGTGTCTTTTGCTTTGGTTTTCACTTGCTGACCTTGCATAGAATATGTTCTCAGTTCCACTTCTGACACGCCATTGTGTAGAGTCTCTTTTGATTATGAATTTTAGTGCCGCAGGAAAAAGCAAGAAGAGGTCGTAGAAATTCCTGATATCTTTGTCCGACTTCAAAATTAACACTGAATACAGATTTGTATATTAAAAGAAAAATATTGGTGATTCAGAACAGTGAGAGTGGCCTTTAATAAGTACCAGGAAGAGAAAAATTAAAATGACAAGATATAGACTCATGGGTTGACTCAAGTATGTCCACATTCCAGGAAGGGTACCCATACAAATAAAGAGATTCAAAGAATATAGATAATGGTTAAAGTGATATTTTTTGGGTTAAAAATAACAAACATGTTATACTTACCTGCTCTGTGTAGTGGTTTTGCACAGAGCAGCCCCGATCCTCCTCTTCTCTGGTCCTTCGCTGGCTCTCCTGGCCCCTCCCTCCTGTTGAGTGCCCCCACAGCAAAGCAGCTTGCTATAGAAGCACTCAAGCTGCAGCTCCCAGTGTCCACTCACGGAGCTGTGGTTTGCCCCCGCCCCCTTCTCTCCTTATTGGCTAACTGACTTTGATTGACAGCAGCAGAAGACAATGGCACCTCTGCTGTGTCTCAACCAATCAAGAGAGAGAGAGAGAGTCCTGGACAGCCGAGGAACTCATTCTCATCGCTGGATCAAGAGGTGTCTCTGGTTAGTATTAGGGGGGCTGAGGGGGGCTGCTACTCACCAAAGTTTTTTTTATCTTAATGCATAGAATGCATTAGGATATAAAACCTTTTGCCTTTACAACCACTTTAAGGTTTGTGATCCTAAAACAGGAAGTGGTTTTGTATTACAGAACACCCTCCCCTTCTTCTCGTCTCCATAACATGGAAGGAGGGATTTTTTAGTCCACAGAAAGAGCTGGGACACATGCTTACTGATAACAAAGAATACAAGAAGTTGCCAGCGCATAACATTTCTGGCAGAATCAACACATATTTTTGCACTTATTAAATAAAACACTAAATGATACATTTAACCTCTTCCCGCCGACGTGACACATATATGCTGCCCTTCTAGTGGGTGGGCTGTGACGCGCTCCCAGCACAGTCACTAGCGGGGACCGAAAAACTCCTGATGCATACTTGTGATCGGAAGATTTTCGCTCATTTGACCGCTGGGCAGCCAATCACATCGGTCACATGACCCAAATGCCCGCCTCCGCCTTCCAGCATTTAGAACCTCTTAAAGGGCCAGAAGACAGCAGTGGGAATGGGGTTTACAGAAAAGTATTATTAGGCTCTACAGAAAAGAAAGTCTACTGTATAGGTTAAAACAATAAGGGCAAGTTTACACTAGAAGTTGGAGGGCAGTAAAACCCAGCAGTTAAGCCAGACTTTTTACTGCCTCCCCAATTATTACTACCATTAGCTGCAGAGGCAGTGGCCTGGGGCATACACCTGCCACGGCCGCAATGGCAGAAATGTTACTTCCTGTTGCTTTCAGCGGGCAAAGCACCCCCTAAACATAACCCATAAAAGTGAATGGGGTCTCTCTGCAAGTGCTGAGCGGATGCAACCACTGTTTGCAGTTGCAGATGCTAGTGCAGGGTTCAAGGTGTTAAAGTGGGAAGTTGGGAGGCTATGCAACGCTTTCCCACCACCTGTCAAAATGCTCTCTGATGAGCAAAGCTCATGCAAACAAGCCCTAATTGTCTACCAGCTTTTCAATTGACTTTAAGGGCTCATTCACTAGCGGTTGAGGTATGGAACAACCCTGTGGTTGAGCTGCATTTTTGCTGCACCCTCAACTGCTCCCTCTTTAGCTGCAGAGGCAGTGGCCAGGGATGCACACATGTATTGCCCCAATGGTCTGCTTCATGGCTGGGGCAGGCATTATACCCCCTTTTGCTTTTACTGCCCCCCATCCACTCCAATGGCATTCAAGTGAATAGGGCTGCTCTGCAAACGTGTGCAACCCATGCGTCGTGCTAGTGCAGTGCAGGGTTCAAGGAGTTAAAGCAGATGGGGAGAAGGCAATACAATGCCTCTTCACTGCCTGATGCAGATCACTCTTTAGAGACCAGAACAAGCGTGAATGAGCCCTAAATCAACAGGTACTTCCATAATTCCATGTTTATTTTGTAGCACTTGTACATTTACTTGCTCTGACTCAACCCCTTTTAATTAGCTTTGCTTTTTTTTGTGAAGCATATGTGGCTCTGATGCAACTGAGAAAACAGATCAGTGCTTCTCCCCTTCTGGAGAAAACACTTCATATATGGAACACTCTACTTAACAGGGTTTATTTTTGCATAATGTATGTTAATACGGCATGTCATATCTAACATATGTTCCAAAGCCAGGGGATTTTAGGCGGCTTGTTGGTGCTCATATAGAATTTTTTCACCACCTTGCCTGCCAGCCAAGTTACAATATGAATTAATTATACAAAGGGACACCAATTATTTATGATAAGGACTGTGGGGGCGGCACAGAGTTGCTGTAAGCAACATAAGGTTCATCTGTTGTAGGCTGCAGCATCGTTTTGTTGTTAAAGGCCGTCTGAATAACAATGTAAGTTGTCTTTTCCACTTGAATGAAAATTATAATTTAATTAAAATAAGTTGCCCTATGTGTAATGATTGTAATATATACTTGAATGTCATTTGGAAAATAGTAACATAGAATGAAAAAAAAAGAAAAGAAAAGAAAAACACAAACGTTGCTTCATAAAGTCAGATTAGAGGTGCAACATGAAAAAATACGAAAAATACAGACGTTGCAGTAAATTTTTGTGTATTTACATTTACTAAGATGTGTGGGCAACAATAAATGGCACCACCATACGTCTACTAAATGGCAGCGTGTTTCTCTGTGTGTCAGCAGGGAAGCGCAATTTCGCACACGTTCCCCACACTGAAAATGTTTGAAAACTACTGGAAACTAAAAATATCAATTGCAGCATCACTGTGCCCGTCAAATGCAGCCATTGTGCCATCAATGGCAGCCACTGTGCCCTTCAAATGCAGCCACTGTGCCCATCATATGCAGCCACTGTGCCCATCAAATGCTGTCACTGTGTCATCAATGGCAGCCACTGTGCCCATCATATGCAGCCACTGTGCCCATCAAATGCATCCACTCTGCCCGTCAAATGCAGCCACTGTGCCCATCAAATGTAGACATTGTGCCCATCAAATGCAGCCACAGTGCCCTTCAAATGCAGCCTCTGTCCCATTATATGCAGCCACTGTGCCCATCAAATGCAGTCACTGTGCCATCAATTGCAGCCACTGTGCCCATCAAGTGCAGTCACTGTGCCATCAATTGCAGCCACTGTGCCCATCAAATGCAGCCACTGTGCCATCAATTGCAGCCACTGTGCCCATCAAATGCAGCCACTTGTGCCCATCAAATGCAGCCACTGTGCCCATCAAATGCAGCCACTGTGCCCATCAAATGCAGCCACTCTGCCTGTCAAATGCAGCCACTCTAAACGTCAAATGCAGCCACTGTGCCAATCAAATGCAGCCACTCTAAACTTCAAATGCAGCCACTGTGCCCATCAAATGCAGCCACTGTGACCCCAGCACTGCCCCCTCGCCTGCTCGCTGTCTGACTGGCACTTACCCCGTCTTGGTGGCGGGACAGGCAGCGAGCTGTGGGACGGGCAGCGTGCTTACTCCACACTTTTGTCCTGCTAGGCATCCAATAGTTGCGCCTGTCCTTTCAGCCAATCAGTTGATGGGTATCAGCCAGAAGCCTCCTGATTGGCGGAGAGGTGGTTAAGTGTTATAAAAGCGAATATTTATTTGCTTTTCTAACACACCTGGGTGGGCTCAAAATGCAATTCTCTGCGCTCCTATTTTGAAGCCTATTATGAATGCCCGAATAGGGGGCGACTACAGCGGCCATCGATAGATTCATGCTATGCATGAATATTTCCATTAAGCATATAGGGGGTGGCGTGATAGAGGGTGGCGGGGCACGGGCACCCCTAATGGACTGGTTAATTTACTAAAGGCAAATAGATTGCGCACTTTGGAAATTGCACGTGCAAGTGCAGTTGCTTCAGAGCTTAGCAGAGGCTCTACTGACTTCCATCATCCAATCACGTGCAAGCAAAAAAAATGTTTTTATTATTTTCCTTGCACTTGATTGGGTATTATTTTCAAAGTAAAGCTTTTTACCTCATTTACTAAGCTCTGGAGCAACTGCACTTGTATAGGACAACTTTGCAAAGTGAACAATCTATTTGCCTTTAGTAAATAAACCCCAATGTTTTCACATTTTGTGGTTCGCTTGACTCTTATGTGGATGATTAAAAATAAAGCTAGTAGACCGTGCAATTCCATCGCGTGGTCCCTTTTCAGCACCAGACCTTACTTGCACGCAGCCGCCCATGTGGCTGCTTCAGCTGCTAACTCAGTAAGGCACGACGTCTACCAGCGAAACCCCCATATACTCATCTGTAACATCATTTGGCTGGATGGTCTATAGACATATGGTCATTAGCAATTACTACACCTACCGCGAAAATGTCACTTCTCCGTTGTGAGTCCGTGTAATGAGTGTAGACGTGCCGCAAAAGCAAATACGCTGTATGATTCAAGCGGGGGAAAGTGATATCCCTAGCAACAAACTTATTAGCTATTAAGAGACACAAAATTCTCCACTGAATAAAGACAAAGAAGATTTGAAAACGACAAATTCCACAAAGTCACGCTTCCGGGCAGGATCCATTTATAGGCAGTTTGATTTGGCTGCCCAATGACCGGGCCATTTTTTGCGATTCGGCGCTGCGTCACTTTAACTGACAATTGTGCGGTCGTGCAACGTGGCACCCAAACAAAATTGACGTCCTTTTTTTTCCCCACAAATAGAGCTTTTTTTTGGTGGTATTTGATCACCTCTGCGTTTATTTTTTACGCTATAAACAAAAAAAGAGCGTCAATTTTGAAAAAAAAAACGAATTTTGCACATTTTGCTATAATAACTATCCCCAATTTTTTTTTTTTAAGTGAATTTTTTCACAGTTCAGCAGATATGTATTCTTCTACATATATAAAAATCGCAATAAGCGTATATTGATTGGTTTGCGCAAAAGTTATAGCGTCTACAAAAATTATATATACTAGTAATGGCGATAATCTGCGATTTTTATCGGGACTGCGACATTATGGCGGACACATCGGACACTTTTGACACATATTTGGGACCATTGACAATTTTACAGCGATCAGTGCTATAAAAATGCACTGTTTACTGTAAAAATGTTACTGGCAGGGAAGGGGTTAACACTAGGGGGCGATCAATTGGTTAATTGTGTTCCCTCATTGTGTTCTAACGGAAGGGGGGATGGGACTTACTAGGGGAAATGACGTATCGCTGTGCATACTTTGTATGAACACACAATCAGTCATTTCTCCCCTGAAAGAACCGGGAGCTGTGTGTTTACACACACAGCTCCCGGTTCTCGCTGTGTCTCGAGTGATCACGGGTGCCTGGCCGTCATTACGCCCGTCATTCACTCGCATTGGCTCCGGGGGACGAGCAGTGGGTAGATGTTTCCATATATATATATATAAACCTGTTTCGTATAGGGTAAATTATTGTAATACTTATACATAAACTAATAAAATAATATTGTAACTAGGGTTGTCCCGATACCACTTTTTTAGGACCGAGTACAAGTACCGATACTTTTTTTCAAGTAGTCGCCGATACCGAATACCGATACTTTTTTTAAATGTGTCCCCAAATGCAGCCATGTCCCCCCCATATGCAGCCATGTCCCCCACATATGCAGCCATGTCCCTCTAGCCATGTCCCTCACATATGCAGCCATGTCCCTCTAGCCATGTCCCTCACATATGCAGCCATGTCCCTCTAGCCATGTCCCTCACATATGCAGCCATGTCCCTCTAGCCATGTCCCTCACATATGCAGCCATGTCCCTCTAGCCATGTCCCTCACATATGCAGCCATGTCCCTCTAGCCATGTCCCTCACATATGCAGCCATGTCCCTCTAGCCATGTCCCTCACATATGCAGCCATGTCCCTCTAGCCATGTCCCTCACATATGCAGCCATGTCCCTCACATATGCAGCAATGTCCCTCTAGCCATGTCCCTCGATGCGGCGGCGCGATGCGGCGGCAGCGGCGGGGGGGGAAAGGGGGGGAAAGTATTCTATTTAGGTATCGGGGGTATTTGCGCGAGTACGAGTACTCCCGCAAATACTCGGTATCGGTCCCGATACCGATACTGGTATCGGTATCTGGACAACCCTAATTGTAACCAAATAGAATAAAAGAATAGAAGATAAATAGAAAAGAAAAAAAAAACATTTTCTATTTTATTTCTTTACTTTCTATGTGATTGTATTCTCTTTGAAAATTGGAAAAGTATTAGAATTTGAAAACTATTCAAAATTGATTGTAAAATGTTTCAAATCGATCCGAATTCAAAAAAATGTAATCGATTTTAAAACGAATAAACAAAACTAATTCCGAAAATGAATTCAACGAATGAAACAAATTTAACTACACTAATTTATGTAAATAACGAATCAAAACGAAAAAAAAAAAAAAAGTTTTCATTCTCACGTCTAGCTCTGAATGACCTTCAGCACCACCACTCAAATAGCAAGGATAACTTGCCACAAATCTACGCAGTGCTTTACATATATATTGTACATTTACAATAATCTCTACCCTTGAGGGTACATAACCCTTTAAGAGATATATACACTATATAAGTATTCAATATATTTATTTATTATTTATTTATTACAGGCATTTATATAGTGCCGACAATTCAACAAGTTAAGCAGTGCTTTACATACTGTACATGCACATTAGTTCCTGTCCTCAAGGGCATATATAAATATATATATATATATATATATATATATATATATATATATATATATATATATATATATATATATATATATATATATATAGTGGAACCTTGGATTACGAGCATAACCCGTTCCAGGAGAATGCTTGTAATCCAAAAGCACTCACATATCAAAGTGAGTTTCCCCATAGAAGTCAATGGAAACAAAGATAATTCGTTCTGCATTTGACTTCTATGGCATGCAATACCGTGGCCAGAGGTAGGGGGCACCGGAGAGCCTCTGTAATACTCGGGGACAGCTTGGCTGAACTCGGAAAACCGTGGAAAGGCTCAGTAACAGAGTATTTCCATTTTTTCCCAAGTATTTCCAAACCCCTCTGCTCGGCTCCGGCACCCCCGCACCTGTGGCCAAATGCGGTACTGCAACACTCGCAAACCAAGTCAAAATAATTAAAAAAAAAAAGTTGCTTGTTATTCAAAATGCTTGTTAACCGCGTCACTCGTACACCAAGGTTCTACTGTACAGTATATATACTTTTTCTTGAGTTATGTGAAAAAACATAACGCTGTATCCTAATGATATCTTTCTCTTTACCAAACTACCAATGTATTCCACCAATATATTGATTGATTACCCATCAGAAAATGTTATAGGAAAGAATGCACAGTTCTCAGATAATCTTTTTACTGTTTATTGTGTTTGATTCCCAAGGCTACTCTTTAGATTTTAATAGAAAAGGTGGATTGAGTCACATAACAAGATCTCAGCACATGAATTGTCACCTAACTTCCCAGCTTCTCCTTCCAGACACATTACAGGAAGAGAGCAGAAATAGTGAAACATCACAACATAAACTGCAAAGTCAGACAGAAACTTTCTGGGAACATCTCACGCTGATATCAGAGACCCGTGGCACGTTCACCACGTTGGCCTCAGATTCAAAAAACACCACTTTTTGCGTGGACTGATCCTTTAAGAATAAACTCCATGCTTGTTGCTATGCATACAAAGCCAAGGCTTAAGCACAAAAACTCAATCTATCACACGAAGTGAACACTTTCTTTTATCTCTATTGGGATAATAATGAAAGGTATTTTTTTTTTCTTGAGCGTCTATTTTCTTTCTATTTGATCAACAATGGCAGCTGTTCATTTTCTGGCCGAGCGAGTCCTGAAGACGGCAGTTACCTTGCCGGTGATGAATGCTGCATGACGCTTGACTGTCTCCATCTTCAATAGTTCACTTTTTCCACTGACAAGAAAAGCTTTAGAGCCTCTATGGGCCTGCTAATAATATTTCATGGGATTGATTATTTATTGTGTTTCTAAAAAAGCTCAAAGGAACCTCTGTCTAATAAAGAGATCAGCTTTTCTGATGGAGTTGGAGGAGATGAAAAAAAAAAAAATACATGTATATTGCCTTCATACATCAAAACAGGCAAATTGTTTATTTAAAAGGCTGGCTGGATAAAAGTATTATGACAATAATGTTACATTAAAGGGTTTTCTAGTTTATACCATGTAATGCAAATGTTGTTAACTAAACAATACTGTAAGAATATATTTATTATTGATGTGATATAGCTGTATACATTGCGCTTTCTGATGAACGTCATTAGGTGGGCGCCAAAATTAAAGAGTTTATGAGGAGCTCCTCTTATTTGCTCCTCTTTGGTCTATTATATATACCAATGGTCTCCAAACTATGGCCCATCGGCCCAGATGCAGCCCTTTGCTTGCCTTTGCCCTCAAGGCACTCATGCTTCCACTGCCCATGAGGCATTCCTTCCATTGATACCAACAATGTGACATAATTCCTTCCATTGACACCAACAATGTGACATAATTCCTTTGAGGCCACGTACACACCACCGGATCTCCGCTGGAAACGATCCGCCGGATCTTTTCCAGCGGAGATTCCTCCTCCGGATTTGGATCCGATGGCGTGTACACACCATCGGTTTAAAAATCCGTGCGGAATTCCTCCACGGTGACGTGTCGCGCCGTCGCCGTGACGATGACGCAGCGACGTGCACGACGCTGGAAGGTAAGTACTTCCACGCATGCGTCAAATCATTACGACGCATGCGAGGGAGAGGAGCGGACGGATTGATCCGGTGAGTCTGTACAGACCACCGGATCAATCCGTGGTCCAGATTCAAGCGGATAGATTTCTTAGCATGCTAAGAAATTTCTATCCGCTTGAAATGGACCGGCCGGACGAATCTCCGAGGATAAATATCCGCTAGGCCGTACAGACGACCGGATTTGTCCGCTGGAACTGATCCGCGGATCAATCCCAGCGGATAGATCCGGTCGTGTGTACGAGGCCTTACTGACACCAACAATGTGACATAATTCCTTTAACTGACACCAACAATGTGAAAGCATTCCTCCCACTGACACCAAAGGATGGGCATGATTCTGCCCAATGACTTCAGGGATGTGGCAGTATTCCTCCCACTGATACCAGGGGAAGGGGGGTGGTATGGACACAACCATATAGAACTGCCTTTAAATCATAGTACCAATGTTATATATGTTAGCTAGGCAAAACCGCAGTAAATAACAGCCTAACCTGCAGTTAACAAGTGTCAATAAGGTTGCAGCAAGTCCATTAGCCTCATAGAGCCATGATGGTTAGTGCTGTGTCCAGAATGCCCCCCAGAAGCACGTCCACCACCTATGGTATGGGGGCACCTGAGCCGAGCCGCTGCTCTGTGTGTCCATTCAGACATGGAGCTTCGGCTCGGCCCCGCCCTTCTCTCTCCTCATTGGCTCATTGACTTTGATTGACAGCGGTGGGAACCAATTGCGCCTGCTGCCTCAGCCAATGAGGAGTGAGATTCCTGGACAGCCGAGGTTCTCATGCAGCATTGCTGGATCAAGATGGGGCTAAGGTAAGTGTGACGAATCCAGGATGCTTCCTCTGTCCAGAACCAGCACTATCCAAGACTTCTTACCCACCCAGTCATCAGACAACACCAGTGTAGGGTTAAAACCAGCAGACTACTTTATTCGAGCACATGTTACACAGATATCTCATTTCAAAACACTTATTCCCACCCTTACAAAACAGGGCGGGTTAAACTGTCCAATGACAATGGACACACAGGTCAGGTGTGTTCAAACTTCTCATTAGTAAACAGTCTTATCAGCAGGAGGGCTGCTGGAGGAATCCCCCTCCCTCTTTTCTCACAGCACACACACTTACACATCCCATAATATTTGAGGCAGACAGCCACAATAGAACAATAGAATACAGTCACACCCCAAACCATCACAGCAAAGTCCACAAGAGCAAGAGCCAACATTTAATATATACATATATACAACATTGAGTCTGACTAGCACAGATCATAGTGGGGTTCTCATTCACCCTGTGCCCCTATTAGAGACACAGGATGATTTACACATAAGAGGGGTCGGGAAGCTGGACATGGAGTTTCCATAGCTCTCCAAGGTAAGCTGAGTTGCACAAACCCCCCACCCAAAGTGACCCCTGTCACAGTAAGTATTGGGGGGCTGAGGGGGGCTGATGCATAGAATACATTAAGATAAAAAAAAAACTTCTGCCTTTTTGAACCACTTTAACCTCTTAAGGACCGCCCAACGCTGATATACGTCAGCAGAATGGCATGGCTGGGCACAATCATGTAAGGGTACGTCCCCTTTAAGTGCCACCCGCGACCCGGTCCGAAGCTCCGTGAAAACAGGAGCTGAGGAACGGGGAGAGGTGCGTGTAAACACACCTTCCCCGTTCTTCATTGTGGCAGTGGCAGTGATCGTCTGTTCCCTGATATAGGGAAAGACGATCACTGACGTCACACATCCAGCCCCGCCAACCTACAGTTAGAAAAACATATGCGGTCACACTTAACCCATACAGCGCCCCCTAGTGGTTAACTCCTAAACTGCAATTGTCATTTTCACAGTAATCAGTGCATTTTTATAGCACTTTTCCCTGTGAAAATGACAATGGTCCCAAAAATGTGTCAAAATTGTCCGAAGTGTCCGCCATAATGTCACAGTCACACAAAAAAATTGCTAATCGCTGCCATTAGTAATAAAAAAATAATTATTAAAAAAAATGCCATAAAACTATCCCCTATTTTTTAAACGCTATAAATTTTGCGCAAACCAATCGTTAAACACTTATTGCGATTTTTTTTTACCAAAAATAGGTAGAAGAATACATATCGGCCTAAACTGAGGAAAAACAATGTTTTTATATATCTTTTTTGGGGATATTTATTATAGCAAAAAATAAAAAATATTGAATTTTTTTCAAAATTGTCGCTCTATTTTTGTTTATAGCGCAAAAAATAAAAATGGCAGAGGTGATCAAATACCACCAAAAGAAAGCTCTATTTGTGGGAAAAAAAGGACGCCAATTTTGTTTGAGAGCCATGTCACATGACCGCGCAATTGTCAGTTAAATCGACGCAGTGCCGAATCGCAAAAAGGGGCAAGGTCATTTAGCTGCATAATGGTCCGGGTCTTAAGTGGTTAAAAGCAATGTGCAAACCTTCATAAAATGAACATACACAAATACATAAATAATAATCATATTCTTCATTTCAAAATAATTTTATATTAGTAAAAAAACAAAAAATATAATGTTACAAATGTTATAGTTTTTATAATTTCTCACTTCTTTTCTTTAATACAAAGTATAACACACTCAAAAAAACAGCAGAAAATAAATAAAAGATTTCCCTATTGATTGAATTTTAGGAAAGTGTCACTTCTTATGTCTGTACTAACAGATCAGCATAGCTGCTATAAAGCTGAGTAGGGCACATTAATTCAGCTACGTGTCGAGTTGATGAATGGACAGGTATAAAATTATTAACCTGAGGTCATTTTTCTGATTTGTAGTTTTAGCAGCATGGAGTAGGTCGTCTCCGCAGTGGTTGTGTTTAACAATGCAGGGATAACTTTCCAAATCTCACCTAGAGAACAATGATTTCAAAGTAGTTAGATGTTATTTAAGAGTAACGTTTAACCGTAGGAACAGAGCTGAGTGAAGTTCTTTCGTAGTCCAATTATGTGATCTACTATTGTCCACTGACCTTCTTTTATTTTGTAGTGCTCTTTTTATTTAATTTTATTTTTTATACTTTAAACTAATGGTGCAAAATTTGAACGAGAATCCTTATGCTGCATACACACAACCGTTTTTCGGGTTCTAAAAAAATGACATTTTTAAGGGTCTAGAAAAAACAATGTTTTTTCAACCCGATCATTAAAACTACCTTGCCTACACATGATCGTGAAAAAAAATGCTCTAGCAAAGCGCGGTGACGTACAACACGTACGACGGCACTATAAAGGGGAAGTTCCATTCGGATGGCGCCACCCTTGGGGCTGCTTTTGCTGATTTTGTGTTAGTAAAAGACATTTTGCGCTTTTATGTCTGTTACAGCGTGATGAATGTGCTTACTCCATTACGAACGCTAGTTTTACCAGAACGAGCGCTCCCGTCTCATAACTTGCTTCTGAGCAAAAGACGTAAAAAACGACAACGTTAAAAACGTCGTGAAAAATTAGAGCATGTTCCAAATTTTTAATGCCCATTTTTTACATTGTGAAAAATCCTCTGGAGCCCACACACGATAGTTTTTAATGACATTAAAAAAAAACTGTCATTTTTTACAACCCAAAAAATGGTCGTGTGTAAGCGGCATTAGATTAGATTTTTTAGAAACTATCACTTTTTTTGCTGTCTGTTTCCACACCAGGGACATTTTCCTGCATTTCCTGTCTAGGAAGACAATGGGAAATAAGTTGAACTATCTCCAAAATTATACAAAATCTCAGTTTTAGATAGTTCTTAGTAGAACAAGTGTTCCCATTAAAATTACAGTGGAACCTTGGATTACGAGCATAATCCATTCCAGGAGAATGCTCGTAATCCAAAGTACTCGAATATCAAAGCAAGTTTCTCCATTGAAGTCAATGAAAACTAAAATAATTAGTTCCCGCAATGACTTTAATGGCATGTAATGCCGCATGCGGCCAGAGGTGGGGGCGCCAGGAGAGCCTCGGAACATCCGAAAAGGCCGTGGACACTTCGGCTGACCTCGACAAACCTCGGAAAGACTTAGTTCCCGAGATTTGCCAAGGTCAGCCGAGCTGTCCTTGGGCCTTTTCATGCATTTCCGAATGGCGACATTCGGCTCTGCTCAGCCCCGGCGCCCCCCCCCCCCCACCAAAGGCCAAATACGGTACTGCAGGCTCCATTAGCCTGAATTCTGCTTGTTTCGCAAGACAAACACTCGCAAACCGAGTGTTTCAAAAAGCTTGTTAACTGACTTACTAGTAAACCGAGGTTCCACTGTATATTTCTTCTATAATCTTAAAATATTGGATTCCTCCACAATTGCTTCCCTGGTAACAGTTGTCACTGGGACAATAAGAGAGAGTAGAACTTACAGACTGCAAAAATCTTAAGGCCTCGACCGAGTTTCTCGGCAAAAACAGGCAAGAAACTTTTTTTGCCGAGGAAACCAGTCGTGTGTACATTTTCGTCGAGGAAACTGTCGAGAAACTCGACGAGCCAAAAAAGAGAGCAAGTTCTCTATTTCCTCGACGGGAGTCTCAAATTGGCTCGTCGAGTTCCAGGTCGGGCTGGTTTCTGACGAGAAACTCGAGCGTGTGTATGCTAAGAAACCCGCGCTTGCTCAGAATAAAGTATGAGATGGGAGTAAAAGTAGCATTTGTAATGGAGATAACACATTTTTCAAGCTGTAACAGACTGAAAAGTGCAAATCGTCTCTTAACAAACTTTTACTTAACATGCAAACACATGAGATTAGCAAAACCAGCCCCAAGAGTTTAGCCAGTGGAATCGAACTTCCCCTGCTGTTGTATGTGTTGTATGTCGCCGCGTTTGAGAACAAGGAGATTTTGTCTTGACAGTGTGTACGCAAAGCAAGCTTGTCGAGTTCCTCGACAAGCCTAACAAGGAACTCGATGAGGAAAACGATGTTTCGCCCGTCGAGTTCCTCGGTCGTGTGTACGAGGCTTTAGAGGTTCTAACCCTTCTTAGAAACTAGAAATCTAGAATGGAAAATAACAGAGTTTTTATCTACTTATGCCAAAAAGTTCACTACTTTGGTTAAGTTAATCAGAAACAGTGTTAATTAGAGCCTTTGAAGAGCAAATATAATTGCGCGGGTTATACTAACTCTAGTACTATATGAACTGCAAAATGAGTCAATGTTTCATTGCTTTCAAAAGTTGCCTTTATAAATCCTACCTTCATGTCAGGACGTATCTTTGCTAATGTCTATAGAAAAGTGTTTCGGATCTTCTTATGCTGTAGCGTGCGTACTGCTAATTTATACATGATAATGGGGGCTTTTATGTTCAATTTAATTTTCTAGAACAATGAATTAGAAGCTTTAGGCAAATTTATCACCCATACTACATGGTTTTGTAGTCTTGAATCCCACACATTTGTTAATGAATGGTCCTGTAAATCCACAGGGCAGTCTATGATCGAGAGGATTTTATCTCACACACCAAACTGACACCTGCTCATTCAGATTAGGTTTCTGGAAGCTTAATAGCTGTTTAAATACCCAAAAGGGATAGAGAGACAAGGTGTCAGTTCGTACAAAGGACATTAATTCATACTTTTTTTTTTTTTTTCGGAAGAGAATTAAGCCTGGATCCTCAAGGGAAAATATCCAATGCTTTACTTTATAATGTTATTATTGATTCTAATTAAGATATTTTTGTGCATCGAATTTGTACTCAGTGTCTTTATACTATGCCAAAAATGGCAGCTTGAAATGGAACATAACTGCTTTGCCAGACAAAGACAATATGCTAATCATACATTTATTAGACACTTGAGTATTGCACCATGTATGACATGGAAGAGATCACCAAATCCCACAGTTATTCCATTGATGGGTGGTGCTTTTAATTTAAGATAATACGTTAGTCAACATATCACTATAATAACTGGGTCTTGGTGGGATAGACTGTAAATTCGTTTTTTTCCCCAATAGACCTTGAGGTGAGTTGCTTACAATATATTGGTATATTGCTCATATTTGACAGAGTTTTTCTAAATATTAGTCTATTTTATTGAGGAAAGAAAGGGCTAAATCCCCTGTTTAGTTTTTTTTTCTTCATGTTTATGTCCGCTTTGGGAGATCTTCCTTCACTTCCTATACTGCAAATGTAAAAGAATGTGAAGAGAAATTTCTGCAAATTAAGAAAAAATCCCCTCTTAGACAACTGTCACTACAACAGGTATCATCATTGGAAGATTCCTCACTGTTCCCATTTCAGTGAAAATGTAAACATTTGGGTTTCTCCATCACTTTCTCTCCCAATGCCAATGGTCACTAGAACAGGTAGAGAGGGTGAATCTCCCCAGCATGGAAAAAAGACAACAATGAAACATGGCAGAGATTTTCACCCTTGTACACATCTAAAACTACTGGAAAAAAAGATTCTAAAAACGTTTTGGCTGAAGTTAAGGAAGTTAGGCTTGAGCTTGAATATTTCCGTCATAGCTTTATAAACAAAAGTGTTAAAACAGTCGTATTAAGAAACAGACCTAGCTGTGTTACTAGAAATCTTGAAGATGTGTTTATATAGACTTGAGTCTGCCTTGAAAAGTTATGAATGGCAAAGTTCATTAATTTGCTGCTGGTGGAATAGCCTGTGCCAGGATGGAAGGAATGACATTTTAGGGCCTTGCTGATTTAATCTGTATGAGGTTGGATGGAGATAAGTTTTGAGATCTCACTAAAGTTTGGGGAGGGGGGGGGTGAAGTCTTAGGACTTTGCTGCAATGGTCTCTATGTGGTCGGGGTGAGTGAAATTTTAGTAACTCTTCAGAATATTCTGTGAAGAGTTGGAGGTAGTGAAGTTTAGGTCCTTTGCAATGATACGTGTGGGGTTTAGGAAAGTAAACTCTCAGGACCTCACTAGAATAGTCTGTCCATGGTTTGAAGGAGTGAAGTTTTGGGACCTTGTTGAATGTTCTGTGCGGGTTGGGGAAGGGGGGGCAAAGGTTTAGGACTTTGCTGTTTTGGTCTGTATGAGGTTGCAGTGAGTAAATTCTTAGGACCTTGTCAGAACGTTCTGTGCAGGTTTGGAGAGAGTGAATTTTTAGGACCTCGCTGTAATAATCTGTGCACAGTTTGGTGGTGCGAAGATTTGAGACCTCACTGGAATGGTCGTTGTATGTTTGAGGGGAATGACATTTTGAGACTTTGCCTGCTTGTTCCGTGCAGAATGTTCCGTGCAAAGTTGGAGATAGTGAAGTTTTAAGATTTACTGAAATGGTCTTTGTAGGGTTGATTGGAGTGAAGTCCTAAGACCCCATGGTTTGGTGGAGTGAAGTTTAAGTTTAAGGACCTCACTGGAATAGTTTGTACAGTTTTGAGTGGGGGTAAAGCCTCGTACACACGTTCAGTTTTCTTGGCAAGAACCAGCAAGAAAACTGCTGGCAGAGCTTTCTTGCCGAGTAAACCGAGCGTGTGTACGAGGCTTTCAGGTTTCTCAACGAGAAAAATAGAAAGCAGGATCTCTTTTTCCTCATCTGGATTCTTGTCGGCCTGTTTCCCGACGAGAAACCCAAGTGTGTATACTAAGCTGTCGCCGTGGAAACCCATGCATGCTCAAAATTACTTTGACACATGCGCGGTAGCTTCCACAGCATAGGTAGGGTGAAGCAAGATGGCAGCGACGGCATCAAATGTGACGAGTGCATGCTCGTCGTAGTCACCACATTCTTGCCTTTCTAAAGAACCAAAGTTACACTCGGGCGGCAAGAGATTCTTGACAAAATCTCGTCTGGAAAAACTACGTTTTTTTCCTGATGAGATTCTGGCCCGTGTGTACAAGGCCTGAAGTTTTGAGACTGTTGGAATGATCTGTATGAGGTTTTGGTGAGTGGTGTTTTAGGACCTCAGTAGTTCTATGCAAGGGTGAAGGAAGTGAAATTTTAGGTCCTTGCCCAAGTAGTATGCGTGGGGTTGAGGGGAGTGAAGCCTGGAGACCTCACTAGAATCATCTGTGCAGGGTTCAGTATAGTGAATTTGTAGGACCTCACAGAAATGTTTTGTGCTTGTTTGAAGGGCGTGAAGTTTTAATTGATTCTAAATACATTGCACGTGAAGATAGGGATAACTCAGTCTATGTAGTTTGTTTTTGGGAAGATAAAAGGTTAATAGGGGCACCACAGTAATGAAACAATAATGAAAAAAAGGCTATTTGCATGATTTGTAAGACCTGAAATCAAATTATTCCTTCCTGTCTAAAATATTTAAATTCTACAAAATAGAGATGATTTATCACAGGGCACAGAGCAGATACCTTGCAGATCTGTCTTCCATGTTGACGAGGATAAATATATGCATCACTTGACAATTAGTTCCATTTTTTCCATAATGAGCATTGCTATCAGCCATCCCTTGTTGCCACTTGCATTAATAATCTGATACATGTTTCACTACACTTAATGACAGTGAATTATACAGAAATAAGTTATGTTAAACATGTATTCATAAAAACACCTTTATTACTTGTTTAATCCAACAGAGCTTATGTTACCCACTTAAAGGGGTTATCAAAATATGATGTCACTCTCTATAGATTCCTAATGACTTATTTGTGGACTGGAGATTAGTGATTTGATTACTAAAATTTGTGTTTACGAAGCTTGCCTGATTGACCAATCACTGGTTTTATGTTCACTGGGTTAGCGGCTATCAATGCAGTAAAACAAAGTTCTATGGAAGGATAGGGACAAGTACTACATAGAAACACTTTGGTTTATGTGCATGAGTTTGTGACAAAGAGACAAGCCAAACATGTGGGAGTCTTTTTAATAAGTATTCTGTTCTATAATCTCTGATAAGACAAATTCAGCATGTTAAAGTAAGTAATGGACAATTTTATGTTACCAGCAAGGTGTTCATATGTCATCTTCTCATGGGTTTGCCCCTTTAGTTATGTATAGCAAAAGCAGTCAATCCCAGACTTATGTCCCGTACACACGATCGGAATTTCCGATGGCTTAAAATCCAATGGAATTTTTCGTCAGAATTCCATTCAAGCTGTCAGACCAAATTCCGGCCGTCCAAAACACAGTGACGTACAACACTACGACAAGCCAAGAAAAATGAAGTTCAATGCTTCTGAGCATGCGTCGACTTGATTCTGAGCATGCGTGTATTTTTTCTCCGTCAGAGTTGCACACAGACGATAGGAATTTCCTATTGTTTCTTTTTTCCATCGGAAAAAAATAAAACATGTTCTATTTCTAAACACCGACGGAAAAAAGTCCAATGGGGCTCACACATGATCGGAATTTCCGATGAAAAAAGTCCATCAGACTTTTTTCATCGGAAATTCCGATCGTGTGTACGCAGCATAAGCCATTTTACATTAAAGGTGAACCCTAAAAAATAACTAAAATCTAAAAACATACTTTACATTCTCTACATAATAATCTAAAATAATCTGGGGTATAGATTTCTTAGAATAGGTGTGGTGTTGATGTAGATTTCTTCAAATTAATGTGTTGGTTAAAAAAAGGCATGGATTTTGGATGGTTTTTTCCAAATTCATGATTTTAACTTATCGAGAAGTAAAGAAGAGAGACAGCAACATATACATATAGTGATTTAAGGAAAACTGGTTGTGCACTAATATAACTGACCTTCTACAACCATCCTTGGGGTTTCCCATAATGTGCAGGTCGACCTGTGACATTGCATAACTGTTGGAGTTGACTTTTGGCCCCATAGCTCCATATCGTATAATCATAAATTCACTTACATCTTTTGTGGCGTAGTTTCAAAAAGGAAAATCACACGTAAAAACTGGTTTTACAGTACTGCACTCACGTATGGCCCGCAAACAAGATATAAATGGTATCTCCCTACATGCATCCACACCACAATACAATACCTACTGGTCTTGTTGCCACTTCACACCGTAATGTTATCATGCTATTAGGAACTGTCCTGGTCACCCGTGAAGGACATGGCCACTCAAAGAAGGACCCTCCCACTCTTGAGTGTAGAAGAAAAAGAACACAAGACCTTTCCTGTCAGGACTCAATTGAGATTTATTTTTAAAAATCTAATTGTGAGAAAAAGTAGAAGGAAGTGGGTAAAGTTTATGGTGGGGAGGGGAATTAATACAGAGACCATCTTTCATGCAGCTGGTGATTGTATGGAAACAAACAGGTGGCAAATAACATGGTAAGTGTTCAGCAGAATAGTTGAGCAATAGACATGTGCACAATGAAATATTTTGTTTCGGAATTTCGGTTTTGTCCAAAAAAATCATTTATTTAGTTACTACCGCAACTCGTTTTCATTTATTTTGTTTTGTTAAGAAATGCATTCTTCAAAAAATCAGCATTAAGTTTGAATCTGTCAATTGAAGGCTTATGGTGTCTGTCGGATGTTCTGAGAAGATTTGATAAAGCAGCTAAACTGTACGACGTCGCGATCATACATTGCCGATCAAATGCCATACCCACAAGCTATAGTAGAATTCTAATGTTGTATGACTAGTAATAATTATATTTATTAATTATTATTACTAGTCAACCAACATTAGAATTCTTCTAGAGCCTATGGGCGGAGCATTTGACCGTAAATGTCCGCTCGCGGCGTTCATATGTTTTTAGATGCTGCATTGAATCTTCATGTCTCTATAATGTCGAATCTTTTCTCTCTATGTCGAATAATCTTGGACTAATAGAGTTAGGTTAGGCACATTTGACTAATAGAGTTAGGTTAGGCACATTTAACCACAGGTTTGATAGACACAGATCACTACTGTCACCGTCATGTCGAATCTTCTATCTATATCGAACTGTTATCGCAACAAAACAAAAATAAAGCATTTTTTCGGATTTCAGATTCTGCACGTTCGTTATCGTTTGTTAAAATGAACGCAATCCCTGAAATTCGAACGAGAACGAATGCACATGTCTGTTGAGCAATTATATATGGATTTGTGTTTGCAGGAAGGGTAGGAATTGTATGCAACTGGTACTTTCTTGAGATAGAACAAAACATGCAGGCATGCAACATCTGTCCACACTACCTAAAGTACTTTCAGGCATAAGGGGGCTGTAGCTAGGGGGGGGTGTCTTATTACTAAGGATATGTAGATCGCATGTGTGGATCTGGGTTTGGCAACAGCTCTGATTGCCCACCAAAATTTCACCCAAAAAAATTTAACAGATGTCTCAAAAATAGACTACTCAGTTTAAAAAGGCTCCACACCAAGGGCTCACTCCTTATTTAACTTTGTAAACATCTGACCAGTTCTGTTTATTAGGAGTCAAAGTGAAAGAGAATCCTAGTGAGAAAGCAAGCGACAGGTATGTCTTAGATTTCAAAGCCACAGTCAAATTCAGTGTTTGTAGCTTTGTTATAAAAATCCTAACGCAAGCCAGCTGCCAGGATAAAAGTTCACATTTTGAACAAACAAGGAATATCATTACAGCAGACCTCTATTAATAAACCCGAGTGAAAATGAAATGTTGATTTAGAATTTTACAAAGTGGGGCAGAACATGTTCATATCAAATTATTTTCCACCTATGTGATTTTATTGCCTGGGCATGTTATAGCTGTGGTTGTGATGTCAACATATTGGATCTTTCTGTGACAGCAGAATACAAATGAGTTCTTTGTGTTTTCATCGAGAAAGCGAGACAGCGCAAGAAAAAAATATATTATATTGAGAAAAAAAAAGAATGGGTTTTGTCTCTATACTTTATACAGGAGAATCTATAGCAATTATACCATCTCAGGCCTCGTACACACGACCGAGTTTTTGCAAAGGAAACCGGTCGTGTGTACATTTTCATTGAGGAAACTGTCGAGAAACTCGACGAGCCAAAAAGAGAGCAAGTTCTCTATTTCCTCGACGGGAATAGGGAAACTTGCCTTGTCGAGTTCCTCGACAGCCTAACAAGGAACTCGACGAGGAAAACCATGTGTTTCGCCCGTCGAGTTCCTTGGTCGTGTGTACGAGGCTTCAGTCATATCTTGGGGTCTATCTTATGGTCTCTGGGGCTTTTCCTGCAATCCTGTGTTCACCCACCTAATTTATTGTGCATGCTAGGATCCTACAAATTGCACACACTCTCTTTTTGGATGAAAGTATGTAGCTGACAGTGGGGGAAAGTTCAAAGTAACAGCAAGAAGCATGAGAATGGGAGAAGGTACTACTACATATTACTAGCCACAGCAATTTTAATATGACACTACATTTTCAATGTAGTATGAGGCATATTTATACTATACCAGTGAATCTAGGTATGTTCATTCCCTCGACATATTAGAGAGTAAATGGGTGTTTTAAGCTTAGTGCCCATCTTGGGGCAAATTTAATCCCCCTCAAACTTTCACAGCTTACAGTTGGTGAGTGTATGGGAAGAAGCAGGGGCAAGTGTGGTGGGCAAATAGCTTCTAAAACTAATGGTCATCTATTCCAACATTCCATTGTAAAAATTGCTGTCCCCTCAAAATAACTCAACACACAGCCATTAATGTCTAAAGTGTAATTTCTTCAGTATTGTCACATGAAAAGCTATAATAAAATGTTTACAAAAATGTGAGGGGTGTACTCACTTTTGTGAGGTACTGTATATATATATATATATATACATATATATATATATATATATATATATATATATATATATATATATATATATATATATATATATATATAGTATTTTTATTGGACATATTTATTATGATGGTATGAATTTACTAGGTATATAAACATATATCCTAAGGTCATACTGTTTGTAGGACAACTAGCACCAGAGATAGTGATGGTGGTGGATGTGCCAAGCAGTGACTATTGTTGCCAGGTACCGTTCAAAACCCAACAATAGTATGACGTTTGATGTTTTCTTTTCTGTTTTGTCCATTTCTGTTAGACCTTTCTTTTAATTCTGTTATTTATAGACACCCTATGCTTCATATCACAAAAGATGATGGTAAAATATGACTATACACTGAATTACAATTGACATTGTATTGATAATAGCAAATAGACTGAAAGCCATTCTCAGCAGTGCATTCCCTAGTTTGGGTATAGTGTACTACAAGGAAGAATGAAAAGCAAAGGAAGATTTTTTTTAATTTATTTTTTTCCTGCTTTGGTTGACTTTTTCCTTTAATGCTTTTCACTGCCGTCTAGGTATTGAGCTTTTATTTGTGAGTGATAGCTGATTATTCCATTGCAATGGATGGTTCATGCAATTATATTAACATTGCAGGGGGAGGAGTTACAGCCTGAGCTCTGCAGTATTATGATAAGGTGATTTATCAAGCTTATCACAACCTTCAACTTCATAGAATACAGCGAAATGGCAAAACGTGCTGACAGATGGGTTTTTGTGCATCAGCTTTCAACAGCGGATGATTTGTTACAAAGAAAGGGCTTACTGTGTATTAGATGTGCAAGTCAGGGCTGCTCTGGGAAAAAATGGCTTACTGTTAGTTTAATTAAAATGCGTTTTCATTTTGACTATTACTAATGATAGCTATGATGTATGCATTGATACAGTAATTCAGAAAGACTGAAAATAAAATAAATACAAAGATGAGAAAAGAGCAGAAAAGAGAGAAAGAAAGAGAGACAGACAAAAAAAGGGGAAAAAAGAGAACAAAACTCTCAGTGCAGTTGCATAGTATTTGATGAGTAGAAGCAGATACCAATACAGAACCTATGGCCATAGACCTAGCTGAGCACCTGACTTAAAGCGGAGTTGCACCCAAAAGTTGAACTTCTGCTCATCTTATGCCTCCGGTGCCACAATTGGCACCTTTCGGGGGGAGGGGGGACAGGATACCTGTCTTTGACAGGTATTCTTTCCCACTTTCGGGAGTCCCTGCTGCGGAGCCGTGACATCACTGCAGGGCTCCCTCCTCCTCCCCCGGCTGCCAGACCAATAGGAGAGAGAAGGGTGCCCTTAGGCATTGGCAGTAGGGTTCCCGTACCCGCAATGGCGGCGGAGCACCTGGCAGCTGCCGACATCGCTGGACTCCAGGACAGGTAAGTGTCCATTTATTAAAAGTCAGCATCTGCAGTATGTGTAGCTGCTGTTTTTTTTTTTTTGGGGCGGAACACCGCTTTACAGCAGACCTATAGGCAGATATAAAAGACTCATATTTTGCATTCATTAGAAATACTTATTTTTTTTTAATTTTCATTGAATTTATTTTTGAATGGTGCTTCAGCCAGTTTATGTAGACCGTACTGTAATTCTCTGCACAACAGTTAATATTTGTAACACCAGTACTGTTAAAAATATTACATTTGATTGAGTTCAAAATATAAAAACCTCAAAAATGTAGAGTATATAATAGCTAATTCTCCAAATATGGTCTTACATTTTACAGACTGATACCCTATTGCATAATCATAATACTTATAAACATGAAGCCTATCAGAGATAATTATACACAAAAAAAAGAGTAATATGATGTCTGTAAGGGATCTCATTGGTCCCAACGTGTTTCATGATAAGTTGCTTCTTCAGGATACCTTCAAGTACGTATTGAGGATATCATGAAAATGACATTAAAATCTTGTAAATATCATGATCCAGGCCCAGAATGGACACCTTGAAGACCACAATCCAGAGATTTGAGATAGTGGGGTGGAAAGCACAGGAGCCCACAGAGGAGATCCATCAGGAGTTAGATGACATGTATGTTAATAGGTAGTTTAGTGACAGGAGAACGACCCAACAGAGCCCTGGCTCCTTCCAATGACCCCGTTTTGTGCCAAAGTTCTTCTATGTTGCGTGTCTATAACTGGAAACCCAATAAATTCTTGAAGGCCTCCTGAAGAAGCGACGTATCGCAAAATGCATTGGGACAAGTGGGATCCTTTATGATTATGCAATAGAGTATCAGTCTGTAAGATTTAAGATCGTATTTGGAGGATTAGCTATCATGTACTCCACATGTTATGGTTTTTCTATTATGTACTCAATGAAATGTAATATTTTTAAAAGTACTAGCACTACACATATTATTCTCAAGGGATTAAGCACCAGAAAAATCTGAAAAACACAGAAAGCATGCTGATAAAAATAGAAAGCAAAGCGTTGACTGGTTCATCATGATGCTGATCCTTTACTATACAATCATAGACTTGGACAGGTTCTTTACCAAGCCTTAGCTACAAAGAAGAAAGTTGAGGCCAGGGGCCTGGTCCAGCTTTCTGCTAGGAGTAAGTCCCACATTTCCAGTCTGTTTTGTATTCTATTTAATTTTTTAGGTACCCACAAACTTTGGTGAACACCAGACCATTTATGGCCCAACATAGCACAAATGGCCAGCACATCAGAGGTTACAGATCTCACATCTTTGTTGGAATCGTAGTTATAATAATAGCATAGCTTATGCAGTATAGCATAGAAAACATGCTGGTATTTTAGATCTTAGTAGAGATTTGAGATATGTATCCTCTTGAATTTTCATGGTATGACTGTTGACTGTACTTCTAATGAGACATGAAAGGTGAAGGTGTCTGATGGATTTCTGTTCATATATGACATTGGGAAGTATGTATTAGGTCTATTACAGCAAACACGGTGTTGTTGCTTTAGTAGATTCCTTTGAAAGCTTCAACCACTGACTGCTAATGCTGATGAAGACATTTTTTAATGATGTGTAAGCCTAAAATGTCCACTTAGTTTTCTTTTGAACTAACTCTTAAAGCCAAATCCATCAGACTGCTCATGGTGCTACGGGATGTGATTTGGTATGCTGCCAACCTCTCAAGTCAAGAGTGCAGGCGGGGGTGTAACAATGGGGAACAAGAAGGAGGCGTGCCAACTAGTTTCAGAGAACTGTGGCTGTTCGAAATAATCCAAAATTATAGGAATTTAGTTAGGAGTAACATCAGGTATAAAATATGAAAACTGGGAAAAATTTTTGCTTTGAAGAAGAGTTTTTACATCCTTGTCCGGAACCTGCTGCATAAAGGGCATTTTCTTGACACCTTTGATGCAACCAGCCAATATACTTTACTTCATAGTCCAAAGAAATGTTTCTTCTGTTACTGGTAATATTAAAAGCTCTCATATCCTTGTATGATTCTCCTTTATATATATTTGCAATAAAAGTATTAACTATTCTATGTGCAGACTGACATAAATGAATATTTCATTAACACACCTTTCACAGTAACAATGGTCTACAACTGACATCAACGGCTTCATGAAATATTAATGGAAGTTCATTTGGGTCAACATTGTGACTAAATCATTTAGTCAAATGAGTCAATGCATAATGCAGGGAGCATTGTGTTAATATGGCTAGTTAGAGTTCATGTTAAATAAAGAAGCTGTTTTGTTCACTGACTTCATCTGTCAGTGTAGAGGACGAATGCTTTATTGAACCTCGTTAGCATGGGACTCTGCCTGGAGATCAGATAGACTTCTGGAACAGGTGCTAATAAATAACTGTACTAGTAAATAAATATTACTCAATGACATGAGCACCAAGTAAAACAGCAGTGTTGGGAAAATCAAAAAACTGTTTTCAGGTAGAGAGTACAAGCACCTAGAGATGCCTGCACATACCTAAGCTGCCTCCATGCTATGCTGTTGTAGCGGACTGTTTTGAATGAATGAATGAGTAACTTGTATAGCGCTACAAATGCAAACTAAATCACCTCAAGGCACTTTTGCAGCCATTGTCCGCTTATGTCTTCAGAAAAGATGGGTCTTAAGCTTCTTCCTGAAGGCTAGATGTTTTTCTTCCGAGCGTATATCCACGGGTAGAGCGTTCCATAGCCGTGGTCCTTGGACTGCGAATTTTGAAGGGAAAAATGTATACTTCTAACAAAACGCAACATAAAATAAATGCTAGTAGATGGAAATAATAATAATAACAAGCATATTACTACTACTACTACTACTACTACTAATAATAATAATAATAATAATAATACTAATAATAAACTTTTATTAATAATATGCAGCTAAAAAAAATATATATTTAAACTTTAGCAATACAATAAAATTGACATGAAAAATATGGTATGGCCTTTCATACATTTTCGCTGAAAATATGCCTTAGAGCACCACAACTGATACTTTTAAATAATAGTTTATTGAAGGTGTGCATATAAATGAGATAGCAACAAAAGCCTTCTCGTACACGAAAATAACTCAGACAATGAATGTTATTGTAGTATGCAATTTAAGTAATTATGTGCACTAGTAATTATGCATGATTTCTTGAGTGAATTGACTTTGAATACTGATAGCTTAGATATCTCATTTACCACCATTATAGATTATTCCACATTTATGTGCACAAAGCAAAAACTTTGTTTTACTAAGTTATTTTAGATGCGCTTCAATGCATGCAAAACGTGAGTGACAGATCATAGCGACATCTAGTCTACTTTCATGAAATCAATTCATGTGAGATAGGCCTCGTACTCACGACCGTTTTCCTCGACAGAATCCATCAAGAAACTTGGTGGCAGAGCTTTTTTGCCGAGGAAAACGGTCCTGTGTATGTTTTTTATCGACAAAACTGTCGAGGAACTCAACGAGAAAAAAAGAGAACAAGTTCTCTTTTTCCTTGACGGGAGGCTCAATTTCCTCATCGTGTTCCTCGTCGGGCTGGTTTTCGACGAGAAACACGTTCGTGTGTATGCTAAGAAACCCGTGCATGCTCAGAATAAAGTATGAGACGGGAGCGCACCTTCGGTAAAAGTAGCGTTTGTAATGGAGATAGCACATTTGTCACGCTGTAACAGTCTGAAAAGTGCAAATCGTCTCTTACCAAACTCTTACTTGACACGCAGTAACATGAGATTAGCAAAAGCAGCCCAAAGGGTTGTGCCAGTGGAATCAAACTTCCCCTGCCATTGTATGTGTTTAAGTCACCGCGTTTGAGAATGAGGAGATTTGGTCTTGACAGTGTGTATGCAAAGAAAGCTTGTCAAGTTTCTCCACAAGCCTGACAAGGAACTCGTCGAGGAAAACGATGTTTCATTTACGACGAGTTCCTCGGTCGTGTGTACGAGGCCTCACAGTAGCACTCATGACCAGAAAACATGAAGGAGGCTCCCAAAAGTACAGGAAACTGTGAAGGATCCAATATATTTACTAAATCACTGTGCAGTTGATTTACTAAAACTGGAGAGTGCAAAAGCTGGTGCAGCACTGCATAGAAACCAATCAGCTTCCATGTTTTATTGTCAAAGCTTAAGTGAACAAGCTGAGGTTAGAAGCTGATTGGCTACTAGACATGTGCACTTGTTTTCATCCAAATTTCAGGTATTTTCGAAAAACATACAAACGTTGAATCTGTCATTGAAGGCTTATAGTGTCTGTCGAAAGTTCTAAGAAGATTCGACAAGCAGCTAAACTTTACGACGCCGCAATCATACATTTCCGGTCAAATGCTTGGCCCATAGGCTATAGAAGAATTTGAATTTGAATGTTGGTTGACTAGTAATAATAATTTGTAAATATAATTATTAGTAGTGTCATACAACATTAGAATTCTTCTATAGCTTGTAGGTGGAACATTCGACCGGAAATGTACGATTGCTTTGTCTAATCTTCTTAGAACATTCAACAGACACCATAAGCCTTCATTGACAGATTCAACCTCAATTAATTCGGATGTATGCAAAATATTTTCAGTGTGTAAAAATGCATTGATTACTATAAAAATGCCACTGGCAGGGAAGGGGTTATGATGATGATCGGGCCACTCTGTGCAAAACGAGCTGCACAGCCGAGGTAAGTATGACATGTTTGTTATTTAAAAAAAAAAAGTTTTGAAGCTTTTGGATCACTTTAACTTTCCTGGAGGTATTATTATGTCAGCTTTTTATGTCAGCTTTTTGAATCTCAAAGCAGTACATTGTTTTGCATAGACGTAAATATAGAAGTGATTTAGGATTTCAACATACATCTCCATTTACACTGCATAGTGCAGGTTAGTAATTAAAAAGAGTGGGGATACCAGAACTTACTTATTCTTTGATATAAGATATGCTCACTATGCTGTAATCCCCCTGTATTTTATTTATTTAGGTGTTTGGGGACACACCTGGTTGGATGTGTAGATGGTTGTTGGTGATGTAAACCCTTCTAGACTTTGTATATATATATATATATATATATATATATATATATATATATATATGTGTGTATTAAGTATACAAACTATAAATGTAACCTAAAAAAATGTATCTGTGCATATTGATATGTATGCTATACTTATATACTAGAAGAAAAGATACATCTTGTTGGGTATTGTTTCTTTAAGTGAGATGAATGATAAAATCAAACATCATGTATTTCAAGGCAGCATTTCTTAAAAGGAAGGAAAATGGCAGATGTTTGTCCTGACATTTAACCAAGGTCATTAAACACATTAATAGCAGGAGGAACGGGCTTTTGATGCACGCTGTATCCCCAATGTGTCTATTTCTGTATTAAAATAGTAAATGGAAAGGGCACATGTGAATACCGCAATACTTTTAATAATTGTCTGAGGGCCATCTTGACAGAGTAAATTCCAATTAGCAGGCCAACTTTTCACTGCTATATATTATTAATTTCAATATTATGATGATTAGACTGAAGAGATTTTGAGTTAAAAAAAAAGTAATTTGAAGCCTTAACAATTAGTGTCACTGCTTGGCACCATTTTGGATTGTTAAATATACCATTGACTGTGTTTTGTAATAGCTGTTCTATTAGTGCAAAAACAAATACCTGTTGATTCTGTCAAAAAGTTCTGTGTGCTCACAAGCGTTATCTCAAGCAGGCCCTGTCCAGGATACATCTTTGAACTACAAAAAATCTTGGTCCATGTTTTGAAGTTGTGGAGTGGAATAAGTGTTTAGTATCCCTTACAAACCTCCTGTCTTATAGTGGTCATACACACTTTGATAAATGATCAATTTCTTTTCCAATCAGTCTGTCCTGATAGGGATATTGCTATGCATTTTCTCAATGAGTGCAAAGCATTGAGTTATTGGATGAGGGGGAGAGGTGGGGTGTTGACATCACACTTCCTACCTTGTCCAATCAGAGAATACTTTACATTCATTGAGAAAATGCAAATAATTCTCCTATTGGTGCGCATGACAAGTGGCCAACCTCCATGATAAGCAGCCACTTGGCATGGGACATTGAAGCTAGTGGAGACCACTGGGGTAGCAATATCTGCTACAGTTAGTTCCAGCTTGTAGAGCAGCCTTTTTCAAATGTTTTAACCTGGAGGAACCCTTAAAATAACTTTGTAAATTGTAAAAGTCAATGGGAAGGATGCTCCTTCCCTCGGTAGTAAAAGGAAAGAATGACCTCCTTACATATAGCTAAAAAGATTATTGGTATCATTAGATAAATATGTGAGAGGCAGAAATCTGCTCTTCTCTCAAGGAACTCTTAGGCCTCGTACACACGGCCGAGGAACTCAACGTGCCAAACACATCGAGGTCCTCGGCCAGTTCAGCCCTGAAGCCGCCGAGGAGCTCGGCGGGACGAGAGCTCCCATAGAACAACGAGGAAATAGAGAACATGTTCTCTATTTCCTCGTCGAGCTCCTCGTCGGCTTCCTCGGCCGAAAGTGTACACACGACCAGTTTCCTCGGCAGAATTCAGCCAGGAACTCGGTCGGAAGCTGAATTCTGCCGAGGAAACTGGTCGTGTGTACGGGGCCTTAGAAACTTCTGGAGAAACCCTAGGTTTCCATGGAACTATGGTTGAGAAAGGCCCTTCTCGAGGGATCCCACTGATATAATATATGCATAGTTACATTGACCCAAGCTGTTTCGTACCTGAAATTCTTGTCAATTCCCTTAACTACTTAAGCCCCGGATCATTTCGCTGGCCAAAGACCAGAGCACTTTTTGCGATTCGGCACTGTGTCGCTTTAACTGACAATTGCGCGTGGCGTGGCTACAAAACAAAATGGACGTCATTTTTTTCTCACAAATAGAGCTTTCTTTTGGTGGTATTTGATCACCTCTGCGTTTTTTTTCCCCTATAAACAAAAATAGAGCGACAATTTTGAAAAAAATAAAATTTTAACTTTTTGCTATAATAAATATCTCCAACAAATCTATAAAAAAACACCAACTTTTCCACAGTTTAGGACGATACATATTCTTCTACATATTTTTAGTTGCAATAAGCATATATTGATTGGTTTGCGCAGAAGTTATGGTATCTACAAAATAGGGGATAGTTTTATGGTATTTTTTTTTTTTTTTTTACTAGTAATGGCGGCTATATGCGATTTTTATCATGACTGCGACTTTATGGCAGACACATCGGACACTTTTGACACATTTTTGGGACCATTGTCATTTTTACAGCCATCAGTGCTATAAAAAATGCACGGATTACTGTGAAAATAACACTGGCAGTGAAGGGGTTAATGACTAGGTGGCACTGAAGGGGTTAAGTGTGTCCTAGGGAGTGATTCTAACTGTTAGGGGGCATAACTGTGAGTGAAAAGTCACTGATCGCTGCTCCCGATGAGAGGGAGCAGACGATCAGTGACAGTGTCACTAGGCAGAACGGGGAGGTGCTTGTTTACAATGGCCTCTCCCCGTTCTGCACCTCTGTGGCCCGATCACAGGACACCGGCGGACATCGAGTCCACGGGTCCCGCGGGCATGGTCACGGAGCCGGTCCTTAACTGGTTAATGTGTCAATTAGATATAACTACCTATTGATACCTGATAGAGCCTTTGTCAGTCCCGGTCTTTGGAAATGTTCCCATAGCTTAGTGAATGAGGTGAAACTCTACCCACCTCCATCTTTCATTTATGTGCAAGCAAAAATACTGTCCCTTTCATTTTGTTTGCACATCTTTAGGTATTTTTCGGACATTTGATTGTACCCACTCCCTTGCACAGTAAACAGCCTATAGTAGATCAACACCTTTGTGTCTGTGTAGGCCTCCAAAAAATAAAGTGATTGCTAAGGAAAGTTAGCAAGGTGGAAGATAAATATATTTGTGTTTTGGTTCTCAAAAGATCTACAACCATTTACATTTTGATTGATCTAATTAGTAAGGGACATGGCCAATTTATATTCTGTAGATCATACAGAAGCAAACAACTCTTCATTATAAATAATGCAGCAGGAGTATTCCTATATAAAAAAAAAGAAAAAAAAAAGGTATCCACGTGCTAAAATATAGTTTATACCAACTGCTGATTTCCATATTCATTTCATCACTTGGAGCAAGGACTGCAAAATGTATAAAAGTGCAATTTATCAAATCTGACCGCATAGCATTGCAAAGGGAGATAAGTAAAGCAGACATAATGCATTTAAAAGCATTGCAGAAGAACAAAAATGTAGGAATGACTTCATACCCATTTAAGTATGAATAATGGATAATAGACTACATAGCAAAAGAAAAGTTTCCCAAAAATTTAACTTTGACACAAAGTATGATATAAAATATCAAATTCCCTTTGCATAACATTGCTTAATTCAAGTACTTTGTGCTAAGTGTAACAAATCACAGAGACTGCAGTTTTGTTAACGCAGAATGGAAAGCAGCAACAAAAGTGGAAGTTGAGTTAAGCTGGCCATACACCAGTAGATTTTCAAACATACATTCATATGACAATTCCTGCAAACATTTTTATAAAAAATTCTTAGTACACTTGAGGTCTTGACAAATGTTGTACAGAAGTACTTCAAGTTTTGTTTTCTATTAACAGTCGATTTTGGAAAAAATGGATTTCCCTGAACACAAACCAATACACTTTTTTAGAAATCTTATTAATTTGAGAAAAAAATTCCATCCTTCACATATTCTCATCACTGCAGTCAAGAGCAATCATCCATTTAACCCCACTAATGCTGCATACACAATATCGGACATTCCAACAACAAAACCGTGGATTGTTTTCCGAGGGATTGTTGGCTCAAACTTGTCTTGCATACACACAGTCACACAAATGTTGTCTGAAATTCCGAACGTCAAGAACACGGTGACGTACAACACTACGACGAGCCGAGAAAAATGAAGTTCAATGATTCCGAGCAAGCGTAGGATTTTTGTGCGTTGGAATTGCATACAGACGATCGGAAATTCCGACAAGAACTTTTGTTGTCAGAAAAATTGAGAACCAGCTCTCAAACATTTGTGGTCGGAAATTCCGTCAGCAAATGTCGGGTGGAGCCAACACACAGTCGGATTTTCCGACAAGCTCACATCAAACATTTGTTGTCGGAAATTCCGACCGTGTGTACGCGGCATAACAATTAAAAAGCAGAACAAACATTCTTAAAATGAAAAATTCTGAATTCAGTTCTACTAGTGTATGAACAACTTTATTAGTTATTGACTCCAGAACAACATATTCAAAGAGGCTCTGGAAAGTTTTAGACTTGCGTGTGTAGTTAGATAAAGGAAAACCTAAAACGGGCTCCATAGCTCTGGCAGGGTGGCAACCACATAGCAAGAATTTCCTCCATGGGAACCTAACAGTAGCTCAAACCATAGACATACAAAAGAGCACCAAACCAAAACTGGTTAAAGGAGCATTATTGGTAAAAAAAAGTCATAAAAAACAGCAAATGCCATTTAGGGACAACACCACTTCCCATTCATCAGGGCTCAACACAGGATAACACCTGGATGGACTCATCCAAGAACCAGAACGAGAATTTAAATCTCTACCTGGAGGAAAAAAATCAGAAGCAGTTGATGAAAAGCATGAATAATTGAAGGAACATTCTTAAAATAAAAATTTTCAAGCAAAATTCTACTATTGTATTGCCAGCTTTAGTAGTGATTGGGGCTGGGAGGGTTTCTGCCCCTTAAGTACCCCAACAGAGATATTTAGAGGCTAGGAGGTTTCTTAGGAGGTTTGAAGGTTGGTTTAACTACAAATGGAAAGGAGTGCAAAGATAAGCATGATTTTAGGTCCTCAGAGGTTAGAGAGCCCAAAGATGACTGTTGCTTCCTCTTACTAACTACCCCTGTTATAATTTTTACATTCAAAATTCAGCATTTTTTTCTCCCTTCACATGTGTTTTCCAATGTTGTATCTACTGGCTAATCTTCTAATAGGATTATGAGGATTAAAATGGTTAAATTTACTTCGTATTATAAAAGCATACAACCTCAAGTGCTGACTGGGACAGTCAGACATTAGTGTATGTGTGTGAGATATAAAGGAAATGTAGTTTAAAGTGTATCTAAAACCAACTTTTTGTTTCTTTATTTTTATAGTTTAGAGTGTGAAAGTTTTAGTACCCCTGTCAGTTTTTGATTACTGGGTGTGCAAGAAAGAAACATCAAAAGCAGGATGTAAAAAGTCAAATTATTTTCATTAAGAATTAAAAGGCCAGCATGTACCGGGTGTCCTTCATCAGGGCATGGTACTGTTGAACAAAGTGTGTACTGGACTGATAAAATTGGAGTGATCCTGTTTTTTTTTAGAATGATCACTCAAGATGCCAGTTTAGCCTTAACTGGTATCTGGAGAAATTCCAATGTCTATTTCTAAGGAGATTCCGTCTCCACCATTAAGATCACTGCGACAGAAAGGGAGGAAACATTTTAGTTGTTACCAGAGCAGTAATAAAGAGCACATCTTCAATCGGGGACACTAGTTCTGGTGACAAATGTTAAAAAGGTGAGTTTACTTGTTTCTTTTGCTCTTTGTTCTGTGTAAAAGACAGAAAGTGAGGCAAAATGTCCCCAAGAGGACACAAAGCAAAAAATAAAAAAAGTAACAGGAACCATTCTCTTCTTTTACCAAACTGAAAAAAAAAAATATGTTTTCTAGAAGTTTAGAGCATCTTCACTTTGCAAGGTAGTTTTCACAGAAAAATAATTTTGCAAGAATACCCAAACATGTGCAAGGATAAAAAAACAAACAAAAAAAAAAAATTTTTCCCCACAAATAGATGTGCTTCAATTTCAGTAAATCCACCTCAGTATAAGAGGGGCGTGTCCGGACGTACAACAGGGAGGACGTGTGGATGCTGAGCTCCACACAGGCAGATTAGATCCACTGCCATCCTAGCCCCGTTTCAGTTTTTTTGGATCTCATCTCTGCTGCAACTACTTTGGATCGCCTTCTGCTCCTACTCCAGCAACTTTTGGACATTTTTCTGGGCAAAACATACCCCTGCAGTGAGGTCCGTTCCCTGCCGTCGCCGCCGCCATCTTGCGGCCTGTTCACCCCAAGCGCTCCGTTCCTACCTCCTGATCCGGGCATCGGAGAGGTCCCTCCACGCACCCTACTGGCTGCTACACCCTCGGAGGATTCGGTCTGCCCGCATTGGTGTGGATGCACTCCTGGGGACCCTGACGCGGATTGCGGAGCTCCGCGGCGCCATCTTGCGGCCTACAGTCCGGACCAGTTTACATCTCTGGGACACAGTGAGTACCAGGGCCCCGGCCTCCAAACCCTCCAGATTGCCTTACCGAGCTGTGCCCGACTGAGGGGTCCCGATCGCGGCTCGAGAGGGAAGTACTAGGCCTACACAGACACTGAGCTCACTTCTCTGGCCCTCGATCTCAGGAAAGTCCGCGGCTTCGGCCTTCTGCTGGAAGTCCGCGGCATCTTGCTGCCCCAGGTACCCACAGCTTCTCACATCAATCCAAATACTTC
Source organism: Rana temporaria (assembly GCF_905171775.1). NCBI lineage: Eukaryota > Metazoa > Chordata > Amphibia > Anura > Ranidae > Rana > Rana temporaria. The sequence continues at coordinate 455,849,211 of NC_053492.1, read as the reverse complement.
ACCTTCTTTGCCTTAATCAAGCTCATTGTCTCACTGGACCCATTTCTATGTTAGTACTTGATTTATTTGCAGAAATACTGACACTTATCCCACTTATTATGTAGTCTGCTGCTTAAATGAGCTCAGGGATCCATCTGCACACCGACTACACTAACTACAGATTCGGGGGTAAGCTTCTTCCTTCATTCCATTTCTTTGACACCCCATGGGCAAAGTTGGCCAGCAGCAACGATACTATAAACCTTTGTTTGGGCACTGTACGGGATCAAACATGGAACGTTTTGTCACTAGGTCTCAAGCTGCGACCTCTAGTCATACCACAGATCCCTTTGCCGCAATGGATCCAACCCTGGCCTCGGAACCTGTTCACAACTCTCAGCTGTTCCCCACCCAGGGCCCTGACTCCGATTCCCCTTCCCCGCATGAAGTCCTCACCCCGGATATTTTAGATGCTAAGCTTGATGCCAAACTGCAACTATTGCTCCGGCAGATTACAAGTAACGTTTCGGCTGAGGTGAGCAAGCTGGCTTCAGAACTCAGAGGAGAGATTAATCAAATTGGAGAACGTACAGACACCCTTGAAAACAAATTTGATGAGATGATCAACTATGTAAAAGCCATAGAGGAGGAAAACCACAATCTCCGCCTTTCAGTCTCCCAGCTACAACTGCAACAGGAGGACCTGGAGAACAGGGAAAGACGGCAGAACCTGCGCTTCAGGGGTATCCCGGAAACAGTGAGTGACTCTGAATTACGTCCATACCTCCTGGGTCTTTTCAATGTTACGGCCCCCACTGTGGTGGACATAGACTGGCGCCTAGATAGGGCCCACCGATCTCTGGGCCCTAAACCTCCGGCTGGAGCTAGGCCTAGAGATGTCATAGTGAGGTTTCATTACTTTGAAAGCAAAGAGGCGTTGACCCTGGCTACACGCAACAAGTCCCAAATTACATTTAAAGGGGCAAAACTGCAGATTTTCAGTGATCTATCTCCCATTACCCTTGCTAAGCGTAGATCGCTGCGCCCAATCACATCACATCTTCAACATCATAAGGTACCATATTATTGGGGTTTCCCCTTTCGCCTCGTTGTATCCAAAGATGGAGTCCAGCATACCCTGCGTGACCTGCAGGAGGGTGAAGCGTTTTTGAAAAGTCTTGGCCTACCTCCTCTTCCGGAAGACGACTTGAATCCTCCCTTCGCCTCAGTACGTCCTCTACCCAACACTCCTAATCGCATCTGGACCCCCGTGAGAGGAAGATCTAGGAAACATCTCTCTACTCCACAACGTCCACGTTTCTCAAATCAACCCCCTTGAACTCTCCTGACCCCCCCTTTTTGGTTTCTTTTTTTTCCTTGATTTTCCCTTGTGGATCCATACACGGGTGCTTCGTGTACCCTACATTTTGGTCTCTTTGTTTTTAAGAGAAACTAGTTTTTTCTGGCCTTCTTTTATTTTTCAAGATATTGTATCCACCCTGCTCCTGGTTTGGGGTGGATCTTTTCCCAACCCATGGGATAAGTTCTAACTATTGGTTTTGTTTCTCTTCAGGTTGTTATATTCATGTTGTCGGTCATCCATGTCTCTACATTGACCTTCACTAGTTATGGATCACTGACTTCTCCACGCATTTTGGTAGCTACCTAGTTCATAAGTTGTGCAGATGACCCTTCCCTGTCTCCTTACCCGGAGTCTCCTGATGGAAGTCCGTTTACGTCCCTGCCTGACCCTGGGCTTTGCCCAGGGCCTCCTGAGTGATATTTACGACTCAGGTTTACAAAGTTTAATATTTTTTTTCTTTTTTCTGACTTTTTTCTTTTCAATATTTTTATTTATATTATTTTCTTTTTCTGTGTCCACATTTGTAGATCAGCTCTGTAGGTTGAATTTGCATTGTTTTTGTTTTATTGATTCAATGAAGTTCCTTAGCAGGAAATACTTATTACCTTGCAGGTCTCGGGGGAACGCCCTTTCTAGAAATGTCTATGTATTTCACTATGCCTTTTATTATGTTCATGCCCTTTATTTTGTGCTAATGCCTGTTTTCATTTTAGTCACGCAAGCCTGTTTATTTAGACTACTTCCATGGCCTTAAGGATTTTGTCATATAATGTGAAAGGTTTAGGTTCTGTCCACAAGCGCTGGATGGCCCTGAAGGACTTCAGGGCCTCTGGCGCAGATGTGATAATGATCCAGGAGACCCATTTCCGTGAGGGAGGTTCGTTTAAATTTGCTTCCAAATTTTTCCCCACCTCTTTTCTTGCCTCTGATTCCACGGGTAGGGCAGGCGTGGCTATCCTGGTGAAAAGGTCATGTCCTATTAAGGTAAAGAGCTCGTATGCAGATCCTCACGGAAGATTCCTCATTTTGGACTGTGAGTTTCTGACTACATCGTTCACCCTAGTCAATCTCTATGCCCCTAACACTGGCCAGATAGCCTTCCTCAACAAACTTTTTGATTCCCCCCAATATCGTGCTCAACCATTTATGATTGTGGGTGGGGATTTCAATTTGGTTATGTCTCCCACCAGAGATAGACAAACTCTGCTCAATGTCTCTCCGTCTAAAAAAGTCACGTCCCAGGCTAATGCTTTCCGTAAGTGTGTTAGGTCTCACCAACTTTTTGACTCATGGAGGATCAAACACCCACTTTCCAAACAGTTTACCTTTTACTCTCCAGCTCATAGAATGTATTCTCGTCTTGACCATTTTCTTATTTCGGCCCCGACTATTCCCTGTGTGGTCGGGTCTGATATCTCACCCATTACATGGTCTGATCATGCTCCCATAGTGTTGGATCTCATGCTTTCCCAGGCCCACGCCAAATCCTGTCATTGGCGTCTTAATGATCATTTGTTACAAACTGAAGTTTCACGTTCAATTTTAGCCAAGGGCTTGGAGGAGTTTTTCCAACTCAATGTGGGGTCAGTTTCTGATGTTTCTACACTGTGGGAGGCGCACAAGGCCGTATTTCGTGGCATTTGCATAGCTGAAAGCTCTCGTCTTAAAAAAGATCGTAATGGCCTTCTTCAGTCCTTGACGTCTGCTCTGGTTCTCGCTGAGCGGAGGCTGTTGTGCGCGCCCACGGTGGCGAAATTACGTAAAGTTACCTCCCTTAGGGAGCAAATCAAGTCTTTGAAAATGGGTAGGGCGGCTAGGTCCTTGCTTTGGTCAAAACAGAAATTTTATGAGTTCTCGAACAAACCACATAAAATGTTAGTCAACAAACTACACCCGCGCCCATTTCATTCCTTCCCTGACTTTCTCCTCCAACCAGATGGATCTAGAACACATTGCCCCCGCGAGATGTCAGATATTTTTGGCAAATTCTACAGTAAGTTGTACAATTGTCTGACTCCGGAGCATCAATTTACTTTTACCCAAGATAAGTTTGAGTCCTTTTTCTCTAACATTAAACTTCCAAAGTTATCTTTAGCAGATCTTGCCGGATTGAATGTGGCGATTTCAGCTGAGGAACTTTTAGCTGTAATTAAGGATCTCCCCCTGCATAAATCTCCTGGCCCTGATGGTCTATCTTATTTCTATTATAAAACTTTTATAGATATTTTATCCCCCCATATGCTGACCCTCTACAGCTCTTTGTTTAAAGGCACCCCCCCGCATTCTCACTTCTCTCACTCTCACATTTCGGTTATCCCAAAGCCTGGTAAGGATCCCTCCATTCCAGATAACTATAGACCCATAGCCCTGTTAAATTCAGATTATAAAATATTTACCAAGATCCTCGCTTCTAGATTGTCTAGACTAATTTCCAAGCTAGTCCATAGGGATCAGGTGGGATTTGTCCCTGGCAGGCATGCCGGGGACAACACCCGACGTACCGTGGATCTGATTGATCTCCTGGACAGAACCACCCGTTCGGCACTAGTTTTAAGTTTAGATGCTCAAAAGGCCTTTGATAGGTTGAGTTGGCCGTATATGTTTGCCACTCTTAAACTGTATGGTTTTAAGGGACCTTTTTTGAAAGCTTTAGAGGCCCTGTATTCAACTGTTACAGCCCAAGTACAGATGTCGTCCTTCCTGTCGCCTCGTTTTCCCATGACGAACGGGACTCGGCAGGGGTGCCCCCTATCCCCATTGCTTTTCATTTTATGCTTGGAGCCCCTTGCTGAGTCAATTCGATCACATCCGGACATTTGTGGGGTGGTGATGCGACAGGGGGAATATAAATTGTCGCTTTTTGCGGACGACATTCTGCTCACTATTACCAACCCGCTGATTTCTCTCCCTTCTCTACATAAATTATTATCTTCCTTTGGTGCCATCTCAGGTTATAAGGTTAACACTTCCAAAACCGAAGCGCTCCCCATACATATCCCGCCCGCATTGCTGTCTCAACTTAAGGGATCATATCCCTACAGGTGGTGTACTGAGTCCCTTAAATACCTGGGTATTCTCCTTACCCCCTCCTATTCTTCTCTTTATTCTGTTAATTTTCCCTCCTTGGTTTTAGACATTAATAAATCTCTGCTGACCTGGACAAAATATCCTCTCTCCCTTCTTGGTAGAATTAACGTTTTGAAAATGTCCGTCCTACCCAGATTGCTTTACCACTTTGAAACGCTACCGGTCGCTATGCCTTCTCCCCAGCTGAAAGCGCTTCGACGAAGTTTCTTAAGGTTTATATGGGGCGGCGGGGCTCATCGTATAGCAAGCTCGGTGGTATTTGCTCCCACATGTAGGGGTGGTCTGGGAGCCCCGGATATTGTTAAATATTATTATGCCTCACACTTGAGAGCGGTTTTCTCCTGGTCCTCTCTACATGCTCCAAATCAATGGGCCGCCATTGAAAAGGGGGTGCTGTATCCGGCCCACCCTTGCTCATTGATCTGGGGCGCCCCTTTATCCCTAGATCCTATTTTTAAGCGTCAATGTACGGCCCCAATGGTTTTCACTTTAGCTATCTGGCATAAATGTCTCAAAAGCCACTCCCTTGCCTCACCCTGCCCTCCATTGGCGAATGTTTTGTTTAACCCAGTTATACCTGATAGCATCTCATTGGGTAGGATATCTCCGTGGCTCGACGTACCTTTATTTCAACTCCGAAATTTAGTTCATCCGGTCACACGGAGATTGTATAGCTTTGATATTTTACGCAAAAAATTCAATATACCCAACCACCTTTTTTACTTTTACCTGCAGGTGAGACATTTCTTTCAATCCAAATCTTCTAACCTGACTCTCGATAAACCGACGGCTTTTGAATTTTTATGCGCCCAGGGCCCCCATCAATTACACCTAATATCTTCTATTCACCGTATCCTCCATGGGTCAATCCCTCTTTCTGAAACCACACACCTTTACATGAGAAAGTGGTCCCACCTATTGGGGAAGCCTATTACGGTCCAAACCTGGGACAAGATTTGGTCTTCTACCTTTAAATCCTCTAAATGTGTGATCCATCGGGAAACGTCTATTAAAATTCTCATGTTTTGGTATAAAACTCCTGATGTAATTCACACATACGTTCCCTCAGTTCTACCACATTGTTGGCGTTGTGGAAATGAGATTGGCTCTTTGTTTCATATTTTTTGGGGATGTTCCCTGGTTCAACCTTTTTGGCGGGAGGTGAGGGTGCTGGTACAGGAGGTGATAGAAGTTTCTCTCCCATTTGATCCATCGAACTTTCTTTTGGGCCTCCCATTCCCAGGTCTAACCAAAAAAGCTAACCGCTTGGCCGCCTACATTTTGTTGGCCGCCAAGAGGCTCATACCGCTGTGTTGGTTATCTAGTGCCCCGCCTCCATGGCCCAGATTTCTCCACCTGGTGGCTGAAATCCGGAGGATGGAATATTTGACGGCCTCTGTTAACGACTCCATACCACAATTTGAAAAAGTCTGGGAACCTTGGGATCTCTCGAGATACGGGACCCCTGTGTCACTGCCCTCACCTTAGTATATGCTTCCCCCGTGTGTTTTTTTTTTTTTTTTTTTTTCTTTTCTGTTTGTACCTCTAATGTATTCCTGAGAGTTGTTTTATACGATCCTGTAGCTTCATGCAGATCATTTCTGTGCTCTGCGTTCCTGGACACTATGTATATGTCATTTACTTTCATGTTCTTTTTTTTTCTCTCGCTCTTTGTACAATTCTGTATCATCATTGTGTTGAACGTTTCAATACTTTGATACTGTGATGTCTTACTTGTTTTATTATAACCCAATAAAAATACAATTTAAAAAAAAAAAAAAAAAAATCCACCTCAGTATTTTTTCTTGCCCATGATTTGATGATGGAAATCAAGCGTTTCACTTCATTCCTTAAGCTAAAGGAATGTTGAAGTGGATCTTCACCTTTTTTGCTGCATTCTGCACACCCTTTACTGCCCATATAACGTTTTTCATTTTTTTTGTACTTTTTATTTATTTTTTAGTTTCGGCCCGCTCCCCTTATTATTCCCCTAGGTGATTGACATCAGTGCCCCCTTCGCCTCCTGAGATATGTGACGTGCATGTCTCATAAGGCACTGGAAGCACACGTCACTCCATCCACCAAACGAGGGGGTAGTGGGCCTGGCGGGGCATCATCAGTAGACTGCGCCAGAACCCGGAAGAGCTGGCACAGTCTTTTGATGACATCACAGATATACATGGCGGAGCATTTTCCAGCAGTGGGTGCAAAGAAGAGGATCTCATTAAGACAACGCTGGATCCTCTATGCGGGTGAGTATCGGAAGTGTGACCAGCTCAGCATCAGGTAAGCGGGGCACCAGGAGAAAAGAAATGAGGGGGACGGTAAAACTCCTCACTCAATATGCCAAATGAAAAGCCCATTTTCCAGCAAATCAACCCCAATGGGTACAGAGAACAGTATGTCATCAGTTGAGATTTTACCAACCAGCCAGCAAAGAGTTTGACTATTTTCCTGTTGTGTCTATTAGAGTGAAGCAAAATCTTCACTGAGACACAAATGTCGAAAAAACAAACAAAAAAAACTGAGGGGGTTTACTATTCCCTTCTTTTTACAAAAAAATTTAAAATACATACAAATTTGCATTTAGATATACTAAGTAAACAGAAAATAATAGCAATGTTGACTATAAATATATAATGCTGCAGCTGTTATTAGAAATTGAAATAAATCCTTTACTTTTTCAGAGGCAAAGAAATTTTTTCTTTCTCTGTAAATAATAATTCTCTCACTTGCTCAAATTGGGCGAGTCGGTCAGTACTCGGAAGTGAAATTCTTGATTACCATCTCTTGAAAATTATTGCAGTGCAGTATTCGGCTGTGTTCCTCATTAAAACAACTCCTTAGGGAGAGAGAGATCTACTTGGAAAAATTAGCTTTTGCTCCACTTTCATTTTGATGATTTTGTGAGAGCACTGAAAAGGCATCCTGCAGCCTCCTGGCAAGACTCGGCTCTTCTCCATTATCACCTCCGATAACAGGAGGGAAGGTACTTTTGATTCATTGTCACATCCGCACAAGTGAAGATAGAAGCTTTCCCACAAGTGTGAATAGAGTTTGATAAACAAATGGACACTTAAATAAGAAATAGGAGCAAGTTAAAAAAAAAGAACATTCTTAAAATAACATTATAACACATTATTAAAAAAAATATGGTTTCTGTGAAACCTTCTCGTGTATTCACACTGGGGTTATTTGCAATTACTAAAACTGCATGTTGAAAAATCTGGTGTGACTCTGCATAGAAACCAATCAGCTTCCAGGTTTTAGGCTTCATTTCCATGGACGTTTTTACAGCCACTTTCTTTGGCCTTTTTTACAGCTTAAAAACGCCTGTCCATGTTTAAAAAAAAAAAAAAAAAAGCTGGAGCTCAAAAACGATGCGGCAGCGTTTTTAAGCGTTTTTGGGAGTTTTTGAGCGTTTTTAATGTCTGGCGTTTTTACAGCTCTAAGGCTGGAGCTTCAGAACGCACTGGCCCTGGGTTTTTTTTGCAGCTTAAAAACGGCTCAGCCATCTACAGCTCAAAAACGTCATGGTGGGCATGAGGCCATAGACTAACATGGAGAGCCGTTTTTAAGCTGCAAAAAACGCTCAGAAAAGTGGCTGTAAAAAACGTCCAAAAACTATCATGGAAATTAAGCCTTATTGTCAACGCTTATCTGAACAAGCTGAAGTTAGAAGCTGATTGGCTACCATGCACAGCCGCACCAGAATGCACCAGGTGCACCAGTTTTATTCAACCTCCCCCACTGTGACCGGTACTATTCCACTGTATACCATGACTCCAGGAATATTCACTGTGCAAGAATACCTATCAGTCTACCAAATCTCTTGGGGTCTGCCGTGGCTATTCCAAATGTATATGGGATATTCAAAGCTAAAAGCATGTGGAGCGTGTTGCCAGAATCCCTGATGAACAGAATTACGTTTTTTACATTAGCCTAAATTTTAGCAGAAATTAGAACAATTAGGCGAAACGCAATGTAGAAGGATAAATTAAGGTGCTTTTTAGCCTCCATTTCACAGCCAAATGATTTAGAGATTTTTTTCACACATTTGTTAATGACTTTTTAATTATTATTATTTTTTTGCATGACTTGTAATACAGGAGCAGCATCTTGTAATTTTATCATATGGCAGCTCAGGACCACTACCAGCCACTTGTAAAAGTGAGTCTTTAATAATCTTTTAAACAATCTATAAAATAAAACAGATGGCTTGCAGGAAGCAAACAATGTAATGGTGCACCGCCACCATATTGGTCCCACTCTGGGGTTTCCCGCCTGCTTTAGGGGTCCCAAAGAGGACATTTTTAGAGCTCAGCAACTGTGCCTCAATCGCAGGCTGAGTTCACCCTGCTCACTCAGGGGTGACCAGCTCTTATCCTCACTTCCAGGTGTCAAATGTTTCTTCTTACTTTTTGGAACTCTGAGGCACCAGGGTTAACCCCTTCAGGACCGACATCCTTGTAATCAGGGTTTGGATGATCTTCCCTCCCATAACTCTTCAAGCCTTCAAAATGATGGATCTCTAATAAGGTCAGTTCTCTCAGAACCCCTCCCCCGAGTACTCAAAATATCTTCAAATCATCTCCCTCAAAGGAACCACAACCTGAATAGTAGGGAAATATACCTGCCATTCAGGACTCAATCTTGGTGTCCCTTACATGCCATAGACTTTTCAATGGAAGCACCTGAAACATGCTTTTTTTCCAGGCACTCCCAATAAAATTTATGGGGACCAAAAGTGCAAGATTCTGCCTCAAAGAAGCTCATGTACCCCCCTTTTCAAGCATTGTGCAACAGGTTAAAAGCAATACAGCACTCAGGAGTGAACAGGCTAAACGAGAATTATAGGGATCTTCATCTCGAGTGTTGCCGTGCTTTGGGAATCAAGTTAAAAAATGCTACAAAATTCTGTGCATGGGGGCTAATGGTGCATTGAGCTTAATATTGCTCTTGAGGATTATACAAGTGTAATAGCCTCATTATTTGAAATTGTGTTTAATTAACAAAAAAAGGGCAGTAAAAAAAAAAGTCAAATACAAAATTTAAAGCAAATGTACACAAATAATCAAATATACAAAAAAGGAGATTAATGATTAATATGCACTGAATAACTTTGTTGGGTGAAAGGTGACTGTCTGAAGGCTTGCTAATTTTCTAATAAATATAACCATTGTGGTACAGGTTTTGGTTTATTAAACATGATTATTCCTTATGATTATTGTTTTATAAATTAAATATATGTTACCTTACGTAGAACCTATTATTTACCTATATCTCTTAGTGGCAAGCTCCTGTGTTCCGAATGCAACAGGGCAGGCAGTTGACATGGGGCCCGGAAGCTGGTGGAGATCACTGAAGTAGTGGTCTCTACTACAGTGATTTCCAGCTTCTAGAGTAGCCATTCTCAACCAAAATTCTATAGTACCCCAGGGTTCCTGAAGAGGTTGCAAGGGGTTCCTTGAGGTGTGGTTGATGGTCCTCCCATTTCATGGTGCCTCCATAATTCCAGGGCCAACACAACTTGTCAAATTCTAGCAACATGACACCAATTATCTATTTAGATGTCTGTAAGGGTGAAATTTAGATCACCAGTGTAAGGGTTGCATTCTCTCAACTAACCACTAATTTAAGGCATTTTCCCATTGACCCCTGATGAATTGGTTTTAGTAAGGATTCCTCAAAACTGAAAATTATTTTAGAGGTTCCCCAAGTGTAAAAAGTTTGAGAAAGGCTGTTCTAGAGGTACCCCACAGGTATGGTATATGCATAGTTACATTGGTTTAACATATCCATACCTGGGATTCTTTAAAGGTAGGTTTCAGTATTTAGCTTGGTAAAAGCCTCTTGCAGAGGTCAGATGGGAACAAAAGAAGCAGCACAGTTGGCTGTGTTGCAGTGGTCATTGCTAATCATAGACTGTGACAGGTGCAAGACGTGTAATGCCTCGGACACATGACCGGAATTTTGGATGAAAAAGGTCCGATCGACTTTTTCCATTGGAAATTCCGAGGAATTCCATCTGAGTTTACATAGAGAACATGTTTCCTCCGATGGAATTCCGTTGGAATTCCGATGTAAGTTTGGTCGGGCAAAAGCCTGATCGTGTGTACGAGGCATAAGTGTTACTTAACTGTAGCAATGACAGATTAGTAGCTGGATTCAGGTAGGGGCGCGCATCTTTGCGGCGGCGTAGCGTATCGTATTTACACTACGCCGCCGTAAGTCAGAGAGCCAAGTAGTATATTTACAAAGTACTTGCCTCCTAAGTTATGGCGGCGTAGCGTGAATAGGCCGGCGTAAGCGTGCCTAATTCAAATGAGGATGTGGGGGGGCGTGTTTTATGTATATTAACTGTGACCCAACGTAATTGACGTTTTTTACGAACGGCGCATGCACCGTCCATGTACATATCCCAGTGTGCATTGCTCCAAAGTATGCCGCAAGGACGTATTGGTTTCAACGTGGACGTAAATTACGTCCAGCCCTATTCACGGACGACTTACTGTACGCAAACAACGTAACATTTTCAAATTTCGACGCGGGAACGACGGCCATACTTAACATTGACTAGTCCAGCTATTTGATGGAATAACTTTACGCCTGAAAATGCCTTACGTAAATGGCATATCTTTACTGCGACGGGCGCACGTACGATCGTGAATAGGCGTATCTAGTTATTTACATATATTACGCCGAACTCAATGGAAGCGCCACCTAGCGGCCAGCCTAAATATTGCACTCTAAGATACGACAGCGCAGGCTGTCGTATCTTAGATAGGTTTAAGTGTATCTCAGTTTGAGAATACACTTAAACTTACTGTAGGACGGTGCAGATTCCGAGTTAGGTCGGCGTATCTACTAATACGCCGGCCTAACTCTCTCTGAATCCACCTATAGGTCTCCTTTTCCAAGGCTGTATTGTCTATGGAGGCTTAGTAATTCTCAGAGCTGGATGCTGTTAGCTGTTTGCCTGAAGTTTAGCTTTAAATTGACTTTATACGTGAGCTTTAAATTGCTGATCTTTGCCGCCTGAGATGGTATGTTTAGGCAAACACTGCATAAAGTGCAGTGTATTGATGTGTGACTGCAGGCTTTTTTAAATGCAGTGTAAGAGGTCTTTCATCTATGTGCTTAACATGTCCAGAGACTTCCATGCCTCAACTGCCTCTTCTTCCAGAGATCTAAGAAGAGCCCCTTTTGATGAGGAAATCCATGTCGTGTAGGTGGCAGTGAACACAGCATGTGTAATTTTCCATAAAGAACATTGAAGAGCCCTACTGATGGCTTTGTGAAGAGGCTGTAACTACTACTCGAAAGCAGATATATATTTGCAACAATGGTGGCAGTTTACTTTCATAATCCCTCTGGGTATTTTCATACTAGCTTTTTGTGAGGTGTTGACTGAGTCATTTTAGTGAGCCGCTCTTTGATGCTTTCCATAATACAACACTTGCAAGCACTCAACAAGAAATCCTTTAAAGAACATCTCCAAACATCACTGAATTGCTAGAACTACTCTGGAAATACTGTCACCAAACCAAAGTCAGAAGGTTAAATCTGTAGACTTTTATTCCAGCTTCTGCAGGAACCAGAGCATTGCATCTATGATTTACTGATCATGGTTACAATGCTTTGCAGGCTCTAATGTAAAAGATAATAACGTTTTAAGGTTGACTCTATAATAATAATAAAATAATATAAAAATAATGAGGTTGATATACTAGAAATTGGAGAGTCTAAAATCGGGTGCAGCTCTGCATAGAAACCAATAGTTTTTTTTGCCAAACCCTATTTAAACAAGTTGAAGTTAGAAGCCAATTGGCGACCATGCACAGCTGCACCAGATTTTACACTAAGATCATTGGGACAGAAAGGGAGGAAACATTTTATTTGTTACCAGATCAGTAATAAAGAGGACATCTTCCATCGGGGACACTAGTTCTGGGGACAAATGTCAAAAAGGGGAGTTTACTTGTTTCCCTTGCTCTCTGTTCTACGTACAAGTGAGGAAGTGAGGCCCCGTACACACGACCAGTTTCCTCTGCAGAATTCAGCTTCCGACCGAGTTTCTGGCTGAATTCTGCCGAGAAACCCGGCCGTGTGTACACTTTCGGCCGAGGAAGCCGACGAGGAGCTCGGCGAGGAAATAGAGAACATGTTCTCTATTTCCTCGTTGTTCTATGGGAGCTCTCGGCCCGCCGAGCTCCTCGGCGGCTTCAGGGCTGAACTGGCCGAGGAACTCGATGTGTTTGGCACGTCGAGTTCCTCGGCCGTGTGTACGAGGCCTCAGACAAAATGTCACCAAGAGCACACTGTTGGCAAAAAAAAAACTGGCAGTGAAAAAAAGTGACAGTATCCAAACTGAAAAAAAAATCGTTTTCTAAAGGCTTAGAGCATCTTCACTTTGCAATTAAATTTTCACAGAAAAATTATTTTGCAAGAATAACCAAGCATGTGCAAAAAAACAAACCGTGGGGGAGATTTACTAAAGCTAAAGCACAAATAAACTGGTTCAACTGTGCATAGAAACAAATCAGCTTCCATTTTATATTTTTTTTTTTGCCAAAGCTTATTTGAACAAAGAACAAGTCAGAAGCCGATTGGCTACCATATGCAGCTGCACCAGATTTTGCACTCTCTAATTTTAGTAAATAAACCCCTAAGCCTTTAATAAGTGCTTCATAGAAATAGCCCAGTGGAAGGCAGTTTTGCATCAGCCAGATCAAGGACAGTAGCAATGATCAACTGTCAAAGTGTGTCTTTTACCGTTTGTTGAAAAAAGCATGTGTTGCGACTTGAAAACAGAATTTTTTTTCAAACTGAAATTATTTTGACTGTTGTCTGCTGATGTATGTAAAAAAATAAAAATAAAAAAAATTGCAAATCAATTGCACAGCCAAATATCGCTGCCAGTATATGCTATTGTTGAGACTAAAAACTCTACTGTTGCACAATATTAAGGATGAGCTCAGGCGTGTTCGCAACCTGCACCTGCAGAGCCTGCCAGGAAGTCGTCACTGTACATCGCTAATCGCGGACAGTGAGACATTTTCCCGATCCGTGGCTGCAGAGATCGAGAAATGTCTCGCTGCCTGTGATTAGCGCTGTGCAGTGCCGACTTCCTGGCAGGCTCTACACGTGCGGGGTTGCAAACACGCCTGAGCTCATCCTTACACAATACCATAGAGGAGTTTAAGGCATTCCCCCATGCATGTTATTTAAAACATTTGTGTACTTTCAATGTTGCCCTTTAAGCCACACAAAAATACCCTGTCCCTGCTGTACAATATTTTCTAAATATCTTTTTTCCATTAGTACATGTGCCCTATGGCAGTGTCCAGCTTCCAGTGCTTATTTTACAGTAATTTTCCCATTAGCCCTAAAAATGGTCAGAATTTAGCAAAACGATTTGCCTACAATTGACTTCTTTGGGGTTCAACTCTAAGTTCAGGTTCATCCAATTGTACCAGGGCAGATTGACTCATCACTACTGAGAACATTTTTACACCATAGAGAGATGCCTTGACTAGTCTGCTTATAAATCACTTTCTTTTTGTAGCACTTCTATTTCTACTGCTATTGGCTACATGGGGAAGTTGTCATGGTGGAACAACTCAGTCTACAGTAATAGGCATCTCAATATTTGATGTTTTTGTGAGAATGGCTGATATTGCAAGGGACAAGAACTAAAATGGAGCAGTGCGGTTGTTGTCAGTGTCTAAGATGGCTGTAAAATATCATCACTGGTCATTCCCTTTCGGAAATTTGGAATTAAACTTTGACCTGTCTTAATATAAAGTGGAGCATCCCTTTAGGAAAATTGGAATGAAATTTGACATTAAAATTACGTAATGAGGACAGACCTAAAATGCATGTACCTTGTGCTGCCTTCAAGCATTACCTCCTCCTACTAGGTTCTTTCTCTGTGTCATTTAACACATTACAGAGCCTCTAATGCCTGTTGAGAATCTAGTATTAGACAATTGAATGACAGGGATGAAGTTTGGCTTCAGAAGGAGTGGAGCTTGTTGAGACCCTGGGATTGTTTTACTAGGAAAATAAGCTGTTCACTTTGCAAGGAAAGTTGCACTTTGCCCCAGAGCTAAATGAATGTGGTGAAGTTTCACTTTGCAAAGGATACCCAATCACGTGCAAGAAAAAAAAAAGTTCTGTTGTAAATTCTTTTGCAAAGTGCAACTTCCATTGTAAATTGAACATCCTATTTGCCTTTAGTAAACCAACCCCCCTATGTAAATCCTTGGTCCAGTATACAAGCAGATCCACAGGAACAAAGTAATTTATTTGAAGATGTTGCCAGGAATTGAACTCTGTTGTTACACTGGGCAATTGTTAGGTCAGGCCAAGTTAACTTTAAGTAAAATATACTCCTATTATTTTTTAATAGAATTGACATGGAACGTCAATAGGCCATTATTTACTTCATCCAGGTTGCATACAGCAATTGTTTCATCTTCTAACTATAGTTCATTTTTACATTCCCCCCCCCCCCCCTCTGTATCTTATACACTAACAGAATTGATCACCGGCAGAAGTCCTCATTTGCACATATTTTAACCAGTTTTTTTTTTTTCTGTTGAGATGAGCGATAGATATATGGGAGCCACCATAATTGGTACACTTGTAAATTCAACTTTCCCATTTTTGTCACGTTTGAAAAGAAATTTACAGCTGGAGAAAGGTAACAAAATCAATATTTTTCATGAGTGCTTGCAGCAATATGATGTGGCTCACTGACTTGGTTAGAAGCACTCATCAAATCTTTTCTGATGGCAGCAAAATGGCATAAAATAGACCATTGCTGAAAGCATTATATACTGAATTAACACTGTTCTGTCATTAATATTTGTATTTGCTTTCAGGTACAGGGTATGCCTGTTTGTCTGTCAATCCATCAGTCTGTCTGTCTGTTACTGCTTGGTGTTTATCTATCTATCTATCTATCTATCTATCTATCTATCTATCTATCTATCTATCTATCTATCTATCCCTCTATCCCATTGTTTAGAATTCTCCCGATTGTGGAGGAGCATTCTTTCCTATGGACCAAAATCCATCTGCCATTCTTTCCTCCTTAAAGAGGACCAAGAGCCAAAAACATAATTTAAAGCTGAAATCTAGGATGTAGGCAAAATCTAACCTTGTAGCGGAGTCCTTTCACACTGCAAGAGTTAAATATTTTTTTAGTCCAAAGGGATGAGATGTGCCTTTATTTCTGTGTTTGGAGGGCTTCCTCTATCCATACAACCGGTCTAGTGCTGTTGCCTCTCTCCATGTACTGTTCAATTGTGAGGGAAATTTTTAAATTTAAAATATATGTGGACCTTGCTTCGTGCACTGGTCCAAATCATTTGGTGGAGGGGGGATTATGGTGTGGGGTTGTCTTTCAGGGGTTGGGCTTGGCCCCTTAGTTCCAGTGAAGGGAACTCTTAAGGCTTCAGCATACCACAACATTTTGGACAATTTCATGCTTGTAACTTTGTGGGAACAGTTTGGTGATGGCCCCTTCCTGTTCCAACATGACTGCACACCAGTACACAAAGCAAGGTCCATAAAAACATGGATGAGTGAGTTTGGGGTGGAGGAACTTGACTGGCCTTCACAGAGTCCTGACCTCAACCCAATAGAATACCTTTGGGATGAATTAGACTGTGATCCAGGCCTTCTCGTCCATATCAGTGCCTGACCCCACAAATGCAATTCTGGAAGAATGATCAAACATTTCCATAGACACACTCCTAAACCTTGTGGACAGCCTTCCCAGAAGGGTTGAAGCTGTTATAGCTGTAAAGGGTGGGCCAACTCAATATTGAACCCTACGAACTAAGACTGGGATCCCATTAAAGTTCATGTGTGTGTAAAGGCAGGCGTCCCAATACTTTTGGTAATATAGTGTATATGTGTCTATATATACATGTATCCAAATCATATAAATTATGTATACTCTGCCCACTGCAGCCAATTCCCTTGGCATTATACCTCCTCCTATTCTCACAATCATAAGACCCTGATAGCTTGGTGGCACATATAATTGGAATACTCCTATTATTATCTGTAACAGCCAATCATATGTTATATATCATATATAAGCTTTACTTAAATAAATAGATGGCTTTAAAAAAAAAATTACCTACTTTAAATAAAAAAGTAGGTAATGGGTTGCTTTGGGTGACGTTTTTCACTGCTTTCTGCCATTATTATCGGCTCACCACCCTTTATTCTGATAGTTCTTTGTTAGTCGATGCATATTCTGTAAATACGCTTGACTTTCAGATCATCAACAGTGAAACTTCCATCTTAATGCATGAAAAATACATTAATAATTGTGTGACTGTCACCATAAACAGTGATTCTTCCACATTTGGCTCATTTACCTTGTCATCGCAATGGCATTGTGAAGAGTCCATATTTAACAAGCCAAAGGCCAAATCCATTACGCTCTATATATATGTTGACATTGTGAACTTGGGAGAATGATATGTTTGCTCACACCTGACAGGTTCAGCCCGTTCTGCACTTTTGCTGTCCATTTCTTTTACCATTTACTTAATCTCCTTTTTGCAAGAATGTCTGCATTTCTCGGTAACATTATACTAGAAGACTGCGGTCTAGAAATGCTATCCATAGCATTGTGCTGTGAAACAGATCGGTATAAGATGATTCTGATTAAGCTTTCTGTATTATCTGTTTAGCTCTTTGGCCTATTGATTACGCTATAAGTATATTTATAGTCCAAACTTTCTTTGGATAGAGTAGGGCAGCCTTTTTCAATCAGGGTGCCCATTCACCCTGGGATGTCTTGAGTTTTCTATAGGGGTGCCTTGGCAAAATGGCAAGAAAAGAGTCTCAGCGTGAAGCATTACAGGCAAAAACCTTGTTCTTCCGTTTTGAGGCTCGGGTACCATCTGTTTAGCTTTTTTGTTTCTGTCTCTTTGAATGGATCCGATTGTAAAGCCCCACCTGATCCTATCCAGGATCACTTGTGGAGCTCCTCTTAGCACTTCATTAACCATGACCAACATCTTAGACACTGGTGAAAAAACTGAGGTACTCCCTGTATGGGAGGGGTTATATGGGGAGGGGGACTTCCTGTCTTTTGAGAGTGCTAGTGTGCATTCACCTATAGGTGGCATATAACCCACATAGTTATTACAATGGTGCTCTGTGTCCCGTTATGTACGATAAAGAAAAGTACATTTATAGTTCAAACTTTCTTTGGATAACGTAGGGCAGCCTTTTTCAATCAGGGTGCCCAGGTACCCTGGGATGCCTTGAGGTTTCTTCAGGGGTGCCTTGGCAAAATGTCTAAAAAAAAGTGCCCCAAAACTGTATACAAGCTGGTGGATGGATGAAGCCTGCCTTTTAGTTACACAAAGTCCTAGGTTTTCATTGAACACCATTACAAACTTCTAGCTGCCAACCTCCTAATTTGATAAGAAGGATGTCAGCTGCCTGCATGTCATCCTTGTTTGACCCTCCCCTGCCTCTCTCCATCAGCGTTTGGGTCACATTAGCTAAGTGATGGAGAAAAACTGAGGGAGAAGAGAAACATTGGGATACTAGTCAGTACCAGTTTGCAAAAGTGTATTTGCTTTGAAAGAATAAGTCTCATCTAACATTGGCTGTCCTATGTGTATTGATGTTGTTGCATTACGTAAAACGATTAGAATCGTTTTTTTATTTTAAAATGGTGCGACTCAAGACTGTCCATAATTTTGGAGGGTGTCTCGAGATTGTCCATCATTTTGAAGGGTGCCTTTACTGAAAAAAGTTTGAGAAACACTGGAGTAGGGAATGGTTAAACCAGGTATCAGTTGTTTTTTTGCTGTATGTGTTATTTGGAAGATATCCCTTTTTTTTTTATTTATGTCCCCAAAATCAAGAAAACCTAGGGAGGTAGCTCTACAAAGGAAGGGAAATTTCACTCTTATGGTGGCCATACAAGCATTATTATTTTTTTTAATTGGTTGATTGATGTGTGCTTTTAGATCAATGTTTAGATCAAAACAATCAAATCCACAAACATTCAAATAATTTCCCTTCTGATTGATTTAGACTCAATTTAGATCAGATCAAACATATTCAATCAGCCTTGGAGGGATATAATTGATTGCTTTGCATCAGTTGGCAGGACTAAGATACAGAGGTGTGATCAAAATCTTCTTTTTCATATCAATTGAATGGGTTGACAACTCTAAGACCTCATGCACACAGGATCCAGCAGGGTTTTTGCTGAAAAAATGCCCCACACTTCTAAAAGAGTCTAAAGCTTTGACAAGCTTTTAGGAGCTTTTACAGGTGTAAAGCTCTTGGGTGTTAAAGAAGTTGTACAACCTTTTTTTTTGTACTAAATAAACAAATATGCCTATACTTAGCTGCTCTTTGTAATGGTTTTGCACAGAGCAGCCCAGAGCCTCTTCTTCTGGGTTCACCCCTACCAGTGCTCCAGGCCCCTCCTCTTCATCGGGTGCCCCCAGGGAAAGACGCCTTCCATGGGGGAACCCACATTTACTCGCTTCCGAGTCCCGCTGCTGCATCCATTGACTTAGACAGCGGGACTCACCCCCGCCCTCCGATTCCCGTGTCATAGGATTTGATTGACAGCAGTGTGAGCCAATGGCTCCTGCTGCGATCAATCTCTCCAATGAGGAGCTCAGGTAAGGGAAAAGTGGGGTCTGGGGGGGCGCTGGAGCACAGACAGATTTTCATCTTAATCTTAAGGCTTTACTACCACTTTGAAATAATTTCATTGGCCAGAATAAATCATTTATTCTTGTCATTGAAATTAATGAATGGTCAGTCGCTAAACATGCCTAGCGTTTAGGCACATTTTACAGCTTTTAATAGAATCAAGTGTTTTTTTGTGCCCAAACTCTGCTGCTCCTAGACACACTGGCAGTGGTTTTTTTCCTGCCTCTAAGAGCCCCGGCCAATAAAGGCTCCTAAAAGTCTATGTGTATGGACACATAGGCTAACATGAAGGGGAGTTTAGAGGCAGGTAAAAAAATGCCATATGCCCCTAGGAGCAGCTAAAAAAATGTCCAGTGTGCATGAGGCCCCAAATATTCCTATCCAAAGAGACTGATTACATTGGTGTATCGTGCGCATGGGGTTCTGATGAAGTCCAAGTATGTTTATTTTTGTGAAATTCCTATAGACAACATGTGGTACCTCTTTATTTGGCTTGGCATTGACCCCATTCTCTCCCATTGATTGGAATATAAATGTTTTTTTTATCGAAGTGCGTGTGGCCACCATTAGACAGCTGTCAAAAGAACTGGTATCCCCATTAGAAGATTTATTCTCAACTTCTGTTCTAGTGACATTTGTAACATTTGAGGGTTTACAATGGTTACCAGGAACAATTAGGATGGTAGCTCTTTCTAGTGGAGACACCAACAAAGCCTCACATGAGTTATAATCCTTCCCTATTCTATTCAAATGTTTAAAAAAGTCTTTAGTATACTTGATATACAATAACATGTGTACTACCTTGTAGTAGAGGAGCAAGTGTGACAGTTGATTTCTACCAGGGTGCTGGTCCCAAGGAAAAATATACACTGTCCTGCTACTTGCGTTTTTTCAAGGCCTTCAGACCATATATTCCAGTAAAGGGTTTGTAGGCAGTAAATTGAAGTGAGATGGCATTGATGATCCTAAGCATTGGCAGAATGATATCATAGATCATATAACTGTACTAATAAAAATGATATGACTTTACTTACCAAGGCCAGTGTCATAGAGAATCATGGCCATGCTAGAGGCCCTGTGCCAATGTTTCCTGATAGAGACCCTTCTGGAATTACCAACATTTCAAAAAAATATTCTGTCCTGGTCTTCTTTCTTCACCACATGTAGTTGTACTATAAAGTATATAAATTGTATTTAATGTAACTTTTTTCTTAGGCCTCATGCACACTGGAAGTTTTTACAGCAACTGTTTTTGGCTGTAGACGTTTTTTTCTACAGTCATTAAACTCTCCATCATGTTATCAGCAGTTTTGGGCAAGGGCATTTTTGAGCAGAAGAAAAAAAGGAAAACTAGTGGGTTCTGAGAGACGTTTTTCTTCTGTAAAAACGCTGATAAACATCGATAAACGCTCAAAAACGTCAAATTCTTCAACAAAAAAAAGCAAAAAAACCCCAACACGGAAAAACACAAAAAAAACGTTATTGCAAAAACGTTGAAGAAAGCCGAAAAAAGTTGAAAAAAGTTGAAAAACTCACTGCAAAGCTACTGACGTTTTTTATAACGTTATCTTAACGTCCAGTGTGCATGAGGCCTTAACGTTGTAAATTGAATGACCTAACAGGGCTCCCATAAAAATGGAGATGCTGGAGGGACTGTGTCTCTCATTGAACCAAATGTCTCTTTCCTTCCTTCCTGTTTTTTTTATTTATTTTTTATTTTTAGTATTGTCCTTTAAAATAAAAGTACTACTACCATGCACCTTCTATACAATCTCTGTATTATTGAATTTGTTATTTTTTACAAGCCAGTGTAAAAGACATGAAGTGGTAAAAACACTTGTAGGTTTAACCAATCAGTTTCTGTTAATTCTTCATTTAAGTGGAACTAAACTGAATCAACAATAACTATTGGCCAGATTCTCAGAAGAGTTACGACGGTGTATATCAGGAAACACTGTATTATCTCTGTTTCTGAGCCCGGGTATCTATGCGAGTGATTCCTAGAATAATTTTCGCATTGATACGGCCAAGATCCGACAGGTGTAAGTCACTTACACCGTCGGATCTTAGATGTAATGCAACGCCGGCCGCTAGGTGGCGTTTACGTTCAGTTGTCATTTGACTGATACGCCGATTCCCGAACGAATTTGCGTCGCGTACTCGTCGCTTACGTCGTTTCCGTAAGCGTAAGGTTACCCCTGCTATATGAGGGGTAACTTTACGCTAGTCCGCCGTATGCCATGTTAAGTATGGCATCGGGTCCGCGTCGTCTTTTTCCGTCGGTTACGTTGTTTTCCTAAGTCGTTCTTGAATACGACTTTACGTCAATGACCCACACGTCGGTGTCATTGCCGTTTTCCGTCGTCAGCTGGAGCATGCGCACTGGGCTATTTTTCAGCCCGGCGCATGCGCAGTTCAATCGGCATGGGGGCGCGCTTAATTTTAATACAAGCCGCCCCCTTTGAATTACGCGGCCATATGCCGGGCCAATTACACTACGCCGCCGCAAATTACGGAGCAAGTGCTTGGAGAATATGGCACTTGCTCCAGTAAGTTGCGGCGGCGTGGTGTAAATGGCTTACGCTACGCCGCCGCAGATTCTACGAGAATCTGGCCCTGCGATTTTAATCATTATACTGCTAGCATTCGTAAATAGATAGGAAGGTATATTTGTTTATTTTTTTTTACATTACTTTAGTTGCTTTCTGGTTTCCGGGATAGGCCAAAATGATGTCCAACATCCCAGGAGTCTTCATGGGCATTTAGTTTTCTTTCTTCTGGAGTTGGGTAGGAAGGGATTTCTAAGCTAAGCAAACCCTCCTTCCAAATACCAGAGCTATCTTCAGTTATAATCACAGGTTTAATCACTTGCAGACCACAATGTCTATATTCGTATTGCGGTCTACAAGTGGTTAGAAATGAATTAATTAGCGTTTTCAGTTTGTTAGCTTTCGGTTTGTGGTGCTCAGATACAGTTTAGTTCCATTATAAATATGCAATACACAATTGGTGACACTTGGACTTCATCAGAACCCCACTGAAAGCTCATAGATGTGTATGGGGCAACTCCGTCATCCCAGATAGCCCAATACAAGTCTATGAAAGCATAGTACGTAGATTTGGCCAATGCAAAGTGGAGGTTAGATCAGGATAGATGGCAGGGTGAGTTCTAGAATTGTAGTATAACATTATGGTTGTCTTTTAAGTCATGGAAGCTTAAAAAAATTTAAGGAATATGGCAAAGCTCGGGTAATTAGCAGTAATTAATGCTGTAGAAAGTCTGAGATCAGTCTTGAGGACAATTAATTAGTTCAAGTATGACAGGCAGCAACCAGGCTGAAGGTGTATCACCCGCAGGGTCTGCAGAGAAGAGGGGAGAGAAACTGTCATTTGTCATGTCTACTCAAGTGCTCTACAGACAATAATTGACCCATGAAAAGTGGGATGGTTCTTCAGGACTCGAATAGTTCTTCAGCATCTTCAGTTTTCTTTAAATGTTCCAACAGGACTACTATGTGAAATTAATATTTTGGTGAAATGTTCCTTATTTTTTGTTTCTATTGAATTTTATGTTGCGAAACTGGTGTATAGAATTAATAAAAGTTGCTGCTCAGTTTAAATTATAAAGGTACACACATGATCGTACCTATTTTACACATTTGTCCTGGAAGACTAACTTAGCACCTCCAGCATTGGAGGAATTATGCTTTGCACAGAGGTGAGAAAGAAAGAGATGAAAGTAAATCTCCTATTAAAGCTTATCTCCAGCTACAGAAAAATGAATTTAAATATATTCCTCAACAGCGCCAGACTATAAATCCATTTGTGTGCCACATGTCATTGAAAACCTTGATAATGCCTTGTAAAAGTGGCAGTGACACCATCACTATGCCGAACCATGTTGTGGGAGGTGCCAGCAGGTCCGCCCACTACAGGCTGTCTGCAGAAAATGACAGGAGGGGCGGAGACTCTTTACAAAAAAAACTCTTTTAACCACTTGACCTCTGGTATATTTACCCCCTAGTCTAAGACCGTAGGGTTCACTATTGAGCTGGCCCACCATTTGAAGCCATAACAGATTTAACTCTTCTGGGAAGGCTGTCCACAAGGTTTAGTAGTGTGTCTATGGGAATGTTGGACCATCTTCCAGAATTGCATTTGTGAGGTCAGGCACTGATGTTGGACAAGAAGGCCTGGATCACAGTCTCCACTCTAATTCATTCCAAAGGTGTTCTATCAGGTTGAGTTCAGGACTCTGTGCAAGCCAGTCTTGGTATGCTGACGCCTTAAGAGTTCCCTTCACTGTGGGGAAAAGTGTTTTATGACCGAGCAATTGTTATTCAAAGTGCGGCAGCGCTGAAAACTAAACATTGGCCTGGGCAGGAAGGGAGTGAAAATGGCCTGTATTGAAGTGGTTAAACCCTATCTACGAAGACTGGGATGCCATTAAAGTTCATGGGGCAGATCCACAAAGAGAGTACAACGGGAACGCCACCCAGCGGACACCGAAGAATTGCATCTAAGATCCGAAGGCGTACGAAGACGTATGCCTGTCGGATCTAACCCAGATGCCGTCGTATCTTGTTTTGAGGATTCAAAACAAAGATACGACGCGGGAAATTTGAAAGTACGCCGGCGTATCACTAGATACGCCGGCGTACTTTCAAATTTCCCAAATTAGCTATTTTCGACGATCCACGAACGTACAAGCGGCCGTCGCATTCTTTTACGTCGTTTCCGTTCGGCTTTTTTCGGCGTATAGTTAAAGCTGCTATTTGGTGGCGTACGCAATGTTAAGTATGGCCGTCGTTCCCGCGTCGAATTTGAAAATATTTTTTTTTGTTTGCGTAAGTCGCCTGTGAATGGGGCTGGACGTAATTTACGTCCACGTCAAAACAATGACGTCCTTGCGATGTCATTTAGCGCAATGCACGGCGGGAAATTTAGGGACGGCGCATGCGCATTTCGTTTGGCGCGGGGACGTAACTTACAGCGCAAATTCTTTGTGGATTCAAAGATTAAAAAAGTAAGTTACAGCGGCGTAGCGTATCTCACATACGCTGCGCCCATGCAATTGTAAAGGCAGGCGTCCCAATACGTTTGATTATTTAGTGTATGTGTTAGGCGCTCATTAAGTGGTTAACATTTATTAATTGATTAATTGATTAATTTATTGAGAATGGCACAATGTTAACATTACAGCCGAAAGAAAATATTGCAAAATATGTTAAATATATTTTTTTAAAGTATGCCTGATCTGTGATTTGGATTGGTCAAGGATGCATTAATATTTCAGCTAGAATCTCTTTTGAAGAATTTGAAATGCTGAAATAGAAAATACTACCCGTTGACGTTGGCAGCTCCAGAATCAATACTTGCTTACGTTAACTGATCATGTATGATTTCTGTCCTTATTTGTCATGCTAGTCAGGGCGTTCGCTTTGAATGCGATGCTTTCATATTCCAGCCAATTCATATTACACCGAGAGGACCTCGCGGTAGCCCACACCTGTTCTGAACAGATGTCAGCTGGTCAAGGTTCCTTGTTCTTCAGAATCACCCTTTTAGTGTCACTGTGTAAACTCTGCTGGTAATCAATCATCATCTTCAGCCCCATGCTGATTGCTGAGCTGTGAACCATACATTCAGATTCATCACTTGTGCCTTCTCACAATGCACTGGCTTGCCCTTTATCTTGGTGGTGTAAGATGTGATTACAGACAAACTGTCACACGGGGAATAACTGATGCTCAGCATGGCAATTACAAGCACAAGCTGTCTACAAGCTCCTCTCCTAAGGCAGCCAAATCACTCCTATTCGAATGCATAGACAGCTTGTATCAGTATTCCTCTGGCCACGCGCTATGCAGAATATGCAAGCAAAGTAAGAGAAGTTTATACCGGAGACAGCTACAGATTAGCCAGATTAAGTAAATAAATTGTGCTAGAGGCATATTTATATTTTCTGTTTTCATAAAATCTGTGAATTAAAGCCTGAGCGCAGCCAAAATTAAAAACACAAAACATCAGCACAAGGGACTTACAGTAGGGCGTGTCCCTTGTGCTGATGTCTCTTCTCTTATGTGAAATACACCTCCATCCACGCCCCTGACGCCATAATCTATCTTCATGTAAAATATTAAATTAAATTACATAAGTTTAGCTAAGATATGGTTACAGGATATGCATATTGTTTCATCATATGAGCTAAACAAGCAGTCAGCTCATGCAGGTTGAATTCTAAAAGCTACATAGTTGAGAGCTACATGTGGCTTCTGATCCATTAATTGGACACCGCTGGTATAAACGGTTGCACAATGATTGCTTATTTAATCTGCATTTATTGTACAGGTTTATTTTCCAACCTAGTGATTTGAGATAATTCTTGGAATCAGAAGAGTCTAAAACACTTTGCCTATTTGTGATCATCTGAAGTCTGACATGTACCTGGAATCACAATATGGGAATTGTCATTGCATCTTCTTTTTTCGTCAGTGTCAGTTGCCTGATTGTTAAGCTGACTGAAATAGTTTCCTAAGTCACAGAGTGGGACAAGTTTTCAGGAAGTGAAGTCAAAGGAAACTCCTTCTGAAGTCAAAGGAAAATTCCTTCTGAACTCAAAGGAAGGTCTTTCCGTTGTCAAATGAAGATCCTTCTGAAGTCAAAGGAAGTTCCTTGTGATATCAAAGGAAGGTCCTTCTGAAGTCAAAGGAAGGTCCTTCTGAAGTCAAAGGAAGGTCCTTCTGAAGTTTAAGGAAGTTCTTTCTGATATTCAAAGGAAGGTCCTTCTTATATCAAAGAAAAGTCCCTTCTGAAGTCAAAGTAAGGTCCTTCTGAAGTCAAAGGAAGGTCCTTCTGATATCAAAAGAAAAGTTCCTTCTGAAGTCAAAGTAAGGTCCTTCTGAAGTCAAAGGAAACTCCTTCTGAAGTCAAAGTAAAATTCCTTCTGAACTCAAAGGAAGGTCTTTCCGTTGTCAAATGGAGATCCTTCTGAAGTCAAAGGAAGGTTCTTCTGAAGTCAAAGGAAGTTCCTTGTGATATCAAAGGAAGGTCCTTCTGAAGTCAAGGGAAGGTCCTTCTGAAGTTTAAGGAAGTTCTTTCTGATATTCAAAGGAAGGTCCCACACCCCCCCCTGCTCCCTCCACTTACCTCCTCTTCTGGAGCCCCCCACAGCACTATAAGAATCCCTCCTCTTCCAAGCGCCCCTCAGTAAGCTAGGTGCTGTGAGGGCATCCATGCAGTCATGCTCCTGAGCCAGGCTTTGTACATCCATAAACACTTACAGCACAGCACAACCACCCCCCCCCCCCTGCTCACTCCACTTACCCCCTTTTCTGGAGCCCCCTACAGCATTATAAGAATCCTTCTTCTTCCAAGCGCCCCTCAGTAAGCTAGGTGCTGTGATGGCACCCATTCAGCCATGCTCCTGAGCCACACTGTGTGCATCCATAGACACTTACAGCACAGCTCAGCCACATCCCCACTCCCCCTGCTCCCTCTATTTACCACCTCTTCTGGAGAACCCCACTAGCACTATCCAATCTTTCTGCTTCCATGTGCCCCTTCAGCAAGCTAGGTGCTGTGGGGACACCGATGCAGGCATGCTCCTGAACAAGGCTTTGTGCATCCATAGACACTTACAGCACAGCTCACCCACACCCCTTCCCCTGCTCCCTCCATTAACCTTGTCTTCTGGAGCCTCCCACAGCACTATAAGAATCCTTCTTCTTTCAAGTGCCCCTCAGTAAACTAGGTGCTGTGAGGGCACCCATGCAGGCATGCTCCTGAGCCATGCTGTGCGCATCCATAGACACTTACAGCACAGCTCAGCCCCACCCCCCCACCCCCTGCTTCCTCTTCAGGGGATTTGACTGACAGCAGTTAGAGCCTTTGGTTTCCGCTGTTGCTTCTGTCTCCTTTAAGACCAGGAAGAGAAGGAGCGGTGCTCATAGAGGTGACAGTTAAGTGTTTAGGAATGGTGGGGGGACTAGGACAGGTAGTGTTTTTTTTTTTTGTTACCCTAATGCAGAGACTGCATTATGGTAATAAACTGTATGGGTTTAGAACCACTAAATGCTTTATTCTTTACAGAAAGTACTAAGAGTACACAACTAGTAAAGAAGCATGTGTATCAGCCTTACTCGTCCTCATATAAAGTGGGAACCTCTGCCTCCTCTTCATCCCTGTAACCATGCCGTAGCTATTGTTCAGCACATTACTGTGTTTGCTGAATGCTACGTGTGATTTTTTTTCCCCAGCCTGAACACAATACCTGCTTTAGAAAAAGCCATTATAGGTAATCTCACGCACGATCTTTAGAAGCTGAAAATATGCCATCAGTGTTGCTGAGCAAATACTCAGTCAATAACCCCTAGGGCAAACACGAAGAAAATAACATATTTAGCAATTTAAAATACACGTTCTGCAGAAATGAGTAAATAATTCAGATAATGTGTATAAAAGGAAGCCATGAAAACCAGCGAAGTTCTGGCCAAACTATAAGATGTTAAATTAATGAGGAATATTGACAATTGCCATTCGGCTTCGATGCCAAAAGGTGTTGATAAGGCGTCTAGGCTTCGTACAGAAAGGATCATTTGAAAGATGGAGAGAAGTGATGGAGATTTGTCAGAGCTCATGTTTCTACAATCAGTATTCATAGATGCAGGTAATAGGCAAATAGCTACAAAGCTTATAACAGCAACAGCTTATAACTGCATGCAGCAATTACACATATACAGTATTGAATGTGTACTATAAATCAAGGTTGGATCAGTATTAAAATGGTTCTAAAGGCTGAAGGTGTTTTACCTTCATGCATTTTATGCATGTAGGTCATAGGCGTGTGCACAGGGTGTGACGGTGTAGGGTGTGACCCTAATCACCCTGGGCGGTGCCAATTCCTCCTACTTTCTGGCGCCCCCTGTCTCCCCCCTGCAGTACTGCCTCCTTCCCTCCTCTCCTCTTCCACCAAATTGCTGCAGGGGATGTTTCAATACAAACCAAAAACCCTGGTGGAGATCACCTGGAAAGCATAGGGGTTTTTCTGGCAACAAATGGGTCATAATAGGGTTTTACTATAAAAATAAATAATGTATTATCTATATTATTATTGTCAATCACAGCCAGTGAGCCAATAAGGAAAGAGTGTAATAGCGGGGCTGAGCCGCGACTCTATGCGTCTTAGACACACAGAGCCATGGCTTGGGAGCGAACATGCAGTGATGCCCTAAGGGCAAGCAGCTTTCTCTGGGGGCACTGCTTGAGGGGGAGGAGCCAGGAGTGCCGGTGAGGGACCAAAAAAAGAAGAGGATCAGGGCTGCTGCATGAAAAAACCTCTGCACAGAGCAGGTAAGTATAACATGTTTGTTTTTTTGGGGAAAAAAAAAAGAAGCTTTAGTATGGTGCGATTGGCATTGGCATATGCGTGCAGGACCTACTTGTGCGTTTGCATTTGCGTGTGTATTTTTAAACACTGTGGGGCAGATTCACGCAGATCTGTGGCGCCGTAACGTATCGCATTTACGTTACGCCGCCGCAAGTAGAATATGCAAATGAGTCGTTACGCCGATTCACTAACGTACGCTTGCCCGTCGCAGTAAATTTACGCCGTTTCCGTAAGGTATGGGGGCTGTGTAATGTAAATGGGCTGAGAGGTGCAGGGCTGTGTAATGTTATTTTCATATTAGCAGGTGAATGTGGCCCTTAAGCATTCACATACGTGAATGCATTCACATACATTGAATCTGGCCCTTAAGTGGAAAAAGGTTGCTGACCCCTGACCTAGGAGGTAAGGGTTATAAACTGGTGAGATGCCATAGAAATCTTGCTCACCATTCAATGTTCAGATGTATTTTTGGCACTGCTTTGAGGAGGGCTGTCAGAGTCGAAACGTGTTAGCCTGTCACAGTTGTACTTTACTACATAGCCAATACAGACTTGCACTTTATGGATGAGGCCAAGTAGACGGCTTGAACTTACTACTATTTTTGTCGCTGGGAACAAAAAGCCCCAAAGCTCTTACCACCGAAATTATTGTACCGACAAACCTGTGCTCTTGCAATAAAACAAATCAGCCTAAGGGCTGAAGAGGAATTTCCGAAAATTTTCGTAAGCGCTTATGACAATTAAATGTTACTCTTTAATTTAAAGTCCATTTCTGTCTCTGCTCACAGATTGTGGGTTCATAGTTTAAATTTTATCTTGATAGGAAAGCATGTTTTTATGCAAAAGCAATCCCCCAAAGGTTAGCAGAAACACTTGTTAAGCACGCCCGTTATTGATACAGAACCGGAATGCTCAGTAACTAAGTTATTCTTTGGCAGATATTTGGTAGGAAAATGTAATTTTGTAAAGAGAAGCAATAGCGCTGAGTGGATAATAAGATTCAGCTGGCTGCTGTTTGCAGCCTTTATCCATATATCTTTGAAAACTGTTGCCTTTTTTTGAGGTTGCATTTAGGGCAATGATGTTGTGTCAGTAATACATCACAGATATCACCACTGAAGCAATGCAATTACGGTCTGTATATCTTGTGATAGTGGTTTGGTGTAAAAAAAAAAAAAAAAAAAAGAGAAAGAAAAAATAATGTAATGCTTTTGATTTATTGTCTTAAAGCTGAATTCCCAGATGAGACAAAAACACCACCAATTAATGCACCTTTTTATTTTAATTAAAATGTATTACATGTTTTTTTTTCCGGGCCAATTCTATATGTAAAAATCATTACTTATTTTTTTTGCTAGAAAATTACTACCCCAAACAGTATTTATATGTATTGTATATATATATATATATATATATATATATATATATATATATATATATACAATATATATAAATACTGTTTGGGGTAGTAATTTTCTAGCAAAAAAAAATAAGTAATGATTTTATATATATATATCCTGCGTGATTTTGAAACGGTTCACTCTTCTTATGATGTGATCATGCAATACATTACCTATTTGGACGCTACTTTTTGTCGATCCATGGTGTGCTGGCAAATATCTTTTTTTCTTTAGTACTATGAACCAGTCAGGCTGTGCTGCATACACATATGCTGCCAAAAACAGGCTAATGGGGATATTAAACAATAAGCAGAGGGATAAGATTGGTGTACTTTGAACCTTCATTGCCTAATCACAGGAAGGGAGTGGGCAGGCATCCAAGGTCAATTGGAGTGATGGTGAACCTTGTCACCCCAGATGTTTTGGAACTACATTTCCCATGATGCTCATGCACTCTGCAGTGTTGATCATGGGAAATGTAATTCCAAAACATCTGGGGTATCAAGGTTCACCATCACTGGTCTTTTGCTTCAATGCAGTAGCAAAAAAGCCAATTCCTCTCATTGTGGTCTGCCAATGTTTTGTAAATCTAATGCCGCGTACACACGATCGGTCAAACCGATGAGAACGATCTGATGGACCGTTTTCATCGGACCAAACCGATCATGTGTGGGACCCATCGGTTAGTTATCCATGGGTTAAAAAAATGCAATCTTGTTTTAAATTTAACCGATGGATACCTAACCGATACCGATGGATACCTAACCGAAAAAAACTATCGTTAGTAGGCATGACCATCGGTTAAAAATCCATGCATGCTCAGAATCAAGTCGACGCATGCTTGGAAGCATTGAACTTCGTTTTTTTCAGCACGTCGCTGTCTTTTACGTCACCACGCTCTGACACGATCGTTTTTTTAGCCGATGGTGTGTAGGCACGACTGACCATCAGTCAGCTTTATCGGTTAACCGATGAAAACGGTTCATCAGACCGTTTAGCCAGCAAAAAAGGCTCCCATGTATCTAACGGTGTACTAGGTATACTAGGTGGTTTGCCTGGGGTTCAGCTTTATTATAAAGGTCAAATATGTCCATATTATATATACTTATGGGATCAATGCACTTAACATAGAGTTTCTGGTCAAACACAAGCTTCAGCATTTCAGTAAATGATAGTTTATTTAGAAAGCCCCCTTTCTTCAGAGGCAGTAGAGATAATGACATTTATTGTACTGCATGGTATTTCAGTGCTGAAGGGGTGAATACTATATTTCACAGCAAGAGATTTAATTATGCATTTCTGCAAATGATTTGCACTTCCGTAATGCGAGTGATATTCTGCTGCGGGCCAAAAAGGCTTCTCACATCTGCTAGCCACTTAACATCCCCTCCTTCATTTCAAGAATCATTCTTAATTAAATAAGAGCTTGGAGTTGTCATCTGTGAACTAGTGTCTTGCCGGGGACAAAAAAAAACAGCATATTTCACACACTGAAAGTTTGATAAAGTTGAACGGAGTTTTAAAAGAATAATTTATCTAGATGGATTGTTAATGTATGATGGTGGCTTTGTTTCTAAAGCGAGTACTTTAGCCAAACCATACAGTAGAGTACAGTTATCCAATTGTCAGCTCAACAAGCCAGCAAAGAGAATCTCATTCACATATGTGCGACTTGTCATGCAACTGTCATCAAAGTTGCATGAGAAGTCGTTCCCCGTGTTTTCCAATGACAACATTTATACGTGCAACTGGAGGGCCGTAGACTTCAATGTTAACCAGTGGTGGCTGGTGCTCAACTTTCTTGAGTGGGGGGCCCATTGCCTACTCCCAGCCAACCACATGCCAGCTAAACCACCCAGCAACCCCCCCTTCACTCAATCAATCGCCCACCACCCGCCAGGCCCCCGCCAGCCCCGCACTTAACCCATCCAGGTCGCGGCTTCAGCTGCTTCATTGGCTTCCCCCCTGCATCTCCTCCCGAGTTCTTGCGGTCACTTCTTCTCCCAGTCAGGACTTAGGACTTACCAATTGGGTCTTAGGACTTCCGTCCAATTGGTTCTCAGAACCCACTTCCTGATTGGTAGAGAGGAGAAGCAGAAAGACATTAGCGAATGTTAATTTGCTAATGCCACACAACATGGTGGGCTCAGGCTGCAGTGCTCTCCGCCCCAAGCCAACCTTTTTTCTTTTTTGAAGCCAATTATAGTCTCAGACTCTAATCACGTGTTTCCAAAAAAAAAGAAACATTGAAATCCATGAGTTTGGCACCCTGCATGTAGATAAGGGACCAGGCGCATTGGATTACGGGGGCGGCACCCCTGCACCCTGTATGAGCGGCCACCACTGATGTTAACCCTCAGAAATTGCATAAAAGTTGTACCTGAATATTATACAATGCAGCAGTTGTGCAACAGTTGTCCATTAACACTGGTTAACGCCAAAGTTGTATCCAAGTTGCACCCATCCAAAGTTGTGCCAAAGTTGCACTCCAAAGTCGGCGCAACTTTGGAGTTGTACAAATGTGAATGGAGCCTTAAAGGGCAACCTGACTTATTGACGAAGATTTAAACCCTAACCAACTTTGTATTGCTATTGTTGTCCCTGGTGCCGATTTTTCTTTAATTCCTGTTTGGAAGAACCATAGTCATCATGCCAGTAAGTGAGGTGAAACACGTCTATTAGATACCCAGTTATATGTACTGTAGGAGGTGCTTTTACTAGAGGAAGGCATGGATCCATGTCCCTGCTTTGCAGTGATACAGAATCCATGCCTACCCTCCTGTCAGAACGGTGATCTGCCTTGCTTAGATTGAGCCTGATGTACCAGCGGACATCGAGCCTGAGGTACCTGCCCCTGGGTACCGCCACAGCGGGAGCAATCCAGTGCAGTGCACATGCGCGCCCCCTACCTGGACGAGCTGGATCACTTATATATACGTGATCTGGCACAGAGGTGCCGCCCTGTAGCAGTAAAACTGCTATAGAGCGGACCATAAGTGTGTAAGCTTACTCTAACAGTCCTAGATGGGACAGGATTTAGGGAGTGTGACTCCCCCTACTAGCAGACATCAAGGCCATAATGCTCAATGTCAGGCAGCAGTTGCAAAAGTTAATAGAACATTATCATGCATGAAATAGGATGTCTAGAAACTGGAAGGGCAAGGCAGCATGATTTTTCATGCATGCATCCCAAATAAAAGTTGAACTTGTTATATCCAGTGGCAAAAAGTGTGAGAATAAAAAGAAAAATAATGAGTCACGGAAGAATGAGCATATACAGTATGAGTTCAGACTGTGTGTTTTATTATTACAGAGAAGATCTTGTTATTTGTAAGTATATTCAAGGTCAAGCCAGTGAACTTTCCAGATAACTTTTAATATGAAGGAGAATACAGCTGCTTCTGTGTCTTTCCCTGAGATACAATAACTTTCCATTACATTTGCAAATGCATTATAATAAGTGCTAATTTAAACTGCCAGCATTGTTAGTGCTTTTTGTAAATGTTTGCATTTGTTAATGCAAAATCTAAACCCAAGAATACAAATTGATTATATTATAGCTTCGATGTCATGGTTGCATTATTTTCTTTTTTTTTAGGTACATTTTTGTAAGTACAGAAAAATACCAGTTGTCACTGAACTGAAATCTTAGACAATGTTATTAGTTCTTGTTAGTTCTTTAAAAAAAAATACAGAACACTACCTCCCTATGCTATAGAGAGGGAGAGAGAGGGGGCGATGTTTGAATTATGCAGATAAAATAAATACCCATTCATAAAGGCATGTATTTTAAAAAAAATGTTTGTTTCTTATGATCATCAGCTCCCTCCAGTGGCCATAATGTGATTTATTTTATATCAGTTAGGGGAAATACCACATTATGGCCTGTAGATGGAGCTCATCATGTTCATATATATATATATATATATATATATATATATATATATATATATATATATATATATATATATATATATATATATATATATATATATATATATATACAGTATATATATATATATTAATATAAATTTAATGTTATTAGACCTTACAGAGATCAGTTATGATAGCTGTGCAAATGCTGTGACATTTGCACAGTAATTAAAAAAAAAAAAAAAAAAGACCCCATATGTGAACATTCTGACTTAACGCAGGCTGCAGAGAAAGAGACTGGGGAATCTCTGACCTCAGTTTCTTTTTCTGTCTCAAAAGTGAGACATCAGGGGTCTGTTTAGACCCCCTATATTTCACCTAAGCCCTCCTATAAAGATTGTAAAAAAATAAATAATAAAACATATTGTAAAAAATAATAAATGGAAATAAAATTGAAAAAAAATAATAATACATAGAGAAAAACCTGCTCACACTGTCCACTGCCCTACTGACATCAATCTTTGCTCTACTGACACCGTCCACTGCTCTGCTGATATACGCTCCTGTGTGTTTGTGCTCTGGGGTGCACACCCTTATGTAATGGGGGTGAACACACCAATTAGTGTATGGTCCACTTTAGGGTTCACTGACTGCCAACTGGTTCCAATTGATGCCTGTCCTATTGCTAACAAAATTAGAGATACCCTTTAAAACAAATGCCACTCCAATATTAACTTAATATTTCCCCAAAAACTTTTTTTTACGTCTTTTTATTTTAAGTAAATAATAAAAAATGTATCAGGAAAAACAGAACATGGGGAGAGAATAAGATAAAGTACTTGCTGCAGGGCTTTTGTGGCTTTTAAAGGTTAGAGATTTTAAATATTATTCCTGTACCCAGTAATTCTATATAATTTGCACACAACTGCAATCCTTAAAACTATATAAATTAAATGCTTATGGCCATTGCTCTGCATGTTTTGTCCAGTTATACAAATTATATATGTACTGCAAAGCTCCTGCATGGTATTAGACTTTTAACTTCCTAAATATAGCTTGGCCACATCTTCTAGAAATATTATTACTATGTGAAAGAAATGAAGATAAAATGCTACTGTTTAAAAAAAAATATATATCCTTGCCAAAAAAGCAATTGTTGCCTACCTGTCTCATTGCCTGGGCTGACCAATTCCACTTTGTTGAAGATTTATACCTGCTGAAAGCCCTTCAGCATCTAAGCATGCATCCAGGAGTATTAGATGCCTTCACGCAGTGGCTCCTCCCATTGGCTCCTGTGTCACTGCTGTGTCCTGCAGTGATGTCGTGGCCGGCAATCTCTGGTGATCTCTGGACACCAGTAGTTTCTAGTTGGGAACTATAGCCAGTTAAAATGGTAAATTTTCACATCAGTAGATAAAATAAGGAACATTTGTAGCTGATACATATGTCTGCACAGAGTTGCTGTGGCATGGACCTTACCAACGGCCAGCTCTGATTGAAGGTTAAGCAATGGGCACCATCTAGACCAGCCTTTGTCAACTAGGGTTCCATGGAAACCGATAGTTCCTCTCGAGGTCGTTAAGGATTCCTTATGCAATAAGCAATATTTTACTCCCAGATAAGTAGCCACCAACACCAATGTTCTATTTAGCAGTCTGTAATGGTGCATTCTTCCCAATGACCACCAATGTAGGAACCTTTCCGGTGACCAGTACCTTGAATTGTAGAGATAGGGCCAGATTCTCAAAGGACTTATGATGGCTCAGCGTCATGTACACCGTCGTAAGTCCTAATCTGACCCGTCGTATCTATGCGACTGATTCTTAGAATCAGTTACGCATAGATATCCATTAGATCCGACAGGCGTAAGTCTCTTACGCCATCGGATCTAAACTGCAATTTTTTTTTGCCCGCTAGGTGGCGCTTCCGTCGAATTCCACGTCAAGTATGCAAATTAGCTCGATACGCGAATTCCCGAACGTACGCGCGGCCGATGCAGTAAAGTTACGAAGTTTACGTTAGGCTTTTCCCAGCGAAATGTTGCCCCTGCTATATGGTGGCATAAGTGCGGCGCAACAATGTTAAGTATGGCCGTCGTTCCCACGTCTAAATTTTAAAAAGTTACGTG
Organism: Rana temporaria; assembly: GCF_905171775.1. Classification (NCBI taxonomy): domain Eukaryota; kingdom Metazoa; phylum Chordata; class Amphibia; order Anura; family Ranidae; genus Rana; species Rana temporaria. The sequence goes on along the minus strand of NC_053492.1, from coordinate 455,813,276 downwards.
GTTTGCGTAAGTCGTCCGTGAATGGGGCTGGACGTCATTTACGTTCACGTCGAAACCAATGACGTCCTTGCGACGTCATTTGGAGCAATGCACACTGGGATATTTTACGGACGGCGCATGCGCAGTTCGTTCGGCGCGGAGACGCGCTTGATTTAAATGATACACGCCCCCTACCCGCCGAATTTGAATTCCGATAGGTGATTTACGCTACGCCTCCGCAACTTACGGAGCAAGTGCTTTGAGAATACAGCACTTGTCCGTGTAAGTTGCGGCGGCGTAACGTAAATTGGATACGTTACGCCGCCGCATAGATACGACAATCTACCTGAATCTGGGCCATAAACTTTTTTAGCAGGAGTTCCCTGAAACCAGAAAGTTATTTTAGGGTCCCTCAATTTTTAAAAGGTTGAGAAAGTCTAATTTAGATCTAATCTAATCTAATCTAGGTATAGTAACAGCCACCTTCAGTTGTAGAGATAAACATGTTTAGCAGGAGTTCCCTGAAGCCAGAAAGTTATTTTAAGGGTCCCTCAATTTTTAAAGGGTTGAGGAAGTCTAATTTAGACTATAGAGCTAGGTATAGTAACAACCACCAAGAAATATAGGTCTGTCTAAAAAATGTTTGTTTCATTTGTTAGATACAATTTTTTTAACACTTTTTTTTTTTTTTTACACTTTTCCTAAGCAATTATATGGTGCTCACTTATGGTTCTAGACCCAAGAGTTAGGTTGTGGTGCCAATAGATTTAAAGGTGGCATACACTTTACTAATCTCTTTTGGGATTTATTAACATGAAAGACTTTGGGGCTCTCAGAACCACATATAGGTTTATCATCCTGGGTTCAGTTTGTTAACAATTTTGCTAATCTTGCTCTTATTTTGGAGGGAACCACATTGAAGTCTATAAGGAACCATACTTGTTATTTAGTTCCACTGTTTGTTGGGATAATAAGCAATATATTTTCAAACAGAAGGCATGGGAAACTGGGCAATGCCATGGGGAAAACATACCAAGGTCAAAAAAACAAAACAAAAAAAAAAAACATTATTTCTCCCTACAAAATTTTCAGCTCTTCCTAATCGCTCCATCACACAATGACAATATGTCTGCTGTGAGCCCAAGTGTAGCTGGGTTATCTATTCCTTACATTTTTTGGCTCATGTAACTCAGCTGACCAAGAAAAAAATCCAGTCAGGCTATGAACAATATCAGAGGTTTGTTCCTTTTTTCTACCAGAGAGCCTGCAAAATAATCGGGCAAAACTTTGCAATTTGTGAACTTTGCCAATGTTAAGGAATTGCTGGGAACCCATGTTATGTCGCGTACACGCGATAGTTTTTTCCGATGAAAAAAGTCAGACAGACTTTTTCCATCGGAAATTCCAATGTGTATGCCCCATCTGACTTTTTTTCTGAGGAATTCCATCAGAGTTTATAAATAGAACATGTTCTCTTTTACTCTGATGGAATTTCGTCGGAATACCGATGTGCATTTGGTCGGGCAGAAGCCCGATCGTGTGTACGCAGCATTAGTGGTGAACTACGGCATACCAGAACCATGGAAAAATAATGATTTTGAGGAAGAGTTCTCTATGTGTAAAAAGGCTTCAGACCAGCACATTTGCGGTTTTATGCTTACCAATGTAGTAATATTACTGACAGCTGATTCATGATTGGCTGTTAGTATAAAGCTTAATTTATGCCATTGTAGAAAAAAAATGTATGTCATGCCTGCTATCCAAAACTGTAGGAGAAAAGCATGTGGGTGTAATGCAATGTTTGCAATTAGCAGGAAAAAAATAGAAGACATCAGACTGGTTGATCAAAAGACCCACGACTTGTGATCAAGGTTTCAAGTTTGCAAATAAACTAATTGAAGTCTACAATAACGATGATGAATTTGCTTTGGCATACAACATCATGAGCATATGGAGAGTGTTTAAGCATCACAGATGTGTTTTTCAAATATTCTCTTTCAATGATTTTTTTTCTTGTGGAAACCATTTTGTGACATCTTTGCAGAGTTGAAACACCCGTTAAGCCTCTTAGTCTGCACATATTAATACCCTTCTCTATTCATAGCATGACATAACTTTTAAAAACTCCACTTCAATGCAAGTCTAAATAGAATGGATTGATCCAAAACTAGGGTAGTTATCAGAAGGATAGTGGTGGTGAATGCCTGGTGGCACTAAATACTTTGCATAATGGTTTTCTAAGTCACCATCAATGTGCTCCATGGCAAACAATTTGCTTCTTTTTCAGGATTGGTGAACAAAAAATTGTATTAACTTAATAAAATAGGCAAATGAAAGGAACTAAATAAAAAAATTGGCTTTTTGCCATAACACCCATTGATGGTGTGTAAAATTAATTCTATTTCAGTTGCGGAAGTTGCTCTGATATTTTGCTTTCTTCTGCTTCATCCATACAAGGTACTTTTGGGGCCAAACAACATTTATATGTTCTACTTTGATAAAATCACCTCCCAATGTAGGACTACCCTGAAAACCACATACAGCATTGAGAGAAACCAGCACAACACAATGATCTGAATGTAAAGAGAACCTCCGCAAGATGATCTGTCGGTGGCTTAATGCCCTTCTTGCAACTTGGCAGATGGGAGTAAAAACTTGAATATACTTCTCATGCCACATACACACGGTCGTTTTTTGTCTTGTAAAAAAACGTCATTTTTTCTCATGAAAAAAAACAAAGTTTTTCAAACTTCATTTTAAAAAACGACGTTGCCTACACACCATCGTTTTTTCAAAATGCTCTAGCAAAGCGCAGTTACGTTCAGCACGTACGGCGGCACTCTGTTCCATTCAAGCTTGCGTCATAACTTGCTTTTGAGCATGCGCGGGTTTAAAAACGTTTTTTTTAATGTCGTTTTAGCCCACACACGATCATTTTTTATGACACAAAAAACGACGTTTTGAAAAACGACATAAAAAATTGAAGCATGTTCGAATTTTTTTTGTCGTTTTTTAGAAGACATAAAACAACGTTTTCCCCACACATGGTCATTTTAAATGACGTTTTTAAAAATGTCGGGTTTTTTTCATCACAAAAAACGCGTGTACGCGGCATTACAGATGCATGTAAATTATTTCATTCATTAACACTTGGGCATACCTCTTGTTGCTTTCTCTTTCCTTTCTCTTTTTTTTTTTTGATTCTCTTTCTTTTTTGGAGATTTCCCATATCTTCCAGGCTATATTGCAGTACAATAGTTACAAGATATTACGAGCCAATATGTGGAGCAGAATGTCATACTACGACCCAGCTTTAATATCTTAATATATTTAAAAGCAAAATATCAAAAACCTTTTTTCTTTTTTTTTTATCTTTTGCTTTAAGATTTAAGTTTCGATAACCAGAAGTGACATGACATTGCTCCGGTCCACAAAAGGCATAGAGATGAGCGCTGGCCATCTTGCTATTGCTTATCTCTATTGGCAGACTGCCGCCGCTGGATGGTTCCTGGGCTTAGAGATTGGTTACGGAAGCCCGGGAACCACTGAGAAGCAGCGGGAGGGGCGCCTCTCCCGCTGCTTCTAAAAGTGATCTGTAGTGAATCCACCACTGAGATCACTTTTATCTCAAAGCTGTCCATCTTGCCATCTCTATGAGGAGACACAGATGGTCCCTGGGCTCAGCAATCGTAACGTAAGCCCTGGAAGCGGCAAATCAGCCACTGGGATCACTTTTATCTAAAAGTTGGCCACCTGAGGAAAAAAAATTACCAGGGTTATGGCATCTAGCTGCAGCCACAACCCATGTATTTAACGCTCAAGGTCATGATGTAAATTCCCAGTTAGGTGGTCAGCAAGTGGTTAAAGTAAATCACCAAACATTTTCAATATTGTTAATCTGTACTTCCCCTCTCAATTCTTCAGCGCTGTCCTTAACTTCTTAGGCCCCGTACACACGACCGAGTTTCTCAGCAGAATTCAGCCAGAAACTCGATCGGAGCCGTATTCTGCCGAGAAACCCGGTCGTGTGTACACTTTTGGCCGAGGAAACCGACGAGGATCTCGTCGGGCCAAATAGAGAACATGTTCTCTATTTCCTCGTTAGTCAATGAGGAAACTTGGTTTGCCGAGATCCTCGGCGGCTTCACAAGGAACTCGACGAGCAAAACGATGTGTTTTGGTCGTCGAGTTTCTCGGACGTGTGTACGGGGCCTCACTCTAGCACCAGCGGCCCTATTTGAACAAAACAGCTCTCTGGCCATTCTGACCATTTTCTGTGAGGCCAAACTATCGTTTGCACACCTCAAGAGGGATAAGTGGGGTAGGGGAATTACACAGGCTGGGCTGAAAGTACTTCAGAACTGAGCGGCTCTCACATATCAGTACATGAGCACCACTCATTCCAGGAAGAATGTCTGTTCCAAGCTGCTAGGAATAGAGGAACCTGTTGTGAAGTCACTGGACTATCTAGAGGGCTACTGCATGGTTGTATGCATAGTTTCATGTATTTATTTATTTTTAATAAAAAGGGATAAGGTGGAGGTGGGAAGGTGGGGGTCCATTTAATTCTGGAGTTCAGCATTAACAAAAAATGATAATGTACTTTAGGCAAATTTCATGCAAACCATTTATATAAAGGCTTGGTTAAAAACAATTCTAATTCTGGTACACTTTACATTTTAACCTGGGGCTATAGCAATAAAGGAAAGCTAATGCAATCCACATCCATTAGGGATTGAGCTCCAGTGCTCCGTTACATGCTGACACCCGCGTACTTGTGTTGTAACTGTGCCTAGGATTGTTCAAGCCCTTTACAAACATTTCTTTAGGTGACTTCATTTGTTGGCTGATACAGAATCTCAGTGTATAATGGAACAGAAATAAAATGGAACTCAGTGTGTGCTTTCTTTTCAGATGATGGAATTACAGTATTAGTGTAATGTTGCAGCGTTGATTCGTGCCATGCTGGGCTTTGTATTTCATTGTTATTAACAAAAATTATAAGCAAAATGCATTTTCTATGTCTCTGATCTCCTCTGTAATACTAATCTACAGAGTTACTGAAACCAAGTGCATAGTCGCTGACAGTTATATCTTTAAAGAATTATTTTTCCTTAGAGTGGGGGTCCTTTTTCTAGCTACAAACACATCTCTGCTATATAAAACAAGAAACAAAATCATTATCCCTACCAATGTTGATGGAGGCACCATACTGCGTGTTATGTGAGCATTGCAGCTTTTAAAATGGAAAACAAGCTAACGTTTGTAATGTGATCATATCCCCGTCAGTTATCAAAAAGAGTGATTCTCACTAAGAATATAAATTTAACCCTACACATAATTGATTCTTCCAATTTGGGTATGAAACAAGGTCCAACCTTCCTTCGAGTCTTTACAGATTTTTAGGATACCAGCAAGTACTCATGGTCAGCTGTTCCAAGATTTGGCATTTTATTGTGCATCCAGCAACTGGTGAAGGGACTTTTTCACCTGTTCCTGTAAACCCACAAAAATGATTATAACATAGAAATTATGACTGATTAGACATCATATTCTCTCTATTAACATGTAAAAAATATATCTAGACCAATAACACCATAAACTAGATTGCATATCTCTTGAAAATCATCTTGCAGAAAAGTCATCACATCTCACTATAACCGTAATGTTTTTCCTAAACATCCTGCTATATTTCTACCAATCTCTTTTTAATCAATGAATAACATACGATACATACAAGTCATAAATATAATAAAGTGCAGAATTAAAGCTGAACTCTAGGCAATTTTCTTTTTCAATGCAGTGGGGCTGTACCCGCACTGCATGAGTTAACTGCCCGTTTGGGTCTAGAGGATTGCAGAGCCAAGATACTCACCCAATCCTTTGATCCTTCCAGCGCAAGGCTAGTCCCCCACCCCATAGTCCAGCAGCCTTGTGCGGTGGACTGTTCCTTATGTCATCCAGCCCATAGAGTGTTGAGTATAGGCTCCATGTTCACCCCTAGACAAAACAAGCAATTAACTCATCCAGCGCAGGCACAGCCCCACTGCATGGGACAAAAACATTTTGCCGAAAATTGGTCTTTAAGTGAGATCGAGTAAGGTTTGGGTCAGTACACACAAAAGGGATATTTTGGTTATAGGCATAGTCTGGTGGGCTGAGTCAGGTTCTGTATACTTTTATGTCTTGAATACTTCCACATTAAGCCTTCCCTGCCCTGATTTCCCATTCTGTTCAATGGTTGTTTTGGGTGCGCCCAGTGACTTCTATTGCATTCTTCATAATACATAATACAAATTTGACAAGACCTGTAGGAACCCCTTTATAATAGCCAAAGCAGGTGGGCAGACCCAGGAACTGCATGTAGTGCTGGCACTGCCCCACTGCATCAGCCAATAAATGTTTGTCCAAAGTTGGGCTTTAAGTGAGATGGAGTGAGGTTTGGATCAGTACACACAAAAGGGATATTTTGGTTATAGGCATAGTCTGGTGGGCTGACTCAGGTTCGGTATCCTTTTATATATTGAATACTTCCACATTAAGCCTTCCCTGCTATGATTCCCCATTCTGTTCAATTGTTGTTTTGGGAGCACTCAGTCACTTCTATTGCATTGTTCATAATACATAACAAAAATTTTACAAGACCAGTAGGAAACCTCCATAATAACCACAGCAGGTGGGCAGACCTTCTGTGCAAAAATATCACCAATCCAGACACTAAAAGCTTTAACCACTTGCCGACTGCCTACCGCACTTTTACTGCGGCAGGTCGGCTCTACTGCGCGAAATTACGTACATGTATGCCATTTTGTGTAGAAGACACTGGGGGGCGTGTGTGCGTCAGATTGGTCACATGGGATGCCAATCACCGGGTGCGGCATACCCGATGTACGCCGGTCACCCATAATCATTCCCTAGAGAGGTAAAAATGGCCTGGTCATTAAGTGGGTAAAACCTTCTGAGGCCTCTCCCTTCCCTCGAATAGCTCGGGGGCTAGGGGAGAATAGAAAATGTAATCCTCTGCCCATTTTATAACTATGTATTTCGGTCATGGTCATTTACTTTATGTTTGGAATCTCATGTCGTATCCTGGTTTTGGTACCTTTCATGTCATTTTATTTGTATGCCGTCATGTGTCAATTACTTCGACATGTATGGAAAACATTTTATGGGGGGAAAAAAACCTTCTGAGGCTCTAGAAAAACAAAAAAAAAATGAAATTTTGGTTTAAAATAGACCATCTAAAGGAAACGTTGTGATCTGTATCTCTTGCTTTTGAGAAAACTGTTGGAAATCCACACTGTTGATGTATTAGTTGGCAGAGAGCAATATCATTAATGGGAGAGTTATCTCAGGCTGACCAGTAAGACTTTGCCTTATAGTTTAAATTTCAGCTCCTTGACTCCCAAACCAAGCTCCACTACCGCCTCAGTCTGAATCATTGGGAATGAACACCGTCTTACATAATGGAAAGTTCATTAAAACTGGCCTACACTTGAAAAAAAGTGTATTATCTTGAACGTCTATTTAGAATGTGAAGTTTGTTGAAGGCTTCAGAAAATGTAAATTTTCAGTCACACATCATTTTTATGTGTTCCACAGAGCAGGAAAAAGGGTTTTGTTCGCTTTTGTAAATTGCAAAGACAAAGAGAAAAATACAAATTCAATCCATCAGTAACAGTACTGTAACTGATTCAGAATATCAATTATCCGTGAACAAGATGTCCCAGACTTAGTGAAATGTCAAGAGACTTGCTCCAGCAAATAAAACCCTAAGAGACGAAAGACAGCTCGACGCATTTCACATTCTTCATAAGACAAATTCTAATTAGCGCAATTTTTTCTTTGTTTTCAGCACCAAGGAAAAATCGGAGTCAAATTTAATGTGGGAACAGATGACATCTCAATTGAAGAAGTTAATGCAATTATTAATGATGGAAAGTACCACGTGGTACGTTTCACGAGAAGTGGGGGTAATGCCACCTTACAAGTCGACAACTTACCAACAATAGAACGTTTCCCAGCAGGTAAGAACATTTTATTAAAAATAAAGTCAGTTTTTAAAATTGTTTTGCAAAGTTAAATTATAGGGCTGAGGTGCATAAACAGACAGTGATGTTTTATTTATTGCAGTAAGTGCACTTAAACAATGCTAAAAAAAAAAGTCTTATTGGAGGCTAGCTAAGGGTTTTTTTTATAGTCAGCTTATTCATTGACAAATGGAAAGGATTTGACAAAAGATTTCAGTATTAAAATTAAAAGTATTTATTTAGATAACTAAAGAACTGTTTTGTGATTTTTATTTTCTATAGGTTTGAATAATATGGTAATTTTAAGATTTTTTTTCACTTTATCAAAAACTTTCATACACGACAGAATATTATAGATAAATCATTCATTTGATGTCGCATTATAGTCAGGGGAACAGTAAAACTTCAGCTATTAAACTGAGAACATACAAGTACCAGTCAGAATAGTTATTGAAGCCATCAAGATTTTGTTAAAAGGAAATCACATATATTCATTGAAATTAATTGGAATCCATTAGCATGCCTCAAGGTAGTGCTACCGCCACAAAATGACAGACTATCGGGCAGTGTTTAAAAACATTAGCTGGGAGTAGGAACTGGAGAACTGGACAAATATTAAATTTTTTTTGTCTGTTTGCTGAACTATGAACATGCTTGGTTTGGGTTGATCTCATCATGTTCAACTCGAAACCTGAAGATCGTCTCTAGTGAAGAATTTAAACTCAATAAACACTCACCATTCTTGCGGCCTATGTTGCTGAATTCTTCTTCGATCTTGAGACATCTAATGCTGAAGTCCACACTGACACCAACCTTTTTTGGGATAATCAATATTTTGAATCCCCCGCAGCTTTCTCTGACACCCTTGTCTTACTCCCACCCAAGTGATCACATTTGAAGAAGCATTGGAGTTAGTGCGAACATCAGCAGAAGACTTTTTAGTATCACAGTAGAGTTTGGTGAGACAGGCAGCAAGAATGTTGAGTACTTACCGACTTAACAGCTTATTTTAAATTCTTGATTACAGCAACGGGGACTTTAAATACGTTGTCAAAAAACATGCCCCTGTATTAAGGAGCCTCCCCTCTCAAAGACCAGCACCCATGTCCTGTGCTGCTGACTCGATGTCAAGGTATCAGAGAACTTGCATGATCTGGGATTTACTCTGATGGTCTTTCCAAAATGGCTTAAAATACTAGCAAAATTAGAGTGGACTTATTTTACAAATTGGAGTTGTTCATTTATAGTGAACAGACCTTATGGTTGCCCAAATGAAAACTTGACTCCTGGAAAATGTCTTCCGCTGGCATTAAAAGATGCCAACACAGCATAATGGAGCCAAATCACAGGAGATGTGCTGGTTTTCTCATTAACTTAAGAAAGACATCAGATGCCAATCATTTTTAGCCACCAAAGCTGAAATTAAAAAGTGTTATGGCTGATGTCCCAAGGATCCTTACCAAATAGTACTTGGGTATGACTGGTTCTTCCTAGTTCTTCTGAAAGTGGAATACAATATCCACTGGTTACTTCCCACCGAGATCTCAATACTTAGTTTAGGTGGACATGCTATGATTAGCTTTGAAGAAAAGAAACCACTCATTCAACAATACCAGACATAACACCATGCTATCCTAATGCCGCGTACACACAATGGGAAATTCAGACAAGAAAAGACTGATGTGAGCTTTTGGTCAGAAATTCTGACCATGTGTATGCTCCATCAGACTTTTGCTGCCGGAATTTCCGCCAAAAAAAGATTGAGAGCAGGTTCTCTATTTTTCCGACGGAAAAAGTTCCTATTGGAAATTCCGCTCGTCTGTATGCAATTCCGACACCCAAAAAAAAACACTCATGCTCAGAATAAAGCATAAGAGCCAAACTGCCTATTGAACTTCATTGATCTCAGCTCGTCGTACATCTTGTACGTCACTGCGTTCTTGTTGATCAAGATTTGTGTGACGTGTGTATGCAACACAAGTTTGAGCCAACATTCCATCAAAAAAATCCATGGTTTTCTTGTCGGAATTTCCGATCATGTGTATGCGGCATAAAGAGAGCTAGCATTCCAGAAAGCTGCCACTAAGTTATATTGAGTTATGGAATAAAAAATATTGTCCATATTTTAACTTTCCTGCAAATCTTCACGGCTAACATGGTAGAGTACATAACAGATAGCGATGTCCCCAGCAATCCTTAATGTGGCCTCTACCAAAGATACATGGCAGGTGAATCTTCCCGATGAATGTGAAGATGGATTTTTAATATGCCCCGTAAAGTGTATATAAACTCAAGAGCAAATATTTCAGGCTTTATTTTTAACTCCTTTCCTAGGGTGACAACGTTCACTCACTGTACTGTATTTATGAAGGAGCAGCATTACCACCCCGGGATAGGAGGATGCAACCTTGGCAGGGCTAATAATATTGTTTGAGCTAAGACTGCAGAGTGTACAGGACACAGGACGGCCCTGTGTTTCTGGACGGATCAACTGGTATTTTTTCCATTTATCAAAGAAATACAATAAAACGATTTCAATGGTATATTTAAAGATGCATTCCAAGAATTCAGCAACTTTGTAAAATGTGCAGGCACACTATGAGTTAAGTCCAGTTAGGTGCATGCCACCTCAAGGACTTATCTCTATTATGTATATGTGACAGGTTTATTGCACTGTGGAGGATACATTCTGTCTGTGAGAAGAAAGAAGCACACAGAGCAGTTATGTCTGCCCTTCCACTCTGCTGGCCATTCACAGAAGCCTTTATATTTTAGGAGTGAGTTCACATAATTCACATAATTCAAATGCTTTTGTGAACGGACAGAAGGGGTTGGGTGGGCATAGCAGCTCCAGCGACTCTTAAAGGAACTGAGACCACAGTTTGCAGTGTCTCTGAGGCCGGGTACACACGGTCAGTCCATCCGATGAGAATGGTCCGACGGACTGTTTTCATCGGTTCACCGCTGAAGTGGCCTGATGGTCTGATGTGTGTACACACCATCATTCCAAAAACCATTTGGGTCAGAACGCGGTGACGTAAAACACACGACGTGCTGAAAAAACGAAGTTCCATGCTTCCAAGCATGCGTCGTCTTGATTCTGAGCATGCGCGGGTTTTGAACCGATGCTTTTGTGTACTAACCATCGGTTTGGACCTATCGGTCAGCGGTCCATCGGTTCGATTTTAAAGCAAGTTCTCTAACTTTTTTCCGAAGGACAAAAGACCGATGGGGCGTACACACGGACGGTTTGGACTGATGAAACTTTTCATCGGTTTGGACCGATGGTGTGTACGCGGCCTCAAAGTCTCTGAAAGTTATTTTCCTGGAACACAATAAACTAGATGTGAAAAATAGAGATAAGTCTAGAAGGTGGAAGAGATCTTGTTAGACTTAACTTGTGGTATGCCTGTAGCTTTTAGAAAGTAGCTGAATTCCAGAAATTCAACTTTAACAGACCAAAAGAAAGCAAATACGAGAAATTCAACACTGTCAAGGTTTACATACATTTTTTGCTTTGGTTTTAAATTATATAATCTCTCATTTGTTGTATTTTTACATGACCTTCACTGAACATTTCACTTGCTATGCTATGTTTCTAGTACATTATGTTGTTTTTTATACTGCGTCATTCACTTGGAGCAAAGTGTCTTGCTATGCTGTATGTTTAATTTTAATTTCTTTCTCAGCAATTATCTCACATTACATATTTTTTATGTCAATTTCGATAAGAAGCTTGATGTGGCATTTGCCCTTCGCAGAAACAGAAAATGTGGCAGCAGCTGTGCCTGAGATTTTTTCGAAAGACGTTCCCAACCAGTTCGGCTTCAGCACGAAGGGACTGTGGGTGCAGTTGTGCCTTGGGGGGCGATAAGCATTTGTTTTCTCATTTCTGCAGTGCTGTAGTCATGTCTCTAGCCTCCTGTCTATCAGCCTTGGGCTGTCATCCTTCCAACTAAACCGCTTCAGCCTGAGCTTCTGTTTCCCATATTAATATGGCCTAACACAGTCTTTATCAGTATTCCTAAAGAAATCTGTACATGTTGTTTGGCTGCCTCTTTTTCAAGAATAAATTATGTGGGCAAACAGACACACATGTGGTTGTTTCTGCACATTAAAAAGGCGGTTGGTGAATGTAGAGTATATACAAGTGTCCAACCCATGAAGCTTCATTGTAGTGCGGTATTAAGAATTCTAATTCCACATATTTGTGGTCACCTGTTCTCATACTAACCTAAATCTGTAAAAAAAAGTCAAGATTGGTTTAGCAGAGGCAGTAAAGCAGAATATGAAAAACACCAGATGTAAAGTCTTGGATGTGCATAAACAGAATGGGGGGGGGGGGGTTGATTTTCTATAGATGCTCAAATCTGCTTTACGAACAGTTTAAGGCATCTTGCTCAAAGTTTACAAACTTTGCGATGAACTTCATTGAATTTACTCATAAAACATGGAGCCGCTTCTAAGACCTCTTTGATCCTCCGCTCCAACTCACAGGAGCTTGCTCTTTCCTCCCAAACACAATTCAGCACCATTCTGGAACCGCACGTCACTTCCAAAGGATGTAATACAGTTTATTGTTCAGCACAAGCACAGATACTACAGTGTTCCTCCCTTAAAACATTTTTTGCCCTTTACGGGGGCTTAATTATAGATCCCTATAACAGGAACTGCCTGAACCAAGGTCTTCGTAGCAGGATCATCAATAATAATTTATTGAAAGCTGCAAATTCCAATATACAGGGTGGGCCATTTATATGGATCCACCCGGGTGGGCCATTTATATGGATACACCTTAATAAAATGGGAATGGTTGGTGATATTAACTTCCTGTTTGTGGCACATTAGTATATGTAAGGGGGGAAACTTTTCAAGATGGGTGGTGACCATGGCGGCAACCATTCCCATGTTATTAACCACTTACCCCCGGACCATATTGCTGCCCAAAGACCAGAGTACTTTTTGCGATTCGGGACTGCGTCGCTTTAACAGACAATTGCGCGGTCGTGCGACGTGGCTCCCAAACAAAATTGGCGTCCTTTTTTTCCCACAAATAGAGCTTTCTTTTGGTGGTATTTGATCACCTCTGCGTTTTTTATTTTTTGCGCTATAAACAAAAATAGAACGACAATTTTGAAAAAAATGAATATTTTTTACTTTTTGCTGTAATAAATATCCCCCAAAAAATATATAAAAAAACATTTTTTTTCCTCAGTTTAGGCCGATACGTATTCTTCTACATATTTTTCGTAAAAAAAAAATCGCAATAAGCGTTTATTGATTGGTTTGCGCAAAAGTTATAGCGTTTACAAAATAGGGGGTATTTTTATGGCATTTTTATTAATATTTTTTTTACTAGTAATGGCGGCGATCAGCGATTTTTTTTTCGGTATTGCGACATTATGGCGGACACTTCGGACATTTTTGACACATTTTTGGGACCATTGGCATTTTTATAGCGATCAGTGCTATAAAAATGCATTAGATTACTATAAAAATGCCACTGGCAGTGAAGGGGTTAACACTAGGGGGCGGGGAAGGGGTAAGTATGCCTGGGTGTGTTCTTACTGTGGGGGGGGGGTGGCCTCACTAGGGGAAACACTGATCTTCTGTTCATACATTGTATGAACAGAAAATCAGCATTTCCCCTGCTGACAGGAACGAGAGCTGTGTGTTTACACACACAGCTCCCGTTCCCCGCTCTGTACCGAGCGATCGCGTGTGCCCGGCGGCGATCTCGCCCGCCGGGCACACGCACGGGAGTCGGGGGCGAGCGGGCCCCTAGTGGCGGCTAAAAGGCAGGACGTCATAATACGTGATCTCGCCTAGGAGAGCCACCTTGTGGACGTATTATGACGGTGCGGCGACGGCAAGTGGTTAAGGTGTATCCATATAAATGGCCCACCCTGTATATATATATATATATATATATATATATATATATATATATATTAATTTGCATTAACAGGCTAATGCTTGTATGAAATTATAGTAATTAAGTTCATATATACTGTACTTGAAGTACAAGCGAACTTGACTCAATACAATTTCCTTAATATAGTATGTGCTTAAAGCAGGCCTTCACCCAAAACTAAGTCTGATATTACCCTGCCTATTACCCCCTCCTTCTCTCACAATCGGATAATTTATTTTCATATTTAACCCCTTCCTGCCCAGGCGAATTTTCAGCTTTCAGTGCTGTCGCACTTTGAATGACAATAGCGCGGTCATGCAACACTGTACCCAAATTTGATTTTACAATTTTTTTGAGACAGGTAGAGATTTATTTTGCCAGCCTTAAATCACCACTGGGTTTATAATTTTTTGCTAAAAAAAAGTTTGACATTTTTTTTCTTAGTTTCTGTTTCTAAATACGGTAAGTAATTTTTCTCCTTCACTGAGATTTTTTTGTGCTGCTTCCAAATTTCTCAAGAATGACATTTGTTTCCCCTTCCCATATTCTACACTTGTTCCACATGGATTTAGGTCATGAGTGAGCCCAGCAGAATGTTTTTGCACACACGGGTTTCCCTAAATATCTGTGCACACGCAGGTTTCCCTGTGCAGGCATATAGACAGCTAATATGGAAGTCCCAAGTGTATGCCAAATTTGTGCACGCTTGGGAAATCTGCATGTGTGAAGATGAATAGAAGGGGGTCCTGCCAGGATCTGATGACTGGACAGAGCCCTTTGGTACATCTGTGCATCTGCCATAATGGCAGCACCAAAAAGGGACCAGAGCTACTAAAGTGTTTATGGCAAAGTGATCCCCATCACAGCTCCATTATGCCATCTTCTCTGCTGAAAGGGTGTGATGGTACTAAAGAGAAGACTTAATTTCCTCTTTCAGATTTTTATCTGGTTGGGATGTTGAAGCTCTTGCCATAACATTTTTACTTGGACATTTTTTTACTTGGACATTTTTTTACTTGGACATTTTTTATTAGACTTAACTCCAGGTTTGCCCTTCTCCAGTGTTGAGAGCAAAGTGATCCCCATCACAGCTCCATTACTGCCATCTTCTCTGCTGAAAAAGGTGCGGAGCTACTAAAGAGAAGACTGGATTTCCTCTTTCAGATCTTTATCTGGTTGGGATGTTGAAGCTCTTGCCATAAAATGTTTGCTTGGACATTTTTTTTATAGACTTAACTATTAAGGTTTGCACTTCACCAGTGTTGACGGCACAGTGATCCTCATTACAGCTCTATTACTGCCATCTTCTCTGCCAATACTTCTGAAACAGTGTCTATTTTCCTCAGCCATTGACCGCCTACATCGTCCCAACATCCAGCTCTTTTTTTCTTATCTTACAGATGCTGAGAATGGACCTTAGACTGCACATGTGCCTCAGGTAGTACTAGCAGAGGAGATATTCAAGTCTCGTCTGCCAGAAAGTTTTGCCTTGTAGTAATTTACTTTTTCTAACTTTAGTTCAGGGCTAAAACATTAGCAAAGTCTAAACTAGATAAACAAAACTACAACACATTCAGAAGATAAGAGCACATTAAATTTCTACATTTGTAAGTATCCATGGTTACCACCATTTGTACAAAATTAATATACATCTGAGGTCACCAGCAAATCCCTGATGTTTAAATCCAAAATGCTAAATAATTCATGTTTTTAAATCACATACGCTATATGTAGGCTCTTGCTGCCTTCTGAGCTATCACAAACCTGAATGATTAATCTGACCGCATTGCACGTATTAGCACAGTATGGCTCGCCACAAATAGTTTTTTGATTCTCCATGAGAACTTTCAGATTTAAATTGTATAGCCATGACACATACTGTAAGTGTGTAATAGCATTTAATCCCGTCCACTTGTACCCGTGTTCCTTAGCTTCTCTGGCGTACAGACCCAGCACGCTAAGAAAAAAATCATAATGTTTTTCTTCATCGAAGGCAAAAATCTAATAATCAACGCTTAAGATGTAAAAAATCGAATAAAGAACTAAATAAATATACAGTTGGCCTAAATTTTTACCTATGGTGGTCAGTTATACCTTTTAAAAAAAGGTGTATCTTAAGCCAAGTCAAAAAAAGTTATATTTTTAAATAGTTTTTATATTAAATAGTTTTAAATAGTCATAAAACTATCTTAACAATATTAAATAGTCTTTATTTTTATTATTATATTTGTATAATATTTTTAAAGGGTAACTTCACTTTCATACAAAAAAATAGCAAATAACAAAAATAATAATCTAGCGTATACAATTGTGACACAAGTCATATTGTAATGGAATGTTATTAAAAATTACCTTTCCTTTTCAATCTGCAGCTCTGTAATTTTCTGCAAAATGCAATATGGCTACCTGGAGGTGTTCTGTATACAGAATGGGTACAGAAAACCCCCAGAAACATAATTTCTTGCTTGTGTGATTGGCTCCCTGATTTTCCCAAAAGTCTGCACTAAGATACAAGTCAGATATGAGGCATCCCCTGCAACAAAACTGTATTTTTTGGTGAGCTACTCCCAATAAGAAATCCTGTATAAAGGGATGCAGACCCAGTCACGTTCCTCATTAGAGCCCTGCAAGTGCAGCAGCTGACTGATAATTATGAAACCACTCCCATACACATTCATTTTCCACATGGACAAACATTTCCTCAGAATAACAAAAGGTAGGAATTTGCAAGGTTTGTTAAAATTCCTGAAATATACATAAATCACCCAGAAGGGAGGAGTTACTTTTTAATGTTTTAAGATTTGCTTTTAATAGTTGTCTAATTGAACAGTTTTTAATTAAATATATAGCTAACCAGTCTTTGGATGGGTTGGCAAAATATTTTTTTCTTTTTTTTCTTGTTTCTTTCCCTGATTTTCACCTGGTGATCTTACCATACCATAACACACTTCCTGTCCTTGGGTGAAATTCACTGACAGTACTGTACTGTGGAAATATTTCACTTGGCACACAAATGGCTAAGAAAAAAAATATTAAAATAGGTGTCATCCATTCCCCACTTTATCAAAAAAAAAAAAAGAGAATTAAACATAGACTCACCCCTAAACCTTGTGGGCAGCCTTTCCAGAAGAGTTAAAGCTGTTATAGCTGTAAAGGGCGGGCCAACTCAATATTTAACCCTACGGACTAAGACTGGGATGCCAATAAAGTTCATGTGTGTGTAAAGGCAGGTGTCCCAATACTTTTGGTAATATAGCGTATGACATGAAGCTTTTGTAGAAAATACACATACATGCATGCAAAGGTAAATGCTGATGCGAGAAAGTATCAATGTCTACCTGAGTACACCCGCATACCGCCATTCACTTCTGTGGCTGGGTTTCCCAGGTGCAGAAAAAGGCTGCGATTTTTTTTTTTACCTAGAGGAGATTTGCATCTGTAAACATCCGTGTACATGAGCCCTTAAATATAGATTTAGTGTTGTAATATTAAAGGGGTTGTAAAGGTAAAAGTTTTTTGACCTTAATGCATTCTATGCATTAAGGTGAATAAAATTCCGATAATACCGGTCTCCCCAGCCCCCCCATTTACTTACCTGACCCCTCGAAAGTCCTGCGCCGTGAATGCGCTGGCATCTTGGCTGGCTTCCCAGCTCATTCCTTGGTCGATTGAAGCAGCGCAGCCATTGGCTCGCGCTGCTGTCAATCACAACCAATGATGCAGTGCGCTGGGGGGGGAGTGATACAGTGTCCGCAAGGACTCCACACCATGCAAGCTCTCTCATATCAATGTGTGGAGTTCTTGCGGGGAGGGCCAGAGACAGCCGCCGAGGGACCCCAGAAGAAGTGGATCGGGGCCACTCTGTGCAAAACGAGTTGCACAGTGGAGGTAAGTATAAAATGTTTGTTATTTTTAAAAAATGAAATTTTTTCCTTTAGTGTTCCTTTAAATATAGAACTGCATTAATTTGTATCTGCCTGGAGTTTATCTTTGGTCTGTTTCCTAATGATAAATTACGGGGTGATAACAGAGGAGAAGCCAATACATTAAACTGCCATCATTTACATGGTGCCATTGTCCTGTTGAGAAATGCAGACTGTCAAATAATGCCCACCCGGTACTGCGCATGCGCAGCACTTGCGCAATAGGGAGCCGCCGAAAGCCTCCGAACATCGTAATTTACGATCAGCTGTAGATGGCGCCTGCGCACAAAAGCTGACATTGTGCCACACACTCCCGTTGCTCGTGCAAGCTCGCAAGTGGCGGATTTTTTCATGATGGGCGCGTGTGAGGGGCGGATACCTACAGAAGGGGGCGGATTTTGTAATGATGGGCAGTGCTGTTAAGATGGGGGTGGAATTTTTGACAAAACTCAAACACATCTCCTAAACAAATATATCTCTACTATTCTTCCCACACGTGTTTAGCCAACTGAAAGTTGGGTTTTTCAATGTTGATGGGTGGGTTTGCAGGGCCTATTTAGCTAACACAAGCAATAGCACTGGCCAGCTGCCATCATTACAAAATACGTTCCCTTCTGTAGGCATGCGCCCGTCACGCGCGCCCATCATGAAGAAATCTGCCCCTTGCAGACTTGCATAAGCATCGGGAGCGTGTGGCACAATGACTGCTATTGTGCACAGGCGCCGTCATTAATGATCATTAATTCCGAAGTTCGGAGGCTTTCGGCGGCTCCTTACTGCACAAGCGCTGCACATGTGCAGTACCCGGCGGGCATTATTCGACAGGGGGCATTTCTTATCAGAACACCGGGTCACATCCACTTTACTTGATAATAAAAAATCAAAAAAGTCACAGGAAAAAGTTTTATCATAAATCCCAGTTACTATTAATCGTCATTATCTTTCACACTCCTCACTAATTGCATCTCACCTGTTGTTCTCTAACATGAAACATTCCACCTATTTATTTGTTTATTGTCTAATTTGTAATGTTTTTCATGGCGACATAATGAGCAGTTGTATTGTAGGATTAGATAACATTTAAATCCCCCCCCCCCCCTTTCTTTGAGGTTAACAGCTCCTCTAGATGTGCATGAATTTCCCTTCATCCTCCATTTAATGATGATGAATATTTGTGATTTAAGGAATACAGCACCATCTTCCACACCATTTGTTCTGATGAATACACATCATGGGAAAACCTACAGTATGTCATTTTAATTGCTTCTATTAGATGTCACAATGTACTGTACAATCAGCAGTTTTCTTGTAAACCATTACTCTATATCAGTTTCCTCTAAGTGGTATCTGTCGAGTGATGTAGATTGCTTGTATCTAGAAAAAAAAGGCATGATATTGTGAAGTTAGCCAAGACAAAAACAAAATGGCAGAATTACAGGTCTGGAATGACATTGGAAAACGTTAAATAGACAAAAAGACCGCTTGCCTGGCTTAAAGCCACGCTGAGCATGTGAGAATCAAAGAGGCTACCATTGTTGAAGTCTCCTTTTGTGAATACCAGTTTCTTGACTGCCATGCTGGTGCTTTGCCTGCTCTGCTTTGAGCCCCAATCCTTGAACTAGGGTATAAAGATAAGCAATGTAACTACTCATTGCCATGCTTGTTCCTGCATCATGAATCAAAAGTACTTAAAGCGGAGTTCCACTCAAAAATGGAACTGCCACTTTCGGAATCCTCCCCCCTTCCAGTGTCACATTTGTCACTTTTCAGGGGGGAGGAGGGAGCAGATACCTGTGTAATCTGGGTATTTGCTCCCACTTCTGGGCATAGGTCGCAGCGGTGACCTACGCCACGTCCAGCACCTTCTCCATCACCCCACTGTCTTCTGGGAGACACACAGGTGCCAGAAGTCAGCAGGGACCAGTGGGATCGCGCAGTAGGGAACCAGGAAGTGAAGCCGCAAGGATTTACTTCCTGATTCTCTTACAGAAGATGGTGGCAGCACGCGAGAGCTAAGGGGTAGATCAGCTTCGGGTGCCGACATCGCGGGTGCCCTGGACAGGTAAGTATCCATATATTAAAAGTCAGCAGCTGCAGTATTTGTAGCTGCTGACTTTTATTTTTTATTTTTCACCAGAACTCCACGTTAAATTAAACACAGCCAAGCAACTAACATCCTCTCCCCTTCCATCCAAGCCGTCCATTCATAACCAGGGGTTCATGGAACCACCCTAATGTGCCTTCAAAGGGTTGCTAGGGGTTCCTTGAACTGTGGCTAATTGCCCTCTCATTTGATGTTGTCTGCACAGTTCCAGGTCCAACACCACATGGCTTTGCCAGCTGCATGACACTTATGATCTATTTAGCTGTCTATAAAGGTGGTATTCTGACCACCATGGTAATGGAGGTGTTCCTTTCACTGGACCACCCATGTAAATGGGACATCCTTCACACTGACCACCAATGTAAGGGGCATTTTTCCTCTGATCCCCAATAATTTGGTTTTAGCAGGGGCTCACTGAGACCTAAACAATATTTACAGGGTTCCTCAGGGATAAAAAGGTGGAAAGACAGTTATCTTTTCCATACAGTAATTGTATCAGAGATGTACGTAAAATGCATGATTGAGGATTGCATGGAGCGCTACCAAAGCAGCTAGTGAGATGGGAAAAAAGAACCAATAGTCCAGTATATGCCTTGAGGCAATGTCCTATGCTCCTAGAGCCAGACCTGTATTAAAGCAGCAGCCAGCTCAGGAGAGCAGAAGAGGCTCTGTGTACAATGAGAAGAAGAGAGAGAGAGTAGCACCACTCTGAGTGCAGCATGTGGGTATAAAGACAGGTTTATTTAATATCAGGTCAAACTCACATTTGATTAGTGACAAACAAGCCTTTGTTTTTGAACTGTGGTAATCCTTGGTGCTCCCTTGATGTCCCATTTGGCAGCGGTGGTTGAGCAGTCCCCAGCCGCTCTGGTGGTCTCTGCATCTCCAAGGCTGGAGTGTATCACAGTAGGCATGTCAGCACTTGTGGACAGGGGGCGTGGTTTAGCTTGCATTTGGAGCATGCATGCTCCTTCATCAGGCACGTAAAATGCATAATCACTTCCCAGATAGCAATGATAACTTGCCACAAATGTGTGACAGTGTAGAATTTTAACTCTTGCTGCACATTTTCACTGGCAAGTTGTTGAGTTGACTTGAAGAACAAGTTCTAGTTGACACTTTTCCAATTTCTAGCAAATGTGCGTGGAAAGTCTCTAGCAAGAGAAAAGTTGCAGTGTTGAGTCTACAGCAAGAGCTCTGTAAGTCTACAGCATGACAATTCTGCCACAGTGCCCCCTGTGGTGGGATGACTATTGCACAAAATAACTGAACCAGAACTTGCAGCAGACTTGCAGAATGTTTGCAAAGAATGTTGATCTGGAGTCATGCAATGAGGACTGGATGAAATTGTGCAACAAACTTGTGAAGCCTGGCGAGTCTAGCATTAGCTTGGCAAGTCATTTTAAAACTTGCAGCACAATTGCTTGCTATCTGGGTTCAAGTGAGGATTGAAACTGGACTGTGGTTCCTGCTAAATGGAATGAAACAGAACAGTTTATATACAATCCAAAAGATTTCTAATCCTTTTGCTGCGTACACACGTTTTTCATGTCATGGAAAAAAACAACGTTTTTCACGACTTGATTCCTCTCAAGCCTGCCTTGCATACACACGATCGTGATAAAAATTGCTCGAGCAAAGCGCGGTGACGTACAACACGTACAACGGCACTATAAAGGGGAAGTTCCATTCGAATGGCACCACCCTTTGGGCTGATTATGCTAATTTCCCATCTTATAACTTGCTTCTGAGCATGCACGTTTTTTTCCCCGTCGTTAAAGCGTACACACGACCGTTTTTCACGACGAAAAAAAAAACGACGACGTGAAAAACGTCAAGAAAAAATAGAGCATGTTCTAAATTTTTAATGCCCATTTTTCTCTACGAGAAAAATGCTCTGGAGCCTACACACAACCGTTTTTAATGACCAATTAAAAAAAATGGCATTTTTCACGTCATGGAAAACGGTCATGTGTATGCGGCATTAGTGTTTGCTGGAGAGATCTGAGCATCCTTTATAGTAGTCAAGTAATGTCCAACAGTTATGTATCTGGGTGAAGGCTACCCTTGGTATGAATTGGAAAAGTGTGCATTTAAAGGCTGTGGTGGATAACACTATTAAAGTGCATGAATTACCTTGCTGTGTCATCACTGTGAATTACCTGCATCTTCAGTTTTAGATGAATACAGATGATAAAAATATACATTTAAGAAGAAAGGCTGTCATTCAAGCCGAGCAAAGAAACCATTTTTCTTCAGCTCCAGTGCCATCAGCTCTATTGATAAAGCAGCCATTTCACAGGATACACTCCCAATCAATGCTGTTTGTCTTACAAAATGGTATTGATTTTCAGATGCTCACAACATGCCATTTGCTGCAGTGAATTGTTTACTTTCCTCTAATTTCTGAATACGTAAGTTTTGACGGAACAGCCTTGTTCAAAATTTTGAGATGGTTTCGAGTGTTTGAAGTACACAAGTGCAGGTTTGAATTGTGGGATACCCAGAGTTTTTTTTTCTCAGAAAATAGGTGCAGGAACTCAACCACGACCCCGTTCAGATTTCACAAACAGTAGAAGGGTCTTAAGGGGGCATTAAATACGAGGATTGCATTACATACAGAGTGCAGAGTTCAGGGGGGTTACACACAGAGGGGTAGATTCACGTAGAATGGCGTATGTTTGTGCCGGCGTAACGTATCCTATTTAAGTTACGCCTCCGCAACTCTTACAGGCAAGTGCCGTAATCTCTAAAGAAAGTTGCGGCGGCGTAGTGTAAATAGGCCGGCGTAAGCCCACCTAATTCAAATTGTGAAGAGGTGGGCGTGTGTTATGTAAATTAACCCTGACCCGACGTGATTGACATTTTTCCCAGTGTGCATTGCTCCAAAGTACGCCGCAAGGACGTCATTGGTTTCGACGTGAACGTAAATGACGTCCAGCCCCATTCACGGACAACTTACGCAAACAACGTACATTTTTCAAATTTCGTCGCGGGAACGACGGCCATACTTAACATTGGTACGCCGCATATACGCCTCATATAGCAGGGGTAACTTTACGCCGGGAAAAGCCTAACGTAAACGGCATAACTGTACTGCGTCAGCCGGGCGTGGGTTCGTGAATTCGCGTATCTATCTGATTTACATATTCTAGGCGTAAATCAGCGTACATGCCCCTAGCGGCCAGCGTAAATATGCAGTTAAGATCCGACGGCGTAAGAGACTTACGCCGGTCGGATCTGACAGAAATCTATGCGTAACTGATTCTATGAATCAGGCGCATAGATACGACCGGCCAGACTCAGAGATATCTCCTTTGTGAATCTACCCCAGTGTGCAGAACTGTCACTTGTAAACACAGAAACCAGACTTCTGTGTTTACAAGTGATTGTGGTGAGCAGGCACCAAAGATCTGAGCCAAAGGTGGTGGAACTGAGTTCCCCCAAGTTCCCCCTGAAAAAAAGCCCTAGGGATACCCCTTTCACTACTGGTGTTACTGATCAATGTATAACATCAATGGAAAGCCCCAGCCATTTGTATCTAGTAAGCTTATAATCCACGTACATATAAATTTTATTGTTTTTAAGTCAGACTCCACTTTTTTGTCTTCTGACTGTCACACATGCTGAGAAAGTGAAAAGATAGTGCTGGACCCATAGGTTTATTTTACTGGTGTTGTTATCTTAAGGTATTAATGTTGGTTTAAATAATCTGGTTCCCAGGCAGGCGGTCTCTACACACCATAGGATCTCCAGTCTCCTTGGCTTGTAGTGCAATGTAAGAAGGGTTGAAATTGAAGCACCATGCCACTGCTAAGAGGTCCAGATACAACTTTATTTCATTATAGGTCAGGAGTACAGATCAAGAAATAGAGAAATAGCCAACGAGTTTCGGGGGTCCATGTGCCCCCTTCATCAGGGCTTGACTGGGCAACCAAGTGAACAAACCAGTAGTGAACTGGACCTACAGTACAATGCAATTTTTTCCAGTGTGAGTTGAAAGTACAGTTCTAATCATCAGCTTGTTTGGCAGCCATATCATGCTGAGTCCTCTTTCTCTTTGGTCTTCTCCTGGCAATGGGTGGTCCTGGATGATGCAGAGAGTGGTGCCAAAGTAATGACTGCACCACTACTAGCTGCCTTTGCACACCGTGAAAGAGTTTTATCATGATGCCTTGCACTTATGGTCTTCTGGGTTGAGTGAAGCTGAGTTTCATTCCACTCTTAGAATTTGGGAAATGTTATAGAAAATAAGGGGTACCGTGGAGGCATTTTTGAAGTACGAGCCACCCCCATAAAATCATTCTCTGCAGCTATTGCCTTTTGTACCACCCCCTCCCCTTGGAATGTAAGCTCTACGAGCAGGGCGTTCTTGTACCTTCTGTATTGAACTGTACTGTAATTGTGCTATTCCCTCTCTACATTGTAAAGCGCTGCGTAAACTGTTGGCGCTATATAAATCGTGTATAATAATAATAATAATACCGTAAGTATTGCAGCCAGAGATTCTTATTTTTTAACGCAGATATATTGCAGCAGGTCGGCTCTCCTGCGCAAACCGACATACCTGCCACGTGCCACAGGAGCGTGCCCATGGGTCCCGCTGACTCAATGTCCGCCTGGCGACCCACAATCGCTGTGAGGAGAGGCAGAACAGGGAACTGCCCACGTAAACAAGGCGATTCCCAGTTCTGCCAGATGACATGACAGAGATCTACTGTTCCCAGTAATCGGGAACAGTGATCTCTGTCATGTTCCAGTAAGCCCACCCCCCATAGTTGAAACACGCTGAGGGAACACACTTAACCCCTTGATCACTCCCCAAGTGTTAACCCCTTCCCTGCCAGTGACATTTTCCATTGATCAGTGCATTTTTATAGCACTGATCAATGTAATAATGTCACTGGTCCCCAAAATGTGTAATTTGGGGTCAGATTTGTCCACCGCAATGCCGCTGTCCCACTAGAAATCGCAGATTGCCACCATTACCAGTAAAAAAAATACAAAATAAATAAAAGCCCCTAAATCTCCCCCGTAGTTTGTAGACGCGATAACTTTTGCGCAAACCAATCAATATATGCCTATATTTGCCAAAAATATGTAGAACAATATATATTGGCCTAAACTGATAAATACATTTTTTTTTATTATATTTGTTTGGTATGTATTAGAGCAGAAAGTAAAAAAATTGTATATATTTTTTTTAATTGTTGTGTTTTTTTTTGTTTATAGCGCAAAAAATAAAAACCGCAGAATTGATCAAATACCACCAAAAAAAAGCTCTATTTGTGGGTCAAAAAAGCACATCAGTTTTGTTTGGGTACAATGTTGTCCGGCCACGCAATTGTCAATTAAAGCGATGCAGTGTCATATCGCAAAAAATGGCCTGGCCATTAAGGAAGCAAATCCTTCCGGGACTGAAGTGGTTAAATAACTTCTGGGGAATATTTGCCAAAAAAATAAAAAATAGCCTGGGGTTGGACTCTAAACATTTTTTTGTTGATAAACTGTATTCAGAAATAATGTACATATGAGAAAAAAAAAAATATTAGTCATTGGCTTAAGTCTGACAAGTGCTTATTGCCAGAAGAGCTCCATTCTATGACTTTAGTACCAGCCATGGCTAAAGGTCAGGCAATGTCACTGACTTTTCATGTGGACGGCTTGAAATAGTTCTGCAAACCTAAAGCACCCATCTGCCATCATTTCCCCGAGCATCTGTTTCTGTTATTTAAAGTATCTGTGTACCTTGCCAAAAGCATTCAAAGAAAGTATGCGCAAGTTACAGCACTGCCGTAGCAAGGAGATTACTGCTTTACAGTAAAACATCTCTGAGGCAAGAATGCACAAATTGAAATGCCATTTTCAGGCTTGGCAGAGAAGTCCTCGGGTCTCCTTGGCTTAGGGCGACCACTGGCACTGTGCTGCTGACACAGAACAGATTTTCTTTCTCAGAAATGCCATTCTTTATCATTGGCAAGACCTGTGGTGCTCTCAATGCAAGACCTATTCTAAGCAGCCATCTCCCCTCCATTTTCCCTTGTGTACATGTGTACAGTAACTAGCCACGCATAATATTTTAGGGTCTGACTGAGCGCAAGGTCGATTTTCAGTTATTTAAATTCCAATAAAACACAGCGAGTGCTTCAGAGGTGAAGCCGCTAGCACAAAGGTGGCCAACCCTGGCCAGCACTGTGGGGCCATAACAAAAAGTACAGCACTACAACATAAGGTGCCATGTATTAAAAAATACATAAATCCAGCATGTGACCATCTTATAGACATGTGCGATCCCATTCGTAACTAATGGACTTTTGTACGAATTTGTTAGTATTCGTACATTTGGATAAATTCGAACATCCGAAAAGCTGAAAGAACCTAAATACGAAAATTACGGAATTACGAATAAGCAAAATAACGAACAAGTGAAAATACGACCGTATGATTGGACAATCTTACTAAAATACGAAACACTGAAAAAGCAAAAGAACGAAAATTACATCTATAACGAACGATTTGCATTCCGTATTTTAAATCCTTTGTCTGTTCGTATTTTCATTCGTATGTTCGTATTGTATGTTTTGTGTGTTTTGTAAATCCGTTTCTTTGTCTGTTCGTAAATTTGTGTACTTGTATTGTTCTTTCGAATGGGCACCGGGCAGTGTAGTTAGTGAGTGATGTATCTTACTTAATATCTTGGCCAATCAGCTTATCTCTTTTGTGCTGAGTCACATTGTACAGTGTAAAGCTGGGATATGCAATTAGCGGACCTCCAGCTGTTGCAAAACTACAAGTTCCATCATGCCTCTGCCTCTGGGTGTCATGCTTGTGGCTGTCAGAGTCTTGCTATGCCTCCTGGGACTTGTAGTTCAGCAACAGCTGGAGGTCCGCTAATTGCATATCCCTGGTGTAAAGCCTCGTACACACGATCAGACTTCAAACAAACTTTTCTGTGGATTTTTGTCTGAAGGGAGGCCGGACTTTTGAAACCAAAAAAGTTTGTCCGATAGAGCGTACACACGGTCTGATTTTTTGGAAAACGCTAATTTTGACGTTTGTTGGCAAAAAGTCCGACCGTGTGTACGTAGCTTAGGAGAAAGTATATCTTATATGGATTAGCCGTGTGTTGCTATATATTTACGAAAGTACAAAATTACGAATCCATTAAATGAAAATTATTATCTAACAAAATTACGAATTTCGAATCAACGAAAATTAATAAGACAGAATTACGAATCATTCAGTATAAACGAAAATAAAACTGTTACGAAAATACGAACGGGTCTGAATAGGAAAACTTGCGTCTTACGAAATATGAACGGGTCCGAATAGGAAAACTTGCGTCTTACGAAATACGAACGGGTCCGAATAGGAAAACTTGCGTTTCACGAAATTACGAATCTTTACGAATCTACAGAACAAGACGAAACGGAACAAAAAAATACACATTTTTTTGTTGTGCACATGTCTACCATCTTACATCTCACAAATAATGAATGATCAAAATCCTAAAAGTCCATAAAGTGCAAAGCATGTGCCAAAAAGTGTAAAAATTGTTCAGTAGCAGTATATTCCCAGCAGGGATTTGTTTCTCAAACAATAGGTGCTGGAACTCAACCACGACCCCCAAAACCAAACCCCTCCACCCACAAACACCCTCCAAATCACATCACAGTGGGTGTGGTGAGTCAAATTTCAGAAACAGTAGAAGGGTCTTAAAGGGGCATTAAATACCAAGATTGCATTACATACAGAGTGGAGAATTCAGGGAGGGGTTACACACAGAGTGCAGAACTGTCACTTGTAAACACAGAAACCGGATTTCTGTGTTTATAAGTGATTGTGGTGAGCAGCCCCCCCCCCAAGGGTCTAAGCCAGAGGTGGTGAGCAGCCCCCTGAAAAAAAGCCCTGGATATCAGACATAGAAGGTGACAGAATTGCTTTACAGCATGAAGTGACTCCAGTGCTTCTTCCTTCACCAATATACACTCACCAGAATGCCATTGGTAAATGGCATAATGACAAAATATTCTTTGAGAGTTCACTGCAATTATCAAGTGGCTCTTCCACTTCTCTCACACTAAAACTTGATCAAAAAGGTGCTCACCCCCCCAATGCAGATGGACCCCCTGATGACGTGCATGTGCACGAGATGTGTAGGGAGGAGCTGTGCATTCTGCCATGTCCTAATTTGGGATCGAACAACAGACTCGGGGGGCACATCCTACATGCGTTTACATTCAAGATTGTGCTGCTATAAGACCATCAAAACAGTACAAAATAGATTAGGGATTGGTACCGATATCGAGCATTTCCCAGAGTACTTGTACTGGGGGGAAATGCTCCGATGCCTCACCCGATACCTGGGCAGGCAGGGGAGTTGCAAGTCTTCTCCCCCCATGCTGTCTTTCCCCCATGCTTCGTGCTGTCTTTTCCCTGTGTTGTCTTTTCCCCGTGTTGTCTTTTCCCCCCGTGTTGTCTTTTCGTCCGTGTTGTCTTTTCCCCTCGTGTTGTCTTTTCGTCCGTGTTGTCTTTTCGTCCGTGTTGTCTTTTACCCCTGCTGTCTTTTCGTCCATGCAGTCTTCTCCCCCCATCAATGCAGTCTTCTCCCCCCGTCCGTGCCGCTTCAAAGTCAAAGTACCCCATTATCAGTGGGTCCTACACTATTCACAGAATGAAAGATCCTGTGTCTCAACCATGGGAGACAAACTCCTCTTTATTGGAGAACGTAAAGGACTCCTCCTATAACACAGGTGGTCACTAATAAGTGGTAATGTGGGGGATGTGGTGCTCCAGCCCAAGGGATCTGGTTAGAACCCTTAACCATTGGGCTGGAGCACCCCATTCCTCTGCCATTACCTCTTATTAGTGACCACATGTGTTATAGGAGGAGTCCTTTCAGTTCTCACATAAAGAGAAGTTTATCTCCCATGGTTGAGACGCAGGATCTTTAATTCTATGAATAGTGTAGTACTCACTGATATTGGGGTACGGCAAGAATACATTTTGTCTTATTCCTGGAGTTCAAATTTAAAATAATATAACACTGTTTTCCTATGACATGCTGACATTTTTGATGTGAGAACCATAGGTGTGCACAGCCTATTGCATTAGGGTATATACCCCAAAGCTCAAACACACATGCCTTTCTCTGCAGCCTCGGCTGCACTGGACAGTGAATGCATGTGAAGTGATCTGTGCTGAGCGGCTTCCTCTTCATTCACAAACTGGAGCAGAAGAAACATAGTTTACCACCCTTCAGTTATGAATGGACACAGTGAGCAAGTATGTTCACCTAGAAAAGGAAGGGGCCGGTAAATGACACATTTACTAGCCCCTTCCCCCGCTCTCCTTCCTGAAACATCCCCCACAGCAGAGAGCTGGGAATTCAGCAGCACTGCGGGGCAGGGGGTGGCTACATGGGTGGAAGCCCTGGCAGTAGGGGGAATCGGCACTGAACGTAGTGATTATGGTGTGCCAAGGCACATATCTATGGTGAGATCCAAATAGGAGGCTCTCTTGGGAGGATGCACACATCAATACACTACACTGTGACCAGCGTATGGCTATAAAACTCAAAACTGACACCGAATATACCTATAAACTTGGGTAGAGAGGCCCTGTCCTTCATATATCCATCATTATGATTACTGATAAGTGCCATTAATAAGATGTATTTTTTTCTGCCTGTGGCAACCGACCAGGATATAATTTTTCCGGTAAAAGTTACAAAATAACCACATAACTGTGAATTGTCACTCACTAATGCACAAACAAGAGACTTCTCTTTTCTCTTATTAATTTTCCCCCTGGCATAATATAAAAGACATAATAAATATCTCCCATAATCCTTTAATTTAATTAAAACATTAGAATAATAGAAAAACCTCACATCTATCAAATTGCATCATTGTGTTGTACTGTTGTTTGTTGTTTTCTGAGGCCTTATTAATTCCTAAATACCGAAAGCCATAGGGAGGTAAACTAATGGGAATTTCGGACTATGAGCCGGACACAATGTTTCCATTATGCCATTGTTCCTGTCGGTAATGCAGCCATTATTTGTGACAAACTGTGTGAAAGCTATCTATCATTGTGAAATGAAGATTGCGCGCCTTGTTAACCGACTAAAGTCCCAAACCACAATCCATGCTTGCTATCAATTCCTCAATGGTTGTTCCTAATAACGAAGACTTTGAAATCTTAGCAACCTATAAAGAGAATATGAAAACCCCAAAAGGGAATTATTGTCCTCGGCTTTTCAGAAAATTCAATGCTTCCGATTCAAATTCTAGCTAAATTCCTGGTGGAATAACACGTATCAGAATGATATAATAGGAAGTAAAAGATAGACTTGAATGCTTAAAATTCCCACAAAGCATTGCAACCGTTGCCTTTTCATCAAGTTTATTATCGCTGCAAAGTTTAGTGTTTAGTGTTCCATTTTAGCACACGCATAAATGTTTGCGAACTATCTACGTAGGTTTATATCTGATCCTGAAAAGCTGTTAATTTAAAGGAGAAATTTGGGTAAATTTAGGTAAAATTACTGAAATTGGCAGCTCTGAATTGTAGAGTAATGGGGAGGAGTTAGAGATGAGAATGTTGACAGCTCCCCCCATAATTTGAGGTCCATTATACTGGAGGTCCATTATGTTCTGCATACTATTTAAATTGTGTGTATAGCCTTAACTTTTTTCTTAAATTTTGTATCGAGTTGGGAATGATTAGACTCAATCTCAAATTTGTACTGCATGGTGTGGAAGAAGGGTGTGAGGAGCTGGGTCTCTTAAAGGAGTTGTAAAGGTAGAACGTTTTTTATCTTAAAACATATCTAAAGGTTTGTTTAAAAAAACAAACATGTAATACTTACCTCCTCTGTGCAGTTGATTTTGCACAGAGTAGCCCCGATCCACCTCTTCTGGGGTCCCTCAGTGGCGCTTCTGGCTCCTCCTCCTCTCGTATGCCATGTTGGACAGCTGCTCTCCCTCGGGGAACTCATAGGGGGTGCGCTCTTGTGTCCTGCTGTTTCGTCTATTGACACAGACAGCAGGACTTGGCCTGTCCCCCATCTCCCGCATCATTGGATTTGATTGACAGCAGCAGGAGCCAATGGATGCGCAGATATTAATCTATCCAATCAGGCCCCGAGACACTGGCTGGAGCTGATGTGCTCGTCCCCGTAGTTGGAAAGACCAGGTTCAGGTAAGTAGAAAAGGGGGCTCTGGGGGGGCAGCTGCATCACAGGAGGTTTTTCACCTTAATGTATAGAATACATTAAGGTAACAAACACTGAGGGTTTACATCCCCCTATGCATTAAGATAAAAAATCTTCTGTGTTAAGCAGCTACTCGAGCACCCCCTAATACTTACCTGAGCCCCATCTCTGTCTAGCGATGTCTACAAATCCCTTGGCCGTCTGGGGCTCTCCCTTCTAATTGGCTAAGACACAGTAGCGGTGCCATTGGCTCCCACGGCTGTCAATAAAAATCAGTTTGCAAATCAGGGGAAAGAGGGGGATGGGCCGAATGACAGCTCTGTGTCTGAATGGACACATGGAGCTGCAGCTCGGGTGC
Organism: Rana temporaria; assembly: GCF_905171775.1. Taxonomy (NCBI): domain Eukaryota; kingdom Metazoa; phylum Chordata; class Amphibia; order Anura; family Ranidae; genus Rana; species Rana temporaria. The sequence continues at coordinate 455,781,750 of NC_053492.1, read as the reverse complement.
CCCATAGCAAGCTGCTTGCTGTGGGGGCACTTGGCTGGAGGGAGGGGCCAGCAGTGCCGGCGGGGGACCCGAGAAGAGAAGGATTGGGGCTGATCTATGCTGAGTATAACATGTTTGCTATTTTTAAACCAAAACATTTGCCTTTAGTATCACTTTACGCAGTGTAGAGGAAATCATTTTCTGTGGGCAGCTCTGTAGGATTGGTGGCAGAAGGTACTGAGTGAGAAAGCTGAAAAGCTGAAAATTAGCAAAAGCAGAATGTGTAAAGTCCAGATTCATTTCTATTCAGACTCTTTTATGCATAAAAAACAATGCATTTTGGGGTTTCAAAGGATCCCCCTTAATCAGGGTTTGGTAGTGTTGAACACTGTGGGGTAGATTCAGAAAGAAGTTACGCTGGCGTATCTATTGATGCGCCGCGTAACTTCTAGGATGCTCCGGCGTATCTTTTTTCTGTATTTAGAAAACAAAATACGCCGGAATTTGGCTAAGATCCGACTGGCGTAAGTCTCTTACGCCGTGGTATCTTAGTTGCATATTTACGCTGGCCGCTAGGTGGCGCTTCCGTCGATTTACGCAAGGAATATGCAAATTAGATAGATACGCCGATTCAGAAACGTACGTCCGCCCGGTGCATTTTTTTACGTTGTTTACGTTCGGCTTTTTCCGGCGTAAAGTTACCCCTGCTATATGAGGCGTATCCTATGTTAAGTATGGACGTCGGGCCAGCGTCAAATTTTCTGTTGATGACGTCGTTTGCGTAAGTCGTTTGCGAATAGGGCTGTGCGTAATTTACGTTCACGTCGAAAGCATTGGCTTTTTGCAGGTAAATTTGGAGCATGCACACTGGGTTACGTTCACGGACGGCGCATGCGCCATTAGTCAAAAACGTCAATTACGTGGGGTCAGCCTTCATTACCATACAACACGCCCACTACATTGATAATTTGAATTCCGCGGGCTTACGCCGGACCACATACGCTATGCCACCTTAACTTAGGGCGCAGGTTCTTTGTGAATGCAGAACCTGCCTCACTAAGTTACGGCGGCGTAGCGTATCTGAGATACGCTACGCCCGCACAAAGTTACGGCGGGCTATCTGAATCTAGCCCTGTATATGCAAACAGACTGTTTACTTTTCAAGGGAAGCTGCACTTTGCAAGGGAATTTGCATCAGAAGCTACTGAATACGGTGAAGCTCTGCTCACTTCCATCATCCAATCATGTACAAGCAAAAATGCATTTTTAAAAAAAAAAAATAATTGCACGTGATTGGATATTCTTTCGCCACATTCACTAAGCTCTGGGGAAAATTCCCTTGCAAAATTAACAGCCTTTTGCCTTTAGTAAATAAACCCAAGTGTGTACTGGGCTAAAAAAAATTGGAGGGATCATAAGGGGTGGCAAGATATTTTCAGATGTCGGATAAAGAGTAACTACAGTACATTTTTGTTTGGCTCCACCCCCCTAGCCCCCCCCGCCCCCAGCACCACCATTGTTGTTATTCTGGCACATGCACAGATGTGCCGCAGGACTGAATTTTTTTTTTCCTATTCATGCACTTTAACATTTTCAAACCAAGACAGTTTTTTTATATTTAACCTACCGCATTTATCGGCGTATAACACGCACCCTAACTTTTGGAGGGAAGTTTCAGGAAAAAAACTTTCCACAGCCCCCTGCGTATAACACGCAGGCACAGTTTACCCTCTATTTTCAGGGTAAAAAAGTGAGTGTTATACGCCAATAAATACAGTACATAAAATGCAAGTTGTATGTAACAAATTAGCATCCCATTCCAGTAGTTTTTCCATTGCTGCTGCTCTTTGAGCATGCACAGGCAGAGAAGAGGGTTTTGATTCAACAGTTCAGTTGCTTTGTATGGAGCTGCGCTTGTCGTTAGTCACTTTTGAGAAAATCATTTTCTATTGCAAATCAGGTTGCTGCTCACTTCGCTGAACGTGCACTAAAATCAGCCAAATAGAACATGCACAATTTAGGTTAATTTAGCTACATTTCAACTAATCATTGTATACTGTACCTGCGTTCATAAAGACATTGATTCTCAAAGGCAGCCTTGCCCAATTTGTGGCTCTTCAGCTTTAGTGAAACTACCAGTTTTAGCAAATCACACCATTTCCATTCTGTACATATAATAGACAGCAGCAGAGCTGACACTTCAACTTCTAGCTATGCAAAAACTAGAGAGACCCAGGTCAGGCAAGGCTGCTTCTTGGTTTATCAGGCAAGTTAGACCTTATGTAATCCCAACGCATACAAATAGGAAATGCATGGGGTGTAAAACGTTTTAGCTTTTAGACACACACCATATACAGCTTCTACAGTAGCTGTTTGCTTCAAACTCCATTACACATCAACTTCCAGGTACATCAAGAATATATAATTATGTAACAGTGCTGTGCAGCCAATAACTTAGAGCAGTTTTTTTCAACTCCAGTCCTCAAGGCGCCCCAACAGGTCATGTTTTCAGGATTTCCCTGAGATGAAACGGCTGTGGTAATTACTAAGGCGGTGAAACTGATCAAATCACCTGTGCAAAATAATGGGAAGCCTCAAAACATGACCTGTTGGGGCGCCTTGAGGACTGGAGAAACACTGACTGAAGCTGGGTTCACACTTGTAGGGCAAACGCTCCTACATTGGGAGCTTATGTCGAATGTCGTGTAAAAATCAATGTTTTCCTATGAGAGCCGTCTTAACTGGTCGGACACAAGTTTAATCTCAGTATAAATAGAGCTGTTCTGCAAAGCCTTTAGAGGTTTGTTAGAGAACCTTAGTGAACAAACAGCATCATGAAGTCCAAGGAACACACCAGACAGGTCAGGGATAAAGTTGTGGAGGAAGTTTAAAACAGGGTTAGGTTCTAGAAAAAATATCCCTAGCTTTGAACATCTCACGGAGCTCTGTTCAATCCATCATTCAAAAATAGAAATAGTATGACACAACTGAAAATCTACCAAGACATGGCCGTCCACCTAAACTGACCAGCCGGGCAAGGAGAGCATTCATCAGAGAAGCAGCCAAGAGGTCCAGGGCAACTCTGGAGGATCTGCAGAGATCCACAGCTCAGGTGGGAGAATCTGTCCACAGGACAACTATTAGTCGTGCTCTCCACAAATACTCCACAAATCTGTTCTTTATAGAAGAGTGGCAAGAAGAAAGCCATTGTTGATAGAAAGCCATAAGAAGTCCCATTTTCTGTTTTTGAAAAGCCATGTGGGTGACACAGCAAATTATGTGGAAGAAGGTGCTCTGGTCAGATGAAAACTAACACTGCACATCACCCTGAACACACCATCCCCACCGTGAAACATGGTGGTGGGTGACAGTATCATGTTGCAGGGATGCTTTTCTTCAGCAGGGACAGGGAAACTGGTCAGAGTTGATGAGAAGATGGAAGGAGCCAAATACTGGGCAGTCTTAGAAGAAAACCTGTTATGCCCCCTGTACACACGCTCGGTTCGTCTGATGAAAATGGTCCGATGAACTGTTTGCATCGGACGAACCGATCGTTTGTGGACCCCATCGTTTTTTTTCCCATCGGTGAAAAAAAATAGAACCTGTTTTAAAATTTTCTGATGGTTAAAAAAACGACAGAAAAAAACGATCGTCTGTGGGAAATTCATCGGTCAAAAATCCAAGCATGCTCAGAATCAAGTCGACGCATGCTCGGAAGCATTGAACTTCATTTTTCTCTGCACGTCGTTGTGTTTTATGTCACCGAGTTGGACACGATCGGATTTTTAACTGATGGTGTGCAGGCAAGACTGATGAAAGTCAGCTCCATACACACTATCAGTTTTCCTGCAGGTTTTTCTCTTCAGGTTTACCAAAACCATCTAATATGTGGTCAAACCTTAAGGCCTCGTACGCACGACCGAGGAACTCGTCGGAAAAGACACATTGTTTTCCTCGACGAGTTCCTTGTTAGGCTTGTCGAGAAACTCGACAGGCTTTCTTAGCGTACACACTGTCAAGACCAAATCTCCTCGTTCTCAAACGCGGTGACGAACAACACATACAACGGCAGGGGAAGTTCGATTCCACTGGCACAACCCTTGGGGCTGCTTTTGCTAATCTCATGTTACTGAGTGTTAAGTAAAAGTTTGGTAAGAGACGATTTGCACTTTTCAGTCTGTTACAGCGTGACGAATGTGTTATTTCCATTACAAACGCTACTTTTACCAAAGGTGCGCTCCCGTCTCATACTTTATTCGGAGCATGCGCGGGTTTCTAAGCATACACACGATCGTGTTTCTCATTGAAAACCAGCCCGACGAGGAACACGACGAGGAAATTGAGACTCCCGTCGTGGAAAAAGAAAACTTGTTCTCATTTTTCCTCGTCGAGTTCCTCGACAGTTTCCTCGATGAAAAACATACACACGACCATTTTTCTCGGCAAAAAAGCTCTCCCACCAAGTTTCTTGATGGATTCTATCGAGGAAAACGGTTCTGTGTACGAGGCCTAAGAGTTTCAATTTGTATGCAATCAGGCAGGCCCTTGCACTACATGGTTTTGGTAAACCTGAAGAGAAAAACCTGCAGGAAAACTGATAGGCCCGGATTCACATACATCGGTGCATATTTCTGCCAGCGTAGCGCATTTCATATGCGCTATGCTGACGTAACACAGAGAGGCAAGCACAGTATTCACAAAGCACTTGCTCCCAACGTTTCGCCGGCGTAATGTAAAATCGTAGGCGTAAGCCGGCCTAATTCAAAGTAGGTGGAAGTGGGCGTGATCCATTTAAATGAAGCGTGACCCCATGCAAATGATGGGCCGAACGAACGGCGCATGCGCCGTCCCGTGGACGTATCCCAGTGCGCATGCTCAGAATCACGTCCAATATACTCCCTAAGATACGATGGCTCAATGCCTACGACGTGAATGTAACCTACGCCCAGCCCTATTCCCGTACTACTACGTAAACGACGTAAAATACAACGGCTGGTCCCTGGTCCATACCTTTGCATGAGTTGTGCCTCATAGATGGGGAATAACTATACGCCGGACATAAGCCTTACGCGAACCGCGTATATTATGCGCGGGCGCAACTACGTTTGTGAATCGCCGTATCTCCCTCATTTGCGTATTTGCAATGAGGCGGCCATCGTAAATATGCGCCCAAGATACGCCAGTGTAGAAAAGTTACGTCGGTCGGATGAAGCCTAATTTCAGGCGTATCTAGTTCTGTGGGCACGGCGCATAGATACGACGGAGCACATTTACACTTACGCGGCGTATCTGAGATACGTCGGCGTAAGTGCTACGTGAATCCGGGCCATAGTGTGTATGGGGCTTTACTGTTATGGCAGAGTGACATTTAAGGCTACTCATTTTTGAAAGTTTATTTGCATTTTGACAGATTCCCAAATGTTTGGAGCATAGGATACATTAAGGTGAAAAAACACAAAGCTTTACAAACCCTTTAAAGTCTTATAGAAGTCTTTGGATACGTGAACTCTTATATCCATGTCTACATCGGGTATATACGTTTGGCTTTTTCATTTGTGTGGGGCATTGACTAAGTTTTTGCCACACTTGCTGTCATAGGTGTGCGCAGCCCATTGCATTAGGGTGTGCACCCCAAAATGCAAACACACTTGCGTGTGTGTGTATAAATGTATAGGGCAGTAGGGCAATGGACATCATCGGTAGAGCAGTGGACGATGTCAGTAGTTTATTTTTCAATTACATTTCTACAATTGTATTATTTTTTATAATATTTTTATACAATCATTTTTATTTATGTTTTCAATAATTGTTATGGGTGCGCCTATGGGGGGGGGGGGGCTTTGGTGAAATATCAGGGGTCTAAACAGACCCCTGATATCTCACTTTTGAGACAAAGAAAGGGACAGAGATTCCCCAGTCCCTTTCTCTGCAGCTAAGCAGCAGGGGGGAATCTGCCCAGCACAGGGTGATTTGGGTGTGCCCAGGCACACCTGGCACACCCTGTGCTCTCGCCTATGCTTGCTGTCATATTCAAAGAAGGTATGTTTGCATTGTGTTTGTTTAGGTCCAGTTTAAGGATAGACATGAAAGTAAAGTCACACTTTTTATTAAGCTTACTTTCCAAAGTGAACTTTCTCTCAACTAAGTGAACATTTTCTACTTTCGTGATCACATAGCAACTCAATGCTCCATCACTGTGCAGCATTGTGCTTGTTTTGTTCAGTGCTTGGTGACATCTATTTACTATAATCAAACAATAGCAAAATAAGATGTAAGGACATGTATCTTAAAAATGGCATGAACAAAACAAGGAAACAGCAGTGCTATATGAGTAAAATATAATTGGACAGTCTTCGGTGTCACGCCAATCACAGACACAATAGGGCACATATAGAAGAAAGAACTCATTACTTCCAGGAAATATATGAATGAGCAGCAGGTAACTAACAAAGTTGGCGGTGTGTTTACAATGTGAAACAAAAAAAAAGTGATTCTGGGGTTAAAAGGCATTGCTGCAAGTTCTATTGAAATGCAGCAATTATGAGACACGCTAATTTAGCTTTTTATGTATAAATATATGTAAGAAATGTCAGTAGGCACAATGGCCCTCATTATTTCAGAACAACTGACAAAGTAATCATTTCTCAGTCCTTTCAAATGTCAGTGGATTTGGGGATGCTATTTGAGAGAGATCAAAGTGTGCTCACTCCTACACATAGCTGGGAAGGCCATTTTTTTTTTAAGATACAGATATTAAAGAGAATACTGAACGTAGGTGTATCTGCCAAGTGCCAGTTATTTAGAGGGCATGGTGGGGCAGCACACCAGAGCATATGCCGCATTCCAAGCTAAAAATTGCCATGCTGTGTTGCAGCTCATATGCTTTGGGAAACAGGAGCCACACTGGGAAATAACTATTGGAAGCTCTCCAGGCCCAGGCGTAGAGGTGGCTGACCCTACGCCATCTTTGGCCAGGCACATTTGTGTGTTACAATGGCACTATCTTGTTGATCACCCTTCGCCTTGGAAAAATCAAATGCAATACTGGCTTCCAGGAGGTCCTTTGTCATGCCAGAAGGGTTTGTGGCCGCTTTAGGTGGTCATAATCCAAAATCTCACTAATAGTGCTTATAATATTGGCAGGTGACACATATACATAAGTAAGGGTCAGGTGACACTAAATAGGTTGTTTAGTAATACAGCAATAAGTTTATTAGATGCAACAGTTCAATAAAACCAAAGGTGAAGGTGAACTCAAAAGCCACAGTACATAAGAGTGCACAACTCACTGTTTGTCCCCATTAGGGATAAGCTGAACACCCCCCTGTTGGTTTGCACCAGAACCTTCGAACGGACCAAACGTTCGCGCAAACATTTAGAACCCCATTGACGTCAATGGGACTCGAACGTTCTAATTCAAAAGTGCTCATTTAAAAGCCCAATATGCAAGTTATTGTCGGAAAACGGGTTTGGGGACCCGGGTCTTGTCCCAGGGAACATGTATCAATGGAAAAAAAAGTTTTAAAAACGGTCATTTTTTCTGGAGCAGCGATTTTAATGATGCTTAAAGTAATAAAAAAAAATCCTTTAAATATCGTACCTGCTGGGTGTCTATAGTAGTGGCACGTGTTTAGAACTGTCCCTGCACAAAATGAGATTACTATAAGAAAAAAGTAATTTAAAACTGCTTGCGGCTTTAATGTAATGTCTGGTCCCTGCAATATGGATGAAAATCATTGAGAAAAATAGCACAGACACAGACAGTACACACACCACGTAGCTTTAGGTGCAAACTACAGAGTACAAGTGCAGGGGCTGGTGCCCAGAACTAGACAGCATACTCCAGGTGCGGCCGGACCAGAGTCCTGTAGAGTGGGAGAGTTATTGTTTTATCTCTGGAGTTAATCCCCTTTTTAATGCATGCCAATATTCGGTTTGCTTTGTTAGCAGCTTGGCATTGCATGACATTGCTGAGCCTATCATCTACTAGGACCCCTAGGTCCCTTCCATGGTAGATTCCCCCCAGAGGTCCCCCCCCCCCAGTGTATAGATTGCATTTGTATTTTTGCCACCCAAATGCATTATTTTACATTCTTCTACATTTAACTTTTTCTATCTATCGTTCTTAAGAAGAATTTATCCTGACACTTCATTTTGTAACTTAAATGGTTATTAGACTTACGGATATAAAATAGTTCTATTATGCCCATCAAAGTTCGGCTGTGTGTGAACTTTCTGCTATTTTGTACAATAATTTTTTTTTTCTTTTTAGAAGACAAAAGTAAATTGTATTTTAGAAGGCAGAAAGCAACAATATTTGAAATAAAAGAAATACACTTACTGAGATTTCAGAAAGTCAGTCCTTCTATCTGACCTTCCAATAATAAGCGATGATAAAGTTGATTGACTGCTTTTGTCAGTCATACAAAAAGATTCAATTCAACGGTTTGACCTTTTTTTCGCCTTTTGTGGCATCCCCTAGCATTCTGCGTTATTAGTTTACAGTGACGGTAACTGTCTTGAAGTGACTGTTTGAACAACAGAAAGATTGACAATGCATCTCCGGCCTGGACACATATTGCAGTCAGGTGATGGAGGCAGCTCTTGTTTTTATACAGCACAATGGAACTTTTGTGAAGTGTCAATTATAGAAACTGGATTTGATGGCAGAAAATCACATTTTGGTCCATGCACTGTGGCCATTTACTCAGCTGACAGAAAAAGCCATCCATTACAGAGTCCCTGGATGAGCATAGCTTTCTTCTATAGCTTTGCTTATTTCTGCTCGGCATTGCCTCCTAATGCCATATATATCCAGTGCTAATGCAATTGTAAGAGCCTTTATCTGGAAACCATTATCCAAAATGATAGAAAAAGGTAGAAAGGTAAATTCTTCTTTCATTGTAAAAATGTCACCTACACACAAATGATGGAAAATGTTTTGCAGAAGGCATAGATGGAATATTTAAGGATGATTCAATTAAGGAGTATTCTATAATGGAATGAATGCAAATGAATGGTTAATCAAAATTATAATATATATATATATATATATATATATATATATATATATATATATATATATATATATATATATATATATATACTGTGTGTGTGTGTATATATATATATATATATATATATATATATTTATATATATACAAACACACATACCGGTCAGCCATAACATTATGATGACCCACCTCATATCAAATAGGTCCCCCATCTGCTGACAATACAGCCACTTTTGCCTCCAAAACTGCCCTGATCCATTGCAGCATGGCTGTCACTAGACCTCTGAAGGTATGCAGTAGACATGTGCATTCATTTTCGTCCGAATGCATTTTCGTCTGAATTTCATGGATTTTCGCATTTGTTTTATAACCACTTAAGGACCGCCTCCTGCACATTTACGTCGGCAGAATGGCACAGCTGGGCACAAGCACGTACCTGTACGTCCCCTTGAAGCGCCCAGCCGTGGCTCACGCACGCCCGCGACCCGTCCGTAGCTCTGTGACCGCGGGACCCGCAGACCCGATCGCCGCTGTTGTCCCGCGATCGGTCACAGGAGCTGAAGAACGGGGAGAGGTGTGTGTAAACACACCTTCCCCGTTCTTCACAGTGGCAATGTCACTGATCGTGTGTTCCCTAATATAGGTAAAGGCGATCAGTGACGTCACACGTGCAGCACCGCCCCCCTACATTTAGAAACACATATGAGGTCACACATAACCCCTACAGCGCCCCCTAGTGGATAACTCCTAAACTGCAATTGTCATTTTCACAGTAAACAATGCATTTTTTTAGCACTTTTTGCTGTGAAAATGACAATGGTCCCAAAAATTTGTCAAAATTGTCCGATGTGTCCGCCATAATGCCGCAGTCATGAAAAAAATCGCTGATCGCCGCCATTAGTAGTAAAAAAATGTTTTTAATAAAAATGGCATAAAACTATCCCCTATTTTGTAAACGCTATAAATTTTGCGCAAACCAATCGTTAAGCGCTTATTGCGATTTTTTTTACCAAAACTATGTAGAAGAATACGAATCGGCCTAAACTGAGAAAAAAATATGTTTTTTTTATATCTGTTTGGGGGATATTTATTATAGCAAAAAGTAAAAAATATTGTTTTTTTTTTCAAAATTTCGCTCTATTTTTGTTTATAACGCAAAAAATAAAAACTGCAGAGGTGATCAAATACCACCAAAAGAAAGCTCTATTTGTGGGGAAAAAAGGACGCCAATTTTGTTTTGGAGTAGAGAAACTTGACTGGCCTGCACAGAGTCCTGACCGTAACGTGATAGAACACCTTTGGGATGAATTAGAGTGGAGATTGCGAGTAAGCCCTTTTTGTCCACATTAGTGCCTGACTTTTACAAATGCGCTTCTAGAAGAATGGTCAAACATTCCCATAGGAACACTCCTAAACCTTGTGGACAGCCTTCCCAGAAGAGTTTAAACTGTTATAGCTGCAAAGCGTGGGCCAGCTGAATAATAAACCCTACAGACCAAGATTGGGAGACCATGTACATGTACAGGCAGGTGTACCAGTATTTATAGTACTATAGTGTATTTATTTATTTATTTTGTTTTCTTTTTTTGCCTATAAGAGGCTGAGCACTAACTGCAATAATGGTAAAACTGTTGCTGTTTTTAATATACAAAGAAGCACCTGAAGGAAGTACTTCATGTGCCCTTTTATGAGATTGGTAGTGAGTCAAATTAGGTCTGAGGCCTCATACACACGACCGTTTTCCTCGACAGAATCCATCAAGAAACTTGGTGGCAGAGCTTTTTTTGCCGAGGAAAGCGGGCATGTGTATGTTTTTCATCGAGAAAACTGTAGAGGAACTCGATGAGAAAAAAAAAAAAACAAGTTCTCTTTTTCCTCGACGGGAGTCTCAATTTCCTCGTCGTGTTCCTCGTCGGGCTGGTATTCAACGAGAAACACGTTCGTGTGTATGCTAAGAAACCGGCGCATGCTCAGAATAAAGTATGAGACGGGAGCACACCTTCGGTAAAAGTAGCGTTTGTAATGGAGATAGCACATTCGTCACGCTGTAAGGCCCTGTACAGACGAGCGAACATGTCTGCTGAAACTGGTCCGAGGATTCCAGCAAACATTTGCCCGCCTGGCCTTTTCCCAGCGGGCAAATATTTCTGGACTTGTTTTAAAACAGTCCGCTGAAATCCTGCCCGCTCGGACATGTTTGGTCGTCTGTACAGACCTACCGTACATGTCCGAGTGCCCGCCATCCCTCGCATGCGTCGAATGACTTTGACGCATGCGTGGAAGCATTTAACTGGCAGGGCCGCGCCATCGTCGCGGCGACGGCGCGGACACGCCCCGCGTATTGTTTACGCGCGGATTTCTGTATGATGGTGAGTACAGCCACCATACAGAAATCCCCGGGCAGACATGTACGGTGAAAACGGTCCAGCGGACCGGTTTCATCGTACATGTATGCTCGTCTGTACGCGGCCTAACAGACTGAAAAGTGCAAATCGTCTCTTACCAAACTTTTACTTAACACGCAGTAACATGAGATTAGCAAAAGCAGCCCCAAGGGTTGTGCCAGTGGAATCGAACTTCCCCTGCCGTCGTACGTGTTGTACGTCACCGTGTTTGAGAACGACGAGATTTTGTCTTGACAGTGTGTACGCAAAGAAAGCCTAACAAGGAACTTGTCGAGGAAAACGATGTTTCATTTACGATGAGTTCCTCGGTCGTGTGCACGAGGCCTGAGCATTTGTTCCATGTGGCATCACGGCAAAAGGATTACAGACTGCAGAATGTGTCCCTTCCAATCTATAGTGTTTATTTTCCTATTATCTAGAGATTGTCAAGTCTTCCTCTGTCTGGTAAAATGACAAATACTAGGGTCTCACTGAGAGGCATCGGAACCTTATTTGAACCCAGCTGCTTAATATTGAATATATTAAGATATGGAAATTGTTAACCAGCTAATCTTGAAATATATTCAGCTCTTTGGGCCACAGTCCAAAGAATCTTCAAATGTTTTTGCATACCCCGTTGACTAATTATTTTTTTTATCTTCTTGTGTTTTTGTCGTCGTTTTATAGTCTCCGGTGGCTAAGCGGAGGCACTGCTTACTATTCAGCTATCGTAGTCAATGTCACAAACACAATTCACAACAAAACTTTGACCTGTGTTTTATTTGCACCTCGTCGCTTTCCCCACAGCCAAAATGATTTCTGCTTGACAACAAATAGATGTCTTCAATTAAGCTTTATGCTTATCATTTGTTCACTTTTATATCGGTAGTGACAAGCATGTATATTGCCAAACACCTCGCACTTAAAACTTTTGTAGAGACGAAATATCACAGCCGATATTTTATATGGAAGATGATAGCATACGGATAGTTTAATTTGTACATTGTATTGCCTCTTCACATTTTAGTGGAGTACATTTATTTGATGGATAATATAATACAAAACAAGATCCCCTTGAAAGATACAGTTTATTAGGATTAATTTTTGCAAGTAAATCCATGTTAATCCAGAAAGACAGATGCATTGAAACAATCTCCAAAGCTCTTATTTCTCTCAGGGAATTTCTGGTTCCTAAAACACTTTATTTTTTTATAAAAAGGCATAAAAGCTTTAGCAGTGTTCTTTGGGTTTGGTATTCCAGACAAATGAGACACTTCAGAAATAATGGCACCTAAGTGGCATACAAACGCTGAACAGTTGGTCCCTACTTGGCTTACTTGTGTTTTGTGTTTGAGATGTAAAAAGGTGTTTTTGTATCACATAAAATAAAGGGAAAATGACCATCTGCATCCAGAAGAGAAAATGTCTCTTAAGAAAACAAGTGAAGTAGGCTTAATGAGATTTTATAACTGTATTATTTTATATTGTAAGAGAAATCTTTTTAAAGTTAGATATTAGATATTTTTAATTAACCACTTGCCTACCAGGCCAATTCTGACATTTCTCTCCTATATGTAAACATTTATTTGCTAGAAAATTACACTAAACATTATATATATTTTTTCAGCAGAGACCCTAGAGAATACGTTTTTCGTCATTGCAACTTTTTATCTCGCACGGTATTTGCACAGCAATTTTTTTAACGTGTTTTTTTATTTTTTTGGAGAAAAAAAACAGTTTCATGCATTAAAAAAAGAAACAGTAAAGTAAGCCCAATTTTTTTGCATATTGTGAAAGATGATGTTACGCCGAGTAAATAGATAGCTAACATGTCACGCTTCAAAATTGCACACGCTTGTGGAATGGTGCTAAACTTCGGTACTTAAAAATTCCCATAGGCAACGCTTTAAATCTTTTTTAAGGTTACATGTTTTGAGTTACAAAAAAGGTCTTGGGCTAGAATTATTGCTCTCCCTCTAACGTTTATGGCAATACCTCACATGTGTGGTTTGAACGCCGTTTACATATGTGGGCGTGACTTACGCTTGCGTTCGCTTCTGAGAGCGAGCACGCAGGGACAGGGGCGCTTTAATTATTTATTTATTTTATTGATAATTTTACTTACATTTTTCTAGTTTGATGCTTTATTTTTATTTTTATTTTTATTTATTTTTTATTTTTTTATCACTTGTATTACTATTACAAGGGAGGTACACATCCCTTTTGTATAAGGAATAGTGCATGACGGGTCCTCTTTACAATGAGATCTGGGGGTCAATTAGTCCCCAGATCTCACCTCTAGGCTTGGAAGCCTTAAATAAAAAAATAAAAAAACACGATCCTGGCTTCCCAGCCGAGGAGGTGGCATCTTTTCAAATGTGACGTCATAACATCGTTCAAGCTATAATAGCATTTTGCATTTTTTTGCCCGATACAGTGAGTGGGGTGCATTGGAGTACTATATCTCAATGAAAAAAATAAGAAACTCAGAGCAGGTAGGATTTGCATTCCGTATGAATTTTTTTAAAGTGCTTATATTATAGCGAATATCTAAACTGTTTCATTGTACCTAAGTAGTACCCTGCACATGTTATATGTGTCTTGAGCTGTACACAGTCACCTCTGTATATATTTGCAGTGTGAGATCTAAGGCACTGCTGCCTCTGACTTCTAGTCCCACTAGATTTGATATAAGATTTGCCGATGTCATACTGTGATGTTCACTGTTCTCCTTGCTGGAGTGGAAGCTGTACCTAAGGACCTGCAGAGAAGAACCTCCCTTCTTCTGTTTCATTTGTTCTTAGAATCTGATCTTTTTGGACTTTTTCTTGCAGATTCTTGGTCATTTCTCTATCAGTTATGACACTAACAACCATTAGTGGAGTTAGGGGGACTCTAAAGTGAAAAATTCAAGCCATGCTTTTACTATTATAGCTACCTCCACAGTGCAGAACAGAAACATGGTAAATCATAGAGAAAGGGTCAACTGCAGGGAGACCACAGACAATCCTGGTAAACTAGGTCTTTGCCTTTGCCTAAAAAATAAATAAATTGGCACCTACATTTTTTTGGCACAGTAAGGTCCTCTTTAATTTTCCATTTTGACTGGGGTGTACCATCAAATTGTCAGTACATAAAATATATTGTTACACAATGTGAACAGTATCGATACAATTTCTTAATGTGTCAACCATGAACAACTGCATTGGGAGATCTGTGTTTGTATCTTAAGAGATTCAAAATGTTGGAAAATGTCTTCCTGGTTTCCTACTCAGCTGGTGCATAACTACCCCTCATGGCTCCTAGTCCTTACTCATGGAACTGAAAGGTTTAAAAAGTCTACATATGTCATTCCAATATAAAACATAGGGTTGATTTACTAACATTGGAGCGTGCAGAATCTGGTGCAGCTCTGCATAGAAATCAGTCAACTTCCATTTTTTTTTGTCAAAGCTTAATTGAACAATCTGAAGTTCAAAGCTGATTGGTCACCATGCAGAGCTGCACTCGATTTTGCACCCTACAGTTTTAGTAAATCAAACCCATTACAGTTAAACACGTATGATGTTGAGGTCTATTTTTTTGTCTTCTCTCTGACTCTTTTTGTCTTCAAATGCTATCTGTTGAGCTTTGATATGCTATTCTGCTTCTTTTGGTAGTGTTTTACACTTTAATCTTTACACGTGTACTGAATTGTAAAAAATAGGGTTGCAAGACGTTACGTTTTTATGGGTTAGTTTAAAAAAATAATTATGTTACCTCATTTTATAGACATTTATTCACAAAGATAACCCTAAAAACAGGAAACAGTACACATTCTCTTTGAAGAAAAAGTCACAAAGGCCCATGTAATATCTGACATTGTTGCAGACATTGTTGCAGACCTCCTTGACATATCATTTTCAAGAAAGAAAGTTGGGCGCCCCATTGTTTTCCAAAGTAACACATGCCTTTATGTGCTTGTTGAGTTGGTAAATGTTTGCTTTGCATCTTCACCATTTCCTTACATTGAATTTACATTTAATTTTGTTTACGTGTAAACAGGACTTATGATTTTTATTTACATACATGTAAAATACCTGCAAATTGTCAGGTGGTGGCAAGAAAATTGTTGGACTTCTTCTTTTTGCTCTTCAGAAAAGTTATCTCAAGGGTTGGGTTTTACCGAAAATGTGAACATCGCTTCAATATCACATGCAATTGCAAGAATATGGGCATTGAAAATATGTTTTATGCATAAAACCTTCACTTTATGGAAAGTAATAGGAGAGATGAGTAAGGCAGCTGTTTATCCAAACTAGACATATACATTACGTCTCAATTTTTTTTTTGTAGAATTTAGCCAAGATTGCCTTGTTTTGTTTCATGCATTTGTCTTGGCTAATGTGTATCAAAATTACATCTAAATTGTCAACTGTAGCAATTATGGATTTCAGCTGGGTATTTGGAGAACATTACATATACCTGCAATGAAAATTTAATTAGGATGAAGCTCATTCCAGTTAGATCAATACTTAAATACAGAGGAAATAACTTTTGTCATCTCCTTTTTCCATGTTAACTGAAGCACAGTTCTACAATTATATTTTTCATTATTCTGAATTCATTTAACTTGAAATGCATTTGTACCATGTGATTTTTTGAATCTCGTGGATGAGAAGTATATTTTTGAATTAGCTTTGTAATATTTTGTTGACATGGATGCTTTGGTAAAACATCCAGATATGGTATTCAGATTGGAAGACTTTTTTTTTTAATGACTAACCTGGATTACAAGGTTGGATGTATCCAGGAAAAAAATAAATATGTTACATCTGAACATGTTTAACTAGATAATAAATACCAAAAAACGCTTATTTGATGCTTAAATATGTTTTTTGGGTCTGTCTATAACATAATTTTAATAACCTAATTCAAGTGCAGATCTCTAATTCTCCATTAACATAGGAATAATTCTGTTTGCTAAATTAAAATAAATGAGTGAATGAAATATGATATGTTCTAGGTACCATTTTTTTAAAAATCCAAATTTCAAAAAGTCATGTGGCAACTGTATAGCTCAAGCTTTAAGTATTAACTTTTAACCTTTGACCTTACAGATTTTAACCATTGAAATGTCTCTTTAAACTTTAAAGGAAACAATGATAACGAACGCCTGGCGATTGCTAGACAGCGAATTCCATATCGACTTGGTCGAGTAGTTGATGATTGGCTACTCGACAAAGGTAAAAAAACATTGATTAAAACTTCAAATAAAAATAATTTGAACATAACCAAGTAGTATTTCATTGTAACTCTAATAAACCTTTAAAATAAATTTTCAGTAAAACTAACTTAAAAACTTTTAAAACGGTAAAATTTAGATAGTAATATTTGGCATACATTGTATAATACTTTTCGTGCCTGTCTAGATGTTTAATAATCGTACCCTGTTAACTTAAAGTTAAAGGGACTGTAAAGTCAATCCTCTAACTGAATCTATGAAGGAACTCATAGATAACTTTAACCAAAACTTTCTAAATTATTCATAGACTGTTTTTTTTTTTCTTTTTGCCTGTTCCCGCATCTAAATTATTATCTAAAATATGTGTAGCTTTCTTATCTTTCTTATGATCCTGAAAAAAAAAAATATCTTGGCGTAAACTACAGGTACACTAAATAGTGGGCAAAATGAATTGCCAATCAAAATGAAGTCCCTTTAACATTTGCATCCTTTCAAGGAATTTTTTTTTTGAACAAACCTTAATTAAAACCAAACCTAAAATGATGTGCATGCTAATCATATGCAGAGGCCAATCTGCTTAAAAATCTTTGATTTCATAATGCTGACAATATTTTAAAGATTTCTTTGTGTAATGAAATTGTGCCATAATTTCACCATTGGTACGTGTATCATTACTTACGTCGCTTTTGCATCAGAAAGATTCTATTTTAATTGTTAGTCTTGCTAAATGCCAATCAGAGCTATTTTATACTTTGACTGCATAATGATGCATTTCTTTTCTTAACTGGTGGTGAAGCAAACAAAATTTGATATTATAGTGGTGAATGTATAAAATGGAACGCTAATTGCTTTTCATAACTAAATACCTTGCAATATATTTTCTCATTGTTTAACTTCATTTTTTTTTCCAACGACAATCTTTAACTATCCTTAGAAGAGTATTGCAATTACTCATATTCAGGACTTAGATTTAAGTGAATTTTAATACATTTGAAAAAAATGTGCTATCCATTAAAGACATTAATAATTTTTTTGACATGCCAGTAATGCAAAATTAATGTCTCACACATTTTCATAATACATAATGCAAGCTAGATTTAAAAAAGTATGGATTTTTCCATTTTTGTTATCTTGTAATATATAAAACTTTGATTGGCCTTTAAGCATGGACAGTCATAAACTTTAGATTTTTTTTTTTTACGTTAATAATAGATATAATGTACATGTCATAGTCACTTCATTATAAGCAATGAATTATGAGTTATATTTCTACCTTATAGTTTATTGCACCCGTCATTCATTTCACAAAAATTTGTCAATCATCTTTTCCAGAATACAGAGTTCACAGTCAACATTTTTGCATGTATATAATATTATTTTTGCAGGACGCCAGCTCACAATCTTCAATAGCCAGGCAACCATTAAAATCGGTGGGAAGGAACGGGGACATCCTTTTCAAGGCCAGCTTAGTGGCCTTTACTACAATGGCTTAAAAGTTCTGAACATGGCTGCTGAAAGTGATGCCAACATCGTGATAGAGGGGAATGTGAGGCTTGTTGGTGATGTGCCTTCATCCATGACAACGGAGTCAACCGCCACGGCAATGCAGTCCGAAATGTCCACCTCTATTATGGAAACCACCACCACACTGGCCACAAGCACTAGAAGAATAAAGACACCTACAAGGGAACCTGTTGGTCAGGTTAGTAAACCTCAGTTTGATCTTGTTACCTTGTTTCCAAAACTCCAAATACCACCTAAAACACAATTATTATTAATGAGTAATTCACAATAATCTCTTGATGTTTTTGGGTGCAGGACATTTTTTTCCTCCATTTGACTTTAAAAGTGAATATTTCAAATTACTGTATTTGCTGGCGTATAAGACAACCTTTTACACTTAAAAAAACTGGCCAAAAATCAGGGGTAGTCTTATACGCCGGGTCAGCTGCTCGGATGCCTGCTGGATGTACGGTCATACTGTATGTAGCTTTGGCTACATACAGTATATACCGCTAAGCCAATCCCGGTTGAGAGATGTCTTCAAATGAATACAGAGCCTGCTCGGATTGGGGTAACAACCTCTGCCAATCCGAGTGCCTACATACAGTAGCCTGCTCGGATTGGCTTTGAGAGTCAGAGAGGCATGGGCTGATGATGTTACAGCCTCCGCAAATCCAAGCAGGCTTTGTATTCATTAATAGAATACATCGCTCACCGTGATTGGCTCCATCTCCAGCAAGAATGAAGAAGATTATGGCTCCAGAAGAAAGAAATATGAAGCATCGGAATGGGGGTCGTCTTATACGGTGAATACAGGCAAAAAAATCTTAAAATGGGGGTCGTCTTATACGCCTGATTGCCTTATATGCCGGCAAATACGGTAGATATTTTCATATACACAATAAGAAAATGTACAAATACACATACACACCACTGTTGGCCAAAATTCTAGGGGAACATTTCTCATTCATCTTTTCTGGCACTATGCCCAATGCTGGGAAAAGCAGTACTGATTATTTGTTTTTCAGTCATCTGCCATCTGTCAGCAATATGACAGTATTCTGTAGACTAGCAGAAATCTGGTGGTATGGCTCACCAATGCAAAGCAGTCATTAAATTTAATGATTATACAGTTTTCTCAAAAACCGATCTTTGAAATTATTTTTTTCCATCTAAATAAGTAAATATCAGATAATAAATACCAGGATACCAGCCGTAGGAAGTGTAGCTACTCCTAGAACCATGAGCCTGGATAATTCTTGGTCTGTCATTGAGGTTAATTTACTAAAACTGGAGAGTGAAAAATCTGAGGCAGTTCTGTATAGAAACCAATTAGCTTTCAGATTTTTCTTGTCAAAGCTTAATTGAAAAAGGTGAATTTAAAAGCTTTTTGACTACTATACACAGCTACACCAGATTTTGCACGTTGCTGTTTTAATAAATCGACCCCCATTGTGTCATGGAAGAAAGTTTGGAGAGTTTGGAGACTTCCAAAATCTTGAGCTGACAGGTCAAAAGCTTTTTCATGGGAAAAAACAATAAATAAGACATCTGTCATGCATATAACACAAATATATTACAGGTATTGATTAAAGTATAACTAAAGGAAAAACTTTTTTTTTGTTTTGGACAGAATGGAGAACACCTATTAGGTTATTACTGTCTGTGCCCCTGTTACAGAGATTCACCCATTCTATTTGTCCGGTTTCCCATTATCATTGAAAGTGAAAGTAAAGGAAATCCCCAAATTTTGGGTTGTCCCCAAAAAAAGTAATAGTGGGGAAATCTTCCAATGGGGACATTAGTTCAAGTGGTTTGGGGGCCCCAATGGATTTCCTTATTTTGCAGGGATTTCCTCTCACTTCCTGTTTGACTATTGGACAGGAAGTGAAGGTGAAACTCCACAATGGGACACAGATGGGAAAAAAATAAAAAAATAATATAATCTTACTCTATTCAAAATGAAGAAAAAAAAAAGTTTGCCTACAGTCTACTTTAACCTTATAATGTAAAAACTGCAATGAAGTTATATTGGTCTGATACAATTAAGTTAAATCCCTGATTAGATACTTATGGGTTTGAGCAAAGCCCACAAAATGTCTGCCTGACTGTATATTGTTCATTTTCAACTTTAACGCGATTAAAGTAGACTTATTGCTGGCTTTGTGCTATATATCTAAATTGTTTCCCTAGCTTTTAATGAATTGGTTGGATTAATGAAGGTTTAGCTGAAAAAGAGGCTGCCTACTTGCTCTATAAATAATTTAATATTTAAGTCAACCGTTGTATATGTCATATTTTAGTTTACAACTTTATTTGAGGTCATTAGTCATACTAAACATGTGTTCTTGTAAACATAAAATTTGCTTCATAAACTGTTGATTAAAGTATAACTAAAGGCAAAACAATATTTTTTTGTTTGACAGAATGGAAAGGTATTAGAACGCCTATTAGGTTATTGTTAGGTTATTACTGTCTGTGCTCTCTTTTTGGATATCCCCCTTACTATTTGTCCTTACTGCCATCATTTAAAGTGAAAGTAAAAGAAAATCCCCAAACTTGGGTTGTCCCCAAAAAAGTAATAGAGGGTAAATCTTCCATTTGGGGCATTAGTTCAAGTGACTTGGGGGCCCCAATTAGACACGTGCAATGCCCAAAAAATATTTTTCGTTTTCATTTCATACGTTTTAGATTTTTGCTGTAATCGAATAATTTGTTATGCACAGCATTCGTTACTTCGGATAATTCATAACTGTGGATGCATTCGTATTTGTTTTGTTTCATTCGTTTAGATGCGTAATCCGTTACTTTGGACTCGGTCATTCGTTTATTCGGACATTAGTTGTATTGGTAACCTTCGTTAGTTTGGATTTTTAACATTTTATTTGTTATTTTGGAGTCGGTGTGATTCGTTTAGAAGGCCTCAGACAGCTACTAGCTCATGTCTTTAAAGAACAAAAATGCATGCATTATTTCTTTATATTCAGCGATAACGAATAGTCAGAAAGAACGAAAATACGAAAACAAAATTATCCAAATGTAATCAATTCGTTAAACTTGTAGGTTGAATAATTTTTTCGTTCTTTCGTATTTTCGTTCTTTCTGAAAAGAAAATGTGTATGCATTTGTCAAAGAGTTTTTCATTGATTTGGATGTTTCCAAATGAACGAATATTCCAAATTTCATCCAAAAACATATTTGTAATGAAACAAATTGCACATGTCTAGCCCCAATGGATTCCCTTATTTTGCAGGGATTTCCTCTCACTTCCTGTTTGACTATTGGACAGAAAGTGAAGGTAAATCTCCACAGATGGCAAACAAATCTGACAGAGGTTATAACACTCCCTTAATCACTTCAGCCCCGGAAAGATTTACCCACTTCCTGACTAGGCCATTTTTTGCGATACGGCACTTGGTCGCTTTAACTGACATTGCTATACCCAAACAAAATTTACATAATTTTTTCCCCACAAATAGAGCTTTCTTTTGGTGGTATTTGATCACTGCTGCAGTTTTATTTTTTGTGCTATAAACAAAAAAAGAGAGACAATTTACAAAAAAACAATATTTTTTTATTTTTGCTATAATAATTTTTCCCCCCCCAAAAAATAAATAAATGTGTTTATCAGTTTAGGCCAATATGTATTCTTCTGCATATTTTTGGTAAAAAATCGCAATAAGCATATATTAATTGGTATGAGAAAACGTTATAGCATCTACAAAATAGGGGATATATTTACGGCATTTTTATTATTATTTTCTTTTACTAGTAATGCCGGTGATCAGCGATTGTTAGCGGGACTGCGACATTGCGGTGGACAGTTCAGACACATTTGACACATTTTTGGGACCATTGATATTTATACAGCGATCAGAGCTAAAAATAGATACTGATTACTGTATAAATTTCACTGGCAGGGAAGGGGTTAAGTGTTCCCTAGGGAGGTGTTTCTAACTGTGGGGGGAGTGGACTAACTGGGAGTACAGTGAGATTGCTGTTCCTGATTACTAGGAACAGCAGATATCTCTCTACTTCCCTGAGATAACAGGAATCTGTCTGTTTACATTGACAGATCCCCAGTCATGGCTTTCTGAGGAGCGTTTGCAGGTCGCTGGCAGACGTTGCGGCCGCCAGCCACACGCATCGGCTGTGGCGTTGCGCCCCCTAGAGCCCTCAAAGAGGCCGTTGTACATCTACAACAATTTGTGCAGGGGAGACAACCTGCCACCGTATAATGACGGAGGCTTGTTGGCAAGCAACTAATCTATTAAAATTAAAAAAATAAGTTTGCCTATAGTTCTACTTTAAGCTTATAATATAAAGAGTGCAATTAAGTTATTTTGGCCTGATGCAAATAAGATATACCCTTTGATTACATAGTTATAGGTTTGAGCAAAATCCACAAAATGTCTACTTGACTGTATATAGTAAAGTTTCTACTTTCATGAAAGCAGACCTAATGCTGGCTGTGTGCTATATATCTTTATGATTTCACTAGCTTGTAATGAATTGGCTGGATTAATGCAGGTTTAGCATAAAAAGAGGCTGCCTACTTGCTATATAGATAACTGCATATTTAAGTCAATCGTTGTATATGTCATATTTTAGTATACAATTTTATTTGAGGTCATTAGTCATACTAACCATATGTTCTTGGAAACAAACAATTTGCTTCATATATGCTTCACTGGCATTTTCTGAGCCTTCCATTAATTAGTGACCCACTTCTACAAGGTAAGATATAGGCCTGGGCTGGATGTCCATAGTCAGCCTAGCTGTCATTTGTTACGAATGCTTTCTAAAAACGGTTCACAGAGAATGACTGCTTTATTACCAAAAAAAAAAAAAAAGAAGAAGAAAAAAATCGGTCATGGTGGTTTGTTTTCCTCAATCCAACTGAGCTTTCAATGGTAACGCTGAGCCACTTAAACAGCAGTTGTTATGTACCCTGGGGCGACTGAATGTTTTGGAACAATGGAGACGCCTCTTTGCCCAAGCAGAATTAGATTGGCTCCATTTCAAAACAGCGGAGCCTGAGCATGGCTGTTAAATCTTGAGGGCAAAATATGGTTGAAGAATGTGTTTCTGTTTATACTGAAGCAGTGACTTTGAAGAGGATTCATCAAAATATCCTCACGACAGCCCCAATTTCTTGCCCTGCAACCCAAACAGAATAAAGGCAGGCATCTACAAAGGCACAAGACGGTCACTTGCGAACAATTTTACTTTGAAGTCAGGGGAAATCATTGTAGCAAGGTGACCTATATACAGAGCATACTATACTCTACTGTTAATGCTGAATTCTTACACAGCAACTGTTACAACTAAGGTGTGGCAGATAGAGACCAAAATCCAGTACTCTGTAAATAATAGAAAATTGAATGCTTAAAAATGTGATTTTGACATATCTTCTCACTTTCAATGGCAAAAGAAGAAAGGGGTATTCCTTAAAAATCTTGCTCGGATTACCATTCAGGCTATTCTCTGTCAACTAGCCTTTAGTTGTCCCAGTGGGGTTAGTTTACTAAAGCTGGAGAGTGCAAAATCGTGTGCAGCTCTGCACAGAAATCAATCAGTTTCCAGTTTTTTTTTTACCAAGCTCTGGAGCAACTGCACTTGCAAAGTGCACGGTCTATTTGCTTTTAGTAAATCAACCCCACAGGGTCTTCTTGGATTTAGGATGTAGACACTGTGTCCCCCCTCTCTTTTGTCACTTAGATCTGGGCATCGTTCACTTCCAGGGCATGTAATAAGGGAATTCTTAATGATATCCAACACATTTTTCTAGTTTTTAACATTTAAATGGTGATGGACAGCAAGTTTCTCTTCAATTCCGGCCTGGCTATCACTGAAACATGCAGAATATGTCTCCAATTTCCACCTGACATTATTTGGGCAAGAGTTAAATGGTGTATCTACTTTCTGAACATAGTTACATATTATGGACCTGCAGCAAGATGAGGGCATCACAAAGATTTCTGTGTACCTATATACGAATATGAATAGACAAACATTGTCCACAGATAGGGGTTCTTTTTTAGAATTTGTCTGCCATTGCAGCCAAATACGAAGAACTATACATTTAAATTCATAGCATCTAATTAGAGCTTATTCTCATCTGTGCAAGATATGGCACAATGACTCCTAATGTGTGGATTGTCTATATAATGCACACAGAAAATATTTTAATATGAGTTCTAGTGGGAGCAAAAAGAAAAAAATCTATCTATTGTAAATAAATGACGTATACAATTTTCAGTTATAATTATATGTAAGTAGCAACAGCTGAAAAGTATGAAATTTTACCCTTTGACTTCCTTTCTTTCATCAAATGTGCAAATTTCTATATCACACATGCATTTTTTGTAAAATTTTAAAGACTTGAAAGTTTCTTAATCGTCAATTCATCTACAACAATGTACACTAAAAATGTTTTAGATCTCATTACATTTTTTTCAGAATTTCAATAATAAAAAAAAACGCCAAAGCCTGTTAAACCATAAACATGAAACTGTTCAAAAGACCATTTGCAGAAGCTGCAATAATAATAATTGCTCGCATCTTTGCCTGCATTCTTCCACAAAATTTTAATTGGTAATATTCTCTGATGTATTTTATGCATCCAAATCTGCTTTTTTCTTTATAGCTACAAATAATAAAATATAAGGTAGGTATACCACTGCATAATATTCTCTGAAACGTTTATGGCAATGTTAACGATCGGAAATAAAATAGTACATTAGAAAAAGATAGAAAAAAGAAAAGAAAAAAGTAATACTAATTTTGCTTGCTTTGTGTTTCTTCTGCGTTCTTTGTTTTACTAATATGGCATACTTATTTTACACTTTTGTTTATTAGATTGTTTTTATGGCAAGATAAAATGATCCTCAAAAAAGCTATAACAGTAGACCTATAAATTTACCTACAATTAAAGTGTGAGAAGTAAGTAACAGTTGGTGATGACAACAGAATGTATCACAGAGGGCTCGTATTTCCTTCACTTCCATATTGTGCCATCTGCATTGGATGACAGAATGACGAATGCTTCTTTGAATCAACTACGGGCTTATGGCATTCTAGGAAAAAATCACAATGGTTTTCCTGTAGAGGTAGATTGTCAATAAAACAGGAGTAGTTGGCTTATATGAACAATATGGACTCATGAATGCCAAAATAATACCTGTGAATGCCAAAATGTTGTTTTAGTTTATGCCTAAATTGACCCAAAGCTCCAATGAAATTCCAGGAAAAAAATGAATTATGAAGAAAGAAAAAAAAAAGAATAAAAAGAAAAACTTATTTTTATGGAGTTCTAATGCTCAAAGCTCTTCCACACCCATTAAATTAGACCATCCTTCTTTTGGAACCAAATCCCTCTGTCCCTCCTAACTCCTCAGTTGGCCCATTTTTAGGTCTGATTTATAGGCCTCTGTAAATAAAATACACACCTTACCAACCAAAAGTGCTATACTACACTACTTTCAGCCTAGACGTTATCATCGTCTGGTGAGTGAGCACCTAGAGTGTTTGGTGGCGGTTGGTATTTTAATACACATTAAAGACTATTACCTTCACTGGCTTCCTCGTAGAGGGATGGTAAAAATGGACATTTTAAAAAATTGAAAGAAAGATTTACCTTATTTCCCAACACTGAGGTTTATATATTTATTGTCATTTGCTATTGTTAAAAATTCATAAAAACAAATAGTAAAAAAAAGATGTAGATTTTTTGTTACTTAACCAGCCAATGTCATGGTCCATATAACTGGGCGCATGGCTTTGCCTACATATAATGTGCTAACAGGTGTCCTTTTTTATCATATTTGAAGGTCGGGAAATATAATAGGTATACACATGCAAAAACATAATAAAAACTAAATAAATATATATATATATATATATAAGGCCTCACAAGGCCTCACATAGGACAAATAGGCTTGAACACAGGACAAATGTAACCTTTTGTACCTATTTGGAGCTTTCTATTTCTCCTGTGCTTCCTGTGTGCTTCATGTGCTAGTCGTGATGACTCAATAATAATGGGTAGGCATAAATTCATTATGGCTACCACTGGCTCACAATAGCCAAATCCATTTAGACACAAAGGGAGATTTATGTAAACGGGTACACAGAATCTGCTTCTAACTGAGGCTAGTTTGATTAAGCTTTGATAATAAGACTGGAGACTTTGAGCCAGGCCTTCTTGTCAAACATCAGTGTCTGACTTCACAAATGCGCTTCTTGAAGAATGGTCAAACATTCCCATAGACACACTCCTAAACCTTGTGGACAGCCTTCGCAGAAGAGTTGAAGCTGTTATAGCTACAAAGGGTGGACCAACTCAATATTGAACCCTACAGACTAAGACTGGGATGACATTACAGTTTATATGCGTGTAAAGCCAGACGACCCAATACTTTTAGTAATATAGTGTATATATATATATATATATATATATATATAATTTTTTTTCTCTAATTGCTATTTTGTCTAATCATGTGACGTCACGGGTCCTCTTCTTCTTCCAGTGGTTGGTGGCCTCTGTAGGAACCAGTGGCACAAACTATTCTGCCACTCGTTCCTGCAGTGTTCTTTTCGGAGCCCAGGCAAGTAACAAGTGGGTTAAATGAGTTGTGTCATTCAACTGAGAAAAATAACTGATGCTGGCTCACCGAGAGATGAGTATGTGAGGGACATCACCATAAAAGGATGTATTTGCAAAGAGAACATTTTTTTATTTTATAGTTTCACACCTGGATTTTTTTTATTTATTTTTTGTTTACCAAACATCTTATAAGATTCAATTGAAATTAAAAGAACACAGCTATACCCTGCAATTCAACCTCACAGTCATACTGGTAGCTTTATCAGTAATGCCGCGTACACACGATCGGTCAAACCGTTGAGAACGGTCTGATGGACCGTTTTTATCAGACCAAACCGATCGTGTGTAAGCCCCATCGGTTATTTATCCATAGGTTAAAAAAAGCAATCTTGTTTTAAATTTAACCGATTGATACCTAACCGATAGAAAAAAAAACGATTGTTTGTAGGCACAACCATCGGTTAATAAACCACGCATGCTCAGAATCAAGTCGACGCATGCTTGGAAGCATTGAACTTTGTTTTTTTCAGCACGTCGTTGTGTTTTACGTCACCGCGTTCTGACACGATAGTTTTTTTAACTGATGATGTGTAGGCACGACTGACCATCAGTCAGCTTCATCGGTTAACCAATGAAAACGGTCCATCAGATCATTTTCATCGGATGGACCGATCGTGTGTAAAGGGCATTTGGCATGAAGGTTTTGCTCCAAATCAATATGAAATGTGATAAGTGCAGCGGGCACACGTCAGCGGTTCCCTTCTCGAATGCTTTGTCTTCAATTAGACGCTTAGATGCCATTAATCAAGAAACTGAAATGGAGCGACTTATAAACCTCACATAGATAATTATTTACGTGGAATGCGGAATTCTCAATAACTGGATCATTCCACCTTCCCGTGTCCTGGGAGAGACATAGAAGCGATTGTTTACACAGTTCTAACATGACAAATAAACACCGCACAGCTCGAGAACCGAACAGCACTAAAATACACATTGATGTTTTTAATAAGTAAAATAGGAAAACAAAAGGGAACGCAATTGTAAATGTTTGCTGTTGCTGTTCACATAAGATAATTGTTTTGTGTAGAATTGACTGTTACCAGGGGTAAAACATCTGTACCACTGGCTCTTAAAAGGTCAGTCCACTTAGAACCAATATTTCAGGATTGGATACATCAATTACACGCCAGCTTCCTTTGGAATTGAGATATTATAGCGTAAGGATATGCAAAACCGGTATTCCTTATGTGCACACTGAAATTTTTCGTTTCGGAATTTCGGTTTCGTCCGAAAAATACATTTATTTAGTTACTCACAAAATTAGTTTTTATTTATTTTGTTTCATAAAAAAATGCATTCGTACGAAAATCCAAACTAATTAAGGTCAAATCTGTCAATTGAAGGCTTATGGTGTCTGCCGGACGTTCTAAGAAGACGAAGCAGCTAAACTGTACAACGCCGCAATCGTACATTTCCGATCAAATGCTCCGCCCACAAGCTATAGTAGAATTCTAATGTTGTATGATGTTGTATGACTAGTAATAATTATATTTATTAATTATTATTACTAGTCAACCAACATTAGAATTCTTCTATAGCCTATGGGCGGAGCATTTGACCGTAAATGTCCGCCCGCGGCAAACGTATGTTTTTAGCTGCTTCATCGAATCTTCATGTCTTTATAATGTTGAATCTTTTCTCTCTATGTCGAATAATCTTCGACTAATAGAGTTAGGTTAGGCACATTTGACTGCAGGTTCGATAGACACAGATCGCTATTGTCACCGTCATGTCGAATCTTCTATCTATCTATATTGAACTGTTGTCGCAACGATACAAAAATATAATGGATACGAAAATAAAGCATTTTTTATTTCGGATCTCTCAGATTTCAGATTCTGCGCATTCGTCATTGTTTGGTTAAAACTAACACGAAAATCCCAGAAATTTGATTTAAATGCATTCGGACGATAACGAATGCACATGTCTAGTGTTCCTAGTTTGTTTTAACAGATAGAGATTTCTTTATGTGGAAGTACCACCCCTTGATTAGCAGGACATACAGTCTTGCAACAATGTACCCATATTATAAATGTATATATATATACACTTAAAAATGTATTTCAGGGCTTACGCCCTTCTACAGGCATGGTGCAAGAGATGGTCAGAGACTGCATACATGGTGCAGGCGATGGTCAGAAACTGCAGACATGGTGCAGTAGATAATCAGATACTGCAGACATGGTGCAGGAGATGGTCAACACTGCAGATACGGTGCAGGAGATAATCAGAGACTGTGGACATGGTGCAGGAGAGAGATGGTCAGAGACTGTGGATATGTGCAGGAGATGGTCAGAGACTGTAGACATCGTGCAGGAGATGGTCAGAGACTGTGGACATGGGGCAGGAGATGGTCAGAGACTGTGGCCATAATACAAGAGATGGTGAGAGAATGTGGACATGCTACAGGAGTTGTTGGAGACTGGGGACCTGCTTCAGGAGATAGTCATAGTCTGGGGACATATTACATGAGGCTGCTAGAAATCACTGCTATAACAGGGCAATAGGCAAACACAGATTCATATTTGCCCCGAGGACTGCTCAAAAAGTGCCAAGGGGCCGCATGGAACCCCTGGCCGTAGGTTGGACACCAGGACCGTATACACTTGTTTTCTGTATGCCTATGCCTAACTTAATAAATAGTTTTTACTAAAAAAAGATGGACTGTGAAAAAGTCAGCAGTAAAGTCTACATATTGCTTCATTAGGAAGAGAAGACCAAATAAACGTGTAGGGGCTGGGCAGTAAAACATCCCCTCTGTTTGATAAATATAATGTTATGATGTCTTTAACGATATTATTATTGTACTATTGTTGGTAGAGAGACACCAATGCCATTTCCTCCTTCGGACGATTTCCGATCCTTAGGTTAGTTTGTCTTCATATAATCTATTTCTACTTTACTGGAGAAGCTGACAAAAGCATCTGGGTCTCTCTGGTGGTAATTAAGGAAGGCTTACTGCCTGCTGTGCTGAAAAGTAGCTCAGAGACTTCTACATGAGTAAATTCGTGGAGGAAAGACAGAAGATGATGAGTGCTGATGCAGTGGTACCAGAAGCACATAAGGGGGTAATTGTATCCACCGGTGTCGAGCGTGTCATCTGCTTTTCTTATTGTCCTCATCAAACGCTTTATCACAACTCAAAGGAGAGCACGGGTGTATAAAGCAGACTCATTTATTGACACTAACTTCCATGTGAACTGAAAGTGTCCTCTTAATTCACACGCTCGTTACTGTTAAAAGTGAGTTGTATTGATTGGCACCTAAAATTGTTTCGAATAACTGGCAAAGTGCGACTTTCCAGTTGTTAAAAGCCTGATAACTATGCACGTCAAGGAAGACTCACATTTATTACAGTTTAAGTTTCAGTTTGCTTTGAAAGTCTCTCTCATTAGTTAGTCCCGGGGGACAACAAGGGTAATGCAATTTCATTTTTCTGATACGTTCATGCCAGGCGTACATTTGTTTGCATTGCATCTCAAGTCATTTTGCTGTCAAAGAAAAATAATGGGAGCCTAACTTATACCGCCAGTGAAATTTTATAGAAACATTGGTCAGTTCAAGCGATTACTTAGCTTTAGCACAATAAATGTAATGTATAGCGTAGTTATTCTTTTTTTTTATTTATTTTTTCACGTCCATTTATGTTAAACTGCTTACAACCGCTACACATCTAAAATAGACTGTATCAAGCAGCAATGGAAAAAACAACCATTAATACTGTAGTCTAGTGTGTGTCTTGTGTATCTTATGAGAAATATATTCTTAACTAGTTGAAAACACTAGACATGCCTAAAAGAGTTGTCAAAGTACACAGGACATGTTAGGCTGCTTTCACACTGAGGCGCTTTTCAAGGGCAATTACGCTAAAAAGAGCAACTGCAAAGCGCCCTGAAAGAGCCGCTCCTTTATATCCAGTCTCAGGCCCCGTACACACGACCGAGTTTCTCGGCAGAATTCAGCCAGAAACTCGATCGGAGCCGTATTCTGCCGAGAAACGTGGTCGTGTGTACACTTTTGGCCGAGGAAACCGATGAGGAACTCGTTGAGCCAAATAGAGAACATGTTCTTTATTTCCTCGTTAGTCAATGGGGAAACTTGGCTCGCCAAGATCCCCAATGGCTTCACAAGGAACTCGACGAGCAAAACTATGTGTTTTGCCCGTTGAGTTTCTCGGACGTGTGTACGGGGCCTGAAAGCCTTAGGGCTTTCAGACTGGAGCGTTGCGCTGGCAGGACGGTCAAAAAAGTCCTGACAGCCGCATCTTCGAGGCGCTGTAGGTACAGTGAATATACCGCTCCTAATGCGCCCCTGTCCATTGAAACCAATTCGGCAGCGCCTCCAAAATGCCTACAAAGCGCCTCAAAGCAGTGTTTTTGCGGGTGGATTTAACCCTTTTTCGGCCGCTAGCCGTGGTTAAAACCGCAACGCTAGTGGCCGAAAATCACGGCAAAAATTACGGTAAAGCGATGCTAAAAAATATTGAAATAGGAGGTAACTTAATGCGCAAACCACACTGTTGGATAATAAATTAAAAATGATCTATAGCAGCAGCCACAACTAAATAGTGTTCACATACTTAGGCAGTATTGATAGGTAAGGTGTTGGGGTGCTTACTAATGGTGAATATTGTATATAATCCAGTGATGACCAACAAATCAATATTCAGTGATAAATAATGAAATAATCTATAACTCACAAAATAAATTACAATGAAAATAAAATTAATTACTGTAACTATTCCATGCAATTCCGTGCAATAAGTGCATAGCATTTCCTGTCATAAACAGCATAGAATGTGTGCAGCAATTAACTGCATAATATAGTGCATTAAAAAGTATTAGTGCTGATAATTGCAAAGACAGCACTACAAATGAAAAGGCAAATAAGTCCAATATTAATGAAAATAAAGTGAACAAAAGTCTTCATGCAATGTGCAATATTAAACGTTTTAGTGCAAAAAATAGCAATCCAGGTCAGACTCCAAAACATGCAGCCCAAAAAAAATAGATGTCCACATGATTTTTTCAAAGTGCAGTGCTACAAGCAGAATCAGAAAGTGCTCCACTCCAAGTGCCCAGTCTCCCCAGCCTCTCACCTCCAAGAGGCTTAAAATAAGCCTAATATGTAATCCCACTGGCAGCAGCTTCTCCTTCACAATGCGTGTAACACCGTTGCAGATCACTTTCACTCCACAAAAGTAGCGTTTAAGCAGTATTCAAGCTCCACTTCCCTTGGACCAATGGCTCCCCGCAGGGTACATATAAGAAGGAATACACTCACAATAGTGTGAAATCGTAGATACACTTTTAATAAAAAATGTAATAAACACTCACATTTCAGATTTCGAGTAAAAACATCAGACACAAGATGACGTCACCGACGGCTCACTTCCCTCACGCGTTACGTGGCTGTACACACCACTTAATCACTTGAAATTGCACTAAAAAGTGCACTTGGAAGTGTAGTCGCTGTAAACCTAAAGGGGAAGCTCTGCTGATTTTATCCTCCAATCCCATGTGCAATCCCTATGCCTCTAGGGGGCCCCATCAGGCTTGCCAGCCTCAGTAAAACCAGTATGTAAAAATCTGTGTTTTTAAAAAAATCCCAAGATTATAGCTGCCCCGCCTCTCCAGTACCTTTTCAGTGTGTGTATGTGTATTCTGTGTGTATGTATACTGTGTGTGTGTGTATATTGTGTGTCTGTGCATTCACTGTGTATGTATACTGTATGTATGTGTATGTATGTATACTGTGTGGCCCCATAATCTATTGCCTGGGGGCCCCATAATTTCTTAGGCCACGTACACACGGGCGGTCGAAACCGATGAAAACGGCCTGAAGTCCAGTTTCATCGGTCCAAACCAACCGTGTGTACGGCCCATCGGTCTGTTGTCCTTCGGACAAAAATTTGAGAACTTGCTTTAAAATCGAACCGATGGACGGCTGACCATCGGTCCAAACCGATGGTTAGTACACAAAAGCATCGGTTCAAAACCCGCGCATGCTCAGAATCAAGTCGACGCATGCTCTGAAGCATTGAACTTCGTTTTTTTCAACACGTCGTGTGTTTTACGTCACCGCGTTCTGACCCGATCGGTTTTTGAACTGATAGGGTGTACGCACATCAGACCATCAGGCCACTTCAGCGGTGAACCGATGAAAACGGTCCGTCGGACCATTCTCATCGGATGGACCGGTCATGTGTACGCGGCCTTATTGCCTGGGGGGCCCATAATCGCCTATTGCCAGGGGCCACATAATCGCCTATTGCCCGGGGGCCCCATGAGTTGTCAGTCCGCCCCTGGTAGCTACTGACTTTTAATAAACTAATGCCCGGTACACATGATATGATTATCGGACGAATGATCGTCCATTTTTTTTGTATGCTAATCTCACGTTGAATCTGATGAGTTTACTAAAGTCACGAAAATTCTCGTACGGCAGAATAAAAAATCGGAAGTGATGTCATGTGCTGTAATGCATTTGTATTGCATTTTCGGACGACAGCTGTACTGATTAAATGAAAATCGTACGATCTGGCATCGTACGAAAAAGATTCGGCTCTCGAAAGCTCTGTACTAACGATCCGATTATCGTAGATCGTTTCGAAAGCGGCATTTTTCATACGATTTTCGGATCGTGTGTACGGGGCTTTACAAACAAGTGGAACTCCGCTTTGAGTCACCTTTTAGACACACCTGCAGCACAGTCTGGACCTCATTACTAGTTCATTGATTGATTTCATGTGCTACTTTTTATTGCTTGTCAATACTAAATAGTATATAAGTCATACAATTATTGAAGAAGGAAAAAGTTAAACATTTAAAACATAAATAAGCAAAGCATCGCCAACAGTAAGTATAGCAAAAATGCCATACAAAGAATAGAAGGATGGCCTAATTTCCAACATCCTCCATTTGATTTTTACATTCAGGTGCCACGTGGGAAGCTTGTCCCTATTCCCATTCCTCTCTGGCACATGAACGTGCCCGCTCCAGGCAAGTTATATAAAACAGGCAGATGGGGGGGAAGCTCATTGAGTGCTGAGTTTCTATAGCAACCTGGCACAGTCAGTGAACGGAATACCCACAGAGGAGATCTACTGATAAATATTTCTGGAATGGCCACTTCAGATCAATCACACAGTAGTAAAATGCATGGAAGGAGGGGTCCGCGATAAGAAAAGAGATCAGAAGAAAATAATAAAATGCAAGGACCTAATTGAAAAAAAAAACAAGTATATTACTGCAGTGAGAGAAAATTGCAGTTAAAAAAACAAAAAAAAAACAACGCATTTTAGAGGCATTTGAGCTTTTATTTCAGCTTGAAGAAGCTTGTGATTTTTTGTGCTCTTGTGCACCTTTTTATTGAGCTTTTTGAGCTTCTTTGAGCTTTTTTGAGCATAAGCATTTTCTTTCATCACACAAACCCGCCTGGAAAAAAGGCTGGAACAAATGTTTTTTACGTGTTTCCATGCTTTTATGTGCTTTTTTGAGCTTTTTTGGGCTCTTTGGGGAACTAGCTCCTCTGAAAAACGCGAGTTTCGTGGGGGGGGGGGGGGGGGTTATTGCTGCCTGCAATTTCCTGAAAATGCCTGAAAAAGCCAAAGTGTGCATGCACACATTGGGGTTGATTTACTAAAGGCAAATAGACTTTGCAAAGTGCTGTTGCACTTTGCAAAGGGCAGTTGCTCCACAGCTTAGTAAATGAGCAAAATCCAGTTTCTCTTTCCTACTGGCTTTCAGCTGCTGCAGGGAGAGACACAGACACATCGTTCCTGTAATTGCATCCCCCGCACCGATCCCCCTCCCTGTTCTGCTTACTTCTGATCCCATCCCCCTGTGCCACCCTGTCACTGTGCCACACCACCTACTTCCGTGGCACTGCCAGCTTCCCTTATTTATTTAAACATTATTATAATAAATACTTTTTAAACACTGTGAAATAAAATCATTTTAAAAATGTTTTTTTTTTATATTATAAATATAAAAAAATTAAAACAATTAGAAGAGGGACAATTCATACAGGTTTTTTGTTATGTTTGTGTCCGCTAATAATGATTTCAGTGTATTTTTAGTGAAAATATTATTTTGATAATTGGGGGGCCCTGCCAGATAGGCTGTACGGGGCCCCATGATTTATAACAGCAGCCCTGAGCACAGAAGCAGGTCACTCTGATGGATGATGCAGGCTCCCCCGAGGTGTAGGGTCTAATTACTAGCCTAATTACTGGAGATGGTCTTTGCTGCATGTTAATACCAACTCCTTAGGACTGCCCCACCAGGAGTTGAGCTAGCTGGGTCCAGTTTCAGATATATTTAAAAAAAGTAAAAAGGCGCAATGCAAAGATACCTCAATATAATAGTCTGTAGTTCACGATAGTCCAAAGAGCGGGGATATAGAAATATGTATATATATATATATATATATATATATATATATATATATATATATATATATATACATATATATATTTACACATAAACATATATATATCGATGGGTCTGTCAGGCCTGCCACCAAGAAGACCAGAAGTGGGTTCCAGTAAGCTAGGAAAAAAACAAGGAAAGGAGTAAGTATTATAAAAACATTTATTAGAACAACAATATCCACTCGCATGGGGAATAGTAGAGTTGAGTTCAGATCCTGTTTCTGGGCTGAAGAGATGGGACTGCAGGTCACAGCAGGTCCGTTTAGCTGGCACCACATCAAATCCAGGAAGGATAGAGTGGGATGGCTGAGCGCAGCAAGTTCTCCTTCAGCTTTTTCAGGTCTGGCACATCAAGGTCAGGTGAGGTCAGTGAGAAGACCATCTAGCAAGATGTGGGTTCCAATGGTGGTTAGTGGGGGATTCAGATGCCAGAGCCTGTAGCTAGCCGCGCCGTGGCTCCACGATGCTCGTCCGGCATCCACAGTATGGTAGAAACACGGCCGTGTGATTGGAACCAAAACGAGGCCTGGGAGGCAAACACAGCACAGCGCCGGGCTGTGACGTCACAGCTGTGCGATGCGTTTCCGAGCTTGTGTGCTATTGCTGTCGGAAATAGCCACACTCCTTTTTAAAGCATAGGGCATTCGGATATAGCAGGTAGGGATAAGCAAAAGCATATTCAATAAACAAGCCAAAGGTCAGTAACAAGTGGTTGCAGGTTGGGATCAAGTAGAAGCATAGTTAAGAAGCAAGCCAAAGGTCAGTGACAAGCGATAGGGAAGATATGGAAGGCAAAAGGAGTGACAAGAGCGAGATGTTGGCTCGAGAGAGCACAAAGTAGGGCTTTGATATATTCCAAAAAACAGATGTTGATGGAAGTGGATGTAAATTGATGTAAATGGATGATCATATGTTTACATCCATTTTTCCATAGAGGTGCATTGATGTCCGTTTTTTCTTCTGTCAATAGATGAAAGAGGCCTTAGATTCTGCTGTAATTATAGTACTTAATCTTGGTGGATTGATGGCAACATGATGCTCAGGAGGAACCATTGACTTGATGGCTTAGCCTGAACAATCTCTTGTTATCTGATTCTCTGTAGGATTAACCAATTACAGAATAAGGTTTTGATGTTTTCACAAATTTTTACACCTCAGGCTGAATATTAAAAAAAAATGGGTTTTTTTCATTATTGATCTGTTAAAAAATAATGATGTTTGAAGCTGAAAATCTCTTTCCGAAAGTGCGGAATGACTAGCACGGAGGATAATATGCATGGCCGGTGTAAAACCTTGCAGTGGAGTCTAGTAAATGACTTGTTTCAAATGAACTTATTGTAAAATCATCAGTCTCCTGCCTCCAGCAAGAACAGATTCCATAACACAGCTTTTAAAAAAATTCTCATTTTAATGCTATTGGAGCTGGAGAATATTCACTGTCATGTTCCCATATGTGATACAAATCTGTGCTGCTATGCATATCTTAGTGCATCCGTTTCTTTTGAAAGGAAGAATAATATCAATATGGGAAACTGGAATTCTTGTCAGCTGTTTGATATTTGTGTTGTTCTTGGTTTTCACCTACACATGATGTCATTGGGTGCAGGAACCATTTGTTTACCTAGCTTTCCATTGCTTAACATAATAGATTTCACTTGGCTTAGAATAATATAAAGCTTTGATCACATAAAAAATAAAAAAAAGTATTTTATAAATTGTTAAATTTGAAGTGGTTGTAAACCTCAGACAAAAAAATAGGAACAAAGCATTTCCCTTCATAGGGGCAGATCCACATACATCTGCGTGGGCGCAGCGTATGTGAGATACGCTACGCCGCTGTAACTTACTTTTCTTTTCTTTGAATCCTGAAAGAATTCGCACCGTAAGTTACGGCGGCTTAGTGTATCTCTCGCGGGTTAAGGGCGCGGAATTCAAATTGGGCGGGTAGGGGGCGTGTTTCATTTAATTGAAGCGCGTCCCTGTGCCGAACGAACTGCGCATGCCCCGTCCATCAAAACTCCCAGGGTGCATTGCTCCAAATGACGTCGCAAGGACGTCATTGTTTTTGACGTGAACGTAAATGGCGTCCAGCCCCATTCATGGACGACTTACGCAAACGACGTAAAATTTTCAAAATTATACGCGGGAACGACGGCCATACTTAACATTGAGTACGCCACCAGATAGCAGCTTTAACTATACGCCGGAAAAAGCCGAATGCAAACGACGTAAAAAAATGCGATGGCCGTTCGAGGATCGTCAGAAATAGCTAATTTGCATACTCGACACGGATTACGACGGGAACGCCACCTAGCGGATGTCGAAAAATTGCATCTAAGATCCGAAGGCGTACGAAGACGTACGCCTGTCGGATCTAACCCAGATGCCGTTGTATCTTGTTTTGAGGATTCAAAACAAAGATATGACGCAGGAATTTTGAAATTACGCCGGCGTATCAATAGATACGCCATCGTACTTTCTTTGTGGATATACCCCATTGTGTGTACTTGTCTCAATTAAGATAATTAAGTCTTTTTTCTATTAAGCCCAAATATAGTTCATAAGGGTTAAAGTGCCACATCCCTATGTAGTATACACTGTATTGTCAAAAGTATTGGAACACCTGCCTTTGCATGCACATGAACTTTTTTTAATGGCATCCCAGTCTTAGTCCGTAGGGTTCAATATTGAGTTGACCCACCCTTTGCAGCTATAACAGCTTCAACTCTTCTGGGAAGGCTGTCCACAAGGTTTAGGAGTGTGTCTATGGGAATGTTTGACCATTCTTTCATAAGCGCATTTGTGAGGTCTGGCACTGATGTTGGACGGGGAGGCCTGGCTCACTGCCTCTGCTTTAAGTAATCCCAAAGGTGTTCTATTGGGTTGAGGTCAGGACCAGTCAAGTTCCTCCAACCCAAACTTGCTCATCCATGTCTTTATGGACCTTGCTTTGTGCACTGGTGCGCAGTCATGTTAAAACAGGAAGGGGCTGTCCCCAAACTGTTCCCACAAAGTTGGGAGCATGGAATTGTCCAAAATGTCTTGGTGTGCTGACGCCTTAAGAGTTCCCTTCACTGGAACTAAGGGGCCAAGCCCAACCCCTGAAAAACCACCCACGCCATAATTCCTTCTCCAATTCAAATTCCCATGACTAGCGAAGCTTCCATTGCAAAGTGATAATTTTCCCTATTTGCCTTTAGTAAAGCAACCCCAAAGGCTCAATGGGGGACATATCTAGGATCATAGGAACAGAATCCAGAAATGGACAGTGTTTTATGGATTTGTGTGGAGATTACACAGAAAATATTAGAAATCAATGGGTACGCTAAGAGCTAATGCTACAGTTGATGATGCTGAGTTCCCTTACAAGTGTCAAGTTACTTTTTGCTAGTTGCTTGTCTCTACTCCAAATTTCTCTTAGTCTTCATCCCTGCACTGCTTAAAATAATAATAATAATAATAATAATAATAATAATAATAATAATAATAACAATAATAATATATACATACATTTTGGACAATTTCATGCTCACAACATCAGTACAAAGCAAGGTCAATAAAGACATTGATGAGTGGGTTTGGGGTGGAGGAACTTGACTGGCTTGCAGTCCTGACCTCAACCTGATAGAACACCTTTGGGATAAATTAGAGTGGAGACGACTGAGAACCAGGCCTTCTTGTCCACATCAGGGCCCAACCTCGCAAATGCACTTCTGGAAGAATGGTCAAACATTCCCATAGACACACTCCTAAACCTTGTGGACCCCCTTCCCGGAAGCTGTTATAGGTGCAAAGGGTGGGCCAACACAATATTGAACCCTACGGACTAAGACTGGGATGCCATTAAAGTTCATGTGTGTGTAAAGGCAGGTGTACCAATACTTTTGGTAATATAGTGTATTATAACTTACTAGTTATACATTGTACTGTGTAAATATATTTTTATAAAAATCACTTTGTTTCAGATGTGAGACTCCAGCTCATCTGTAGATCATTTGACTTCCATTTGCCATCAAGCATAACAAATGTTGCTGACAGAGGTGGAGGTGGGGAGGGTTTATACATGGC
This sequence comes from Rana temporaria, assembly GCF_905171775.1. NCBI lineage: Eukaryota > Metazoa > Chordata > Amphibia > Anura > Ranidae > Rana > Rana temporaria. Next base: position 455,742,473 of record NC_053492.1, on the reverse strand, counting down.
AAGAGTTCATCATCAATAGCAAAGCATCTAACATATTCTCAGCAATGATTTTAATCATCATTGTGGGTGTATTATACAATACAACATTGACTGTGATTGACAGAAACAGGTCCTGTAAGTGCCACCATATCCTGTATGCAGCATTCATCTACTCAACCCAGATTACTTTAAAACAACTTTACTTAACAAGACCATTTTCAGGCAATTTGTGTTTCCCCCCCCCCCATGTTCACAGTGATTAACAGAAATGGAGTATAGTGTTTACACTCAATTAGGATAACTGAGCATTTAAAGGGCAATACTGTCTAAACAGGTAACACACATAGGACACAATTCACTAAAGGTTATCGCATGCATTATCACGTGACCACTTAAAGCATGCGATAATGAAAATGTCAACTCCCTATAGCTTGCATCCGTTATTTAGCACAAAAACAAAAATGCTTGCCAAATAATAAAAAATAAAAATATCTTTTCTACTGTGAGTGAAACAGTGTTAAAGTGATATGAGTGTATATAATAACGTTCAGAGCAGCTATATCTAAAAGTGTTCACAAATACACAAATAATGAATAAAAAGTAAAAAATGTGTGATAACCGCTCCAAACAGTGCAAACTACTACAATGCTGTCCACAGCAAACGGCTCATACAAAATGGTGGGTGCTGCAGCGATTATCAGCTGGGTCCTGGAGACATCAAACAATCAAACATATTCACCAGCACACCAAGGATCGTCCAATTACGTCCAAAAAAGTTTTACTGCAAAAAAAATCATATCACAAAGGTGCAAACACCTTTGTGATGTGATTTTTTTGCAATCAATTTTCTTTGGACGTAATTGGACGATCCTTGGTGTGCTGGCGAATATGTTCGATTAGCAAACAATTGAGAGCTGGTTCTCAATTTTTCCGACGGGAAAAGTTCTTGTTGGAAATTCCGATCGTCTGTATGCGCAAAATGACGCGCAAAAAAACATGCATACTTCGAATCAATTCGACGCATGCTCGAAATCATAGAACTTAATTTTTCTCGGCTCGTTGTAGTGTTGTACGTCATCGCGTTCTTGACGGTCGGAATTTCAGACAACATTTGTGTGACTGTGTGTATGCAACTCAAGTTTGAGCCAAAGTTCTGTCGAAAAAAATCCAGTTTTCTTGTCGGAATTTCCGATCGTGTGTACGTGTCATTAGTTGTTTTTCTTCTGGTAGTAGCAAAGGCAGACTATACTGTACAGGATCCACCTTGCCAGTAGTATCAGCTGATCACCCACATTTCAGATGGCTATGGCATTCACAGAGATTGGCCCAAGGTCAAACATAATCAGGCTTGATTGAGTTCAGTCCATCCAGTTCACGTCACTCCACTGAGATAAACTACAAGGCAGTCAAGCAGAAACCTGCTACATTGCATTTTCTTTGGTCACCCCAATCCCTAAAGAATAAGGTTACCTTGACAACTGCATTCTTCAGCATGCACAGGCTCCTGCACTAAGTAACGATAGCAACCAGTAAGGACTTTGCTATGACTTAATTGGTTTGTACAGTTTAAAAAATATCTCAAATTACGCCTAAAGTCATTTATTTATATTTTTATTAAATTTAAGGTTTGAATAAAACCAGATCCAAATCTAGGAGACCTTTCAGAATTCAAGTTTGATATTGAAATAGCACATGCATTTACCATTTCCACTAAAAAGAATCACGCTCCTTCTGGGGAAAGGGCAAAAGCAGCCTGCGACAATGATTTATGCCCTTTTCTCCTCACCTCGCTCAAGTACATCATCGAGTGTGACATGCATATGTACATATTTCAAGAGAGCTCTCTGGGCACCTGGTACAGTCGCTAAACTAAATTTATCCTTGTTCCTTCCATGAACATTGGTTAGGAAGGATGGAAAGGACATGTAGTCCCCTGACGCACAACAGGGAGATGCACTAGTGAAGGATTTCGGTACGAGCTAAGTGAGCACACAGAGACTCCGAGACAAAATTAATTAAAAGGGAATTTGACTGTCATCCAGATATGCGTTCTTCTAACTACAAAAGACAGCATGGCAGCTGCTAATCCTATAGGTCAACAAGTAATCATGTAATTTCTGGAAGTCCCGGCATCCATTGCATTGTTTGATGCAAATACGGAGAAACACAATTCACCTAGGGGAAACAATGCTGTAGCGTTTAAAAAAAAAAATCTAGAAATATGTCCAGTCCTGGAATGGTAAATAACAAAGGGATGTATTTTAATTTGAAAGTGTGTCAACGGGACTTTTTTTGTCAGATGATCTGTAAATAGCAGTTCTCTCTGTTTACCAATTTAAAGTGATATAAAGGGCTAGTTTACACTTGCTTTGGGTTCAACACACATTAACAGGAAGTTTACACTTGCTTTAAAACAAGGCTTCAGACACGCTTTGTTAACGCTCTCTGAACGCTAATCACTAAATAAAATGGTTAGCTTACAGTCCTGTTTACACCTGCTTTTGCTTTGCTTTGCTTTGCTTTGCTTCGGCTTCGCTTCAAAAATACCCCATGTAGCTTCAGTGGTGCTTCAAAGCATCTTCAAAGCCTCCATAGAAGTCTGTGGCAAAGCTCGCTTGAAGCCCCACTGAAGCCCCACCAAAGCCTCATCGAAGCCCCACAAAGCCTCACTGAAGCCCCATCAAAGCCCCATCGAAGCTCCACCAAAGCCTCGTCGAAGACTCATCGAAGCACCAAGCAAAAGCAAGGTGTAAACAGGACTGTAAGCTAACCATTTTATTTAGTGACAAAAGCTTTTACTGGCATTCAGAGAGCTTTAACAAAGCCATGTATTGAAGCAAGTGTAAACTAGCCCTAAAGGAGAAGTACAGCCAAAGCTTGTTTGGCTGTACTCCTATGGATCACAGGAGTAGCAATTTATTTTGCACTCCTGTGACCCGTTTTCAGCAAACAGTGGGCTTAAGTGCACTGTCTGCTGATGTCACAGAGCCGGTCCAGGCTCAGGCAAGATTGCGACCATGGAGTCTGGATCCTCCCACATGCCTGGAGCATCCCCCAGCTCAGCCTATAGGCGAGCCACCCCCTCCACAGCTCAGCGCTCCAGTGAGCACCGGGGGGCAGAGCAGAGAGCGGTGACTGACAGTCAGCAGCTCTCTGCTCTGGGAGCTGTGAGAACCGAGTGATCAGTGTTAGAGGCACTGTGGGACAGATGCACCTAGGTAAGTATGAATGGGGAAAAAAAGAACCCCATACTTCTCTTTTAAATTCAATTTTTTATTTTTGTAAATAACAAACATTTAATACTTACCTTCTCTGTGCAGAGGTTGTGCACAAAGCAGCCCTGATCTTCTTCTTCTCCGGTCTCCCACTGGCACTCTGCCACCCCCCCTTCTTGCCGAGTGCCCCCTGAGTAAGCAGCTTGCAATGGGGCCACCTGAACAGACTCACTCCCATGTCTCTCTGAAGCCTCGTACACACGGCCGAGTTTCTCGGCAAAAACCAGCAAGAAGCTTGCTGGTTTGTTTTTTTTGCCGAGGAAACCGGTCGTGTGTACACTTTTCAACGAGGAAACCGCCGAGGATCTCGTCGGGCCAAAAAGAGAACATGTTCTCTATTTCCTTGACGGCAATGGGAAAATTTGTCTCGCCGAGATCCTCGGCGGCTTCACAAGGTACTCGACGAGCAAAACGATGTGTTTTGCCCGAAGAGTTTCTCGGCCGTGTGTACGAGGCCTGAGTGTCAATTCACACACAAAACCTTTGGCTCAGCCCTGCCCCTTCTCTCCTCATTGGATCGCTGGCTGTGACTGACAGCCAATGAAGAGGGGGAGTCCACGGAGAGCCAAGGCTCTTGTACACATCGCTGGATTGAGACGGGGCACAGGTAAGTTAAAATATATTGTTAATTTACCTATATATGATGGCCATCTAATATCTTCAGCCAGGTTTAATAAAATTTAGGACATTTGTTACGCTGTTCTCAGTTCTCTTTTGCCCAATTTTCATCTAGTCTTTTCTATGTTTGCCTCCAGCTGAGAAGAAGAAGTACTGTAGAGGATGTGCCTTTGACAGTCCTCAATTGTGTACGCTATAACCAGTTAGCATGCAGGGAGCAATGATCCTTGTGACTACATTGTAGCCTATGATTACATAGAAAGGTAAAAGTTTTTGAAAAAAAAAAAAAGTGAGTAGTCTATTAAAGTATCAGTATATGGAATGTTTACAAAATGCCAGCAATGAAATACAGTTATCAAGAAATCATGAATGGTGCAGGGAAGAAAGCATTGGTTTGAAATGGCACAAAGGCTGTCATTAAGATAACACTGCTCGGTAAATAGCTCTTTGTCACCATTTCTTGTCCGTTTACCTTACTGTACCGAGAGGACACCTGTAATGGGCAGCTAGCTCACTGTAATTTTGCTCACTGTGGATCCTTTGTATGAGGAAATGGAATATCACAGAAATGGAACTGAAATGTCTTGCCTTAGCAATTTAATTTTCATGAAAACAAATATTATTTTAAGCATTATAGCTGTGTTAACTAAAATTATATCCATATGCCAAGCTTTTCTATTTTGTTAAAAAATCACAAATTGTATCTTTCGTCAATTTTAAAGGTCCACAAAAAACAATAATTATGTTCAAATGGATATTGGTTGGGGTCATGCACTGACTTTGTGGTAATGTTACCTCCTAATGGTAATTCCGAGTGTGGCTCGGGGTTCAATTTCAGTACCATTAGGGGTAACTCTAAGCCACACTCTGGATTATATTATGTGTATTATTATGTCTATTATTTGTGGGATTATATAAGACTGTATGTGTTATGTTTTTTGTATTTTTTTTATTTGCCGCCGGGCTCTGCCCCCATGTGTCGCAACGCTCGCAGGGAACGGAGCCCGGAACACAGAGCATCGGGTGGAGGATCCGGCAGGGGACACAGGGGACACAGCAATGCAATCCCGAGTGTGGCTCGGGGTTCAATTTCAGTGCCATTAGCGGTAACCCCGAGACACTCTCGGGATTGCAGAATCCTGGTCCAGGTTACTTACCTTGTCACCAGAATCCTGCGAAGTCCCCCTACTGTGTCCCCTGCCTGATCCTCTGCACGATGCTCTGTGTTCCGGGCTCCGTTCCCTGTGAGCGTCGCGAGGCATGGAGGTGGAGCCCGGCGGTAAATTCAAAAAATACAAAAAATATAACACATACAGTCTTATATAATCCCACAAATAATACACATAATAATACACATAACATAATCTCGAGTGTGGCTCAGGGTTACCGCTAATGGTACTGAAATTGAACCCCGAGCCACATTCGAGATTACCGTTATTAGGGTTACGTCACCGGCTGCATCCCCCTGTAAATATCCTTTCAACAGTGCAAGTTTGGGAGATATTCACTGTACCAACATGTACGCCAGGAGAAGACAATGGCTCAGCAGGAGGGATTCCCGCATCAGCACTGTCTAAGTTGATGGAGGGAATTGAACAAATTTCTTTCCTACAAACCGTGGTTGCAGGAAATAAATTTGCTCCGTGTATAGCCGGCCTTACAGTCCAAATGAACTTGTGATGACAAATCCTAACAGAAAACTCCCTTAGCCATAATGAGAATAAACACTATAATATAGACAAATACTAATTTTCTTATTCACTTATGTTACTTCTCATGGAACCTTGCACTTATTATCCTCTAAATCTAATAAAATGAATTTCTAAATGCATTCATAGGTAATTAGCTATCATTATCCATTGTTAAATGCAGTGATTAACAGGGAGGCAAAACTTAATAATGTGTACATTTTCTGATAAAAGATAGTTACACGGTGTCTTGTGTAACCTATACAACCATGCTATATTTAGATACTTTGGCATTGTGATCTATGAAGAGAGCACTGTATGTTCAAATACAAATAGGCCTTTCATTACTGATAAATTACCTTGTTAATGTACCTTTGTTACTATGGTGAATCAGGCAGGGAATATAGTTTTCTATTTATAAGTACACATATATACAGTACATACTGTATGCCCTGTATTTTACAAAATAAAATATATGATTACCAGTAGGAGTATAGCCAAATGCAAAATGAGCCTATAGGTGGTCTATAGGTGGGTTATAGGTGGGCTATAGGTGGGCTATAGATGGTCATTGGCAGAAAGCAGTCTCTTCCTAACAACAGAAAGTGAGAAGATATCCAATCACCCATCCTAGAATACACAGGTATATGCGACTTAGTGCCTTATGACGTGCTGATGAACCGAAGTAGCACACAACTCAACAAACAAGAAGAAGAAATGGTTGGCCAGCTTGTACAAGGTGGGAATTTCCATGTGTTATAATGAGCCGTTGACTGTCAACACCTGGAATAGCCTTAAAGGATAAGTTCACCTTTGGGAACATGTTACATGTTCCACCCTTTTGTAGGGTGAAACATGTAATGTGTTCCCAATGCTGCAGCTGCTGTGCGATCCCTCCAACCCCCTTGTGACAGCAGTATGGGGGGAGGTTCCAGTACTAGCTGTCACTTTTTGAAATCAGCACAGCTGCGCGGGGTTCCCCCCACATGGCCTCATTATTCATTTACACAGCTCTATGTGTGAATGAACGACAACCCCCGACAACCTTTACGGCTGTTGGGTTGTAGATGAACTACCATAGAACTGTGGAGAGCCATGGACGTTCTTTAATTCTTCCTGTAAGATTGTAGCTGCCCATACAGGAGGTACTGTACATGCACACAAATACTCTGATCTGGAGGAGACCTTCATGGCACCAGTGATCTACTGATCACTGTTGAAATGCTTTACAAGCACATATTTCTACCTGCAAAGAATGTCCATTTATTCTTTTTTTCTAAAAGTGAACTTATCCTTGAAACTTATCCTTGAAAGGTCCCAAACTGGCGGCCCTCCAGCTGTTGTGAAACTACAAGTCCCATCATGCCTCTGCCTATGGGAGTCATGCTTATAACCGTCAGCCTTGCAATGCTTTATGGGACTTGCAGTTTCGCAACAGCTTGAGGGCCACGCTTTAAATGGCTTAAACCTTACCAAAGGGTTATATTAGGCTGTCCAATTGGCAGGTGGAATCCTTTTGCATAGGAATTGTGGTCACGGCATCTATATCTTTCTTTGCGCTGAAGTCCAACTCCTAGCATCCTTATAGCTCCACTGTGATCATACTGCATTGCTTGGCTTTACAGTGATGTATTCCAAAAATGTCACCAGGGTTCATAAAACAGGCACCGTATTATGAATTTCCTAATGTGCCAATAGAAACCTTAAAATCAACTCATACTCATAATTTTCAAAATCCCAAAGCATTCTACCATACAAAATGGCAATCACAGCAAGAAAATGTTCTTGCAGAAAAAGTGTGTCTAAGCAGACTTATGCCGCATACACACCATCACTTTATGTGATGAAAAAAAACGACATTTTCTGTGAAGTAAAAAACAACGTTTTTGAAACTTCGATTTTCAAAGACGAAGTTGCCTACACACCATCGTTTTTCTCACAATGTTCTAGCAAAGCGAGGTTACGTTCCACCACGTTTTTCCATTGAAGCTCGCTTCATAAGTAGCTTCTGGGCATGCGCGGGTGAAAAAACGTTGTTTTAAACTATGTTTTTGCTAAACACGGTCAATTTCTGTGAAGTAAAAGTTGACGTTTTGAAAAACAAAAGACATAAAACGACGTTTTCCCCCACACACGGTCAATTAAAGTGACGTTTTTAAAAACGTCATTTTTTTTCATCACATAAAACGACCGTGTGTACGCGGCATTAGAATTAGACACCAACAATGTTCAATACCAAGTATTAATAAATAAAGATTGTCTGTGGTTTAAAAAAAAGGGTAAAGGGCTTAAATGGAGTTAAGATAGTGTGAATTAACCAGAAGCCCACTGATAGACCAGCCCAAAAAAATATATATATAAGCTAGCTTCATTTAAAACAGCTGATACACTATCTCTCTGTGTTTTCTTTTGTCAGTGTATGTAAACTCTAAATAAAGATATTAAAAAAAACAAAAAAAACAGCTGTCAGTCATAAACATCTTTACAGAAGATCTGAACCTGAATAGAGCACGAAGGGTTACTATACTTTTAGAAACACATTAGGTTCCATTTGATCATTATTGGTCATAATGACTGCAATTTTCGGCAGTGAGAAGTAATGGAATCCGTAATTAACAGTGACATTGTTGCATATAACAATCATTATGGCAAATTACACATGTTATAGCTTAGTGAATTGAGCCTGTTGTCTCGTTTAATATGACTCAGAGATACTGATGAACTTTGTAAATAAAGCCTATTGCATCTTGCTTTTTCCTTAACTCTAATTCTAAAGCCTCGTACACACGGTACGATTGTTGGCAGGGGATTGTCTGTTGACAGACTGTCCTAAAATCTTACCGTTAGTACGCTCCTTTTGACAATTGTTGTCCAACTTTTGGCCGACAAATGTTGGATGACAGGCTAGTAAATTTTCAGCGGACAATGGTTTGATGTCTGATTTTCGTATGCTCAGTACACAAATCCGTCACACAAAAGTCGAAAGTACAAATACGCATGCTCAGAATCAATGTTCACCAAACACAAAATTAGCAGAAGGGGCCCAAAGGGTGGCACTCAAAAGCTGAGATTCCTCGTAGTACCTCACTATGTTCGTGTTTGTGGCACGACAATTGGGTACCGTTAGTATGTAAAGCCTCATACACACGATCGGACTTCCAACTGACTGTTCCGTGGATTTTGCTCGGAGGGGCATTGTCCGTGAACTTGGTATGCATACGTGCATTAGGACTTTTTCAGCCAACAAACACGAACGTAGTGATGTAATAGACGTAATACGTGGTTTTTCTGTTCTTTACCGCCACCCTTTGGGCAACTTCTGCTATTGTTGTCTAAAATTTAGCATTGATTCTGAGCATGCGTGTTTGTACTTTGGACTTTAGTCTGATGGACTTGAGTACACACGTTCGGATTAGCCGACGTAGGACATGTGTTGCTGGAAAGTTTGTCCGTTATCACACCGAACATTTATCCGATGAAAAGACGAAAAAGTTTGTCCGATGGAGTGTACACACGGTCAGATTGTCAGCAAAAAGGTCCGTCGGAGGTTTGTTGTCAAATAGTCGGATCGTGTGTACGGGCCTTAAGACAAGATCCATGCACACGCCCTTTTGACAAAAATCAGGCGCTCTGTTGGCCAACAATTGTACCGTGTGTACAAGGCTTAACTCAAGCTGTTGTCACAGACATTAGTCAGAGTAAACATTTCTTTAATAAAATTCAGCTTATCGGCAGTCTGCACTGTAACTGCAAACCTAGAATAATAGGCAAAAAGGAGGCATCTGGTCCCCAAACTTGTTTAATGGATCATGCGATTTGTAATCATCCATGAGCAATAGCAGATAACTTTAGGATAACTGTGGAAACCCCCAAAAAATTATGCTTATAAATAAGGGGGTGCTTTGAGCTATTCATTTTTGTATTCCAATGGCCATGACCAATGGTGTTGGAAATGGTATGGGCATGGCTATGCATTTTTAGTGGTCCTTGAGAACAAGAGCTTGAAAACCTCATTTAATTTCTTGAAAATACAATATTTTAGCAAGCCAGCGAAACAAATTAATATTAAGGCTATATAGAGAATGTCATCTCTATGCTCAATTCTAAAACCGCCAAATTGGCAGCATAGCATTATTGGCAATGAGAATTACTGTGCGTTATGCTGACTTATCTAGGAGTATCTAAATCACATTAGCTATAAATAACGTCTTCCATACTTTTATGCTGATTAACAGATTCCTAATTACATTTTTGCATAAACATGAGACAAAATAATTCATAGCACATATGCAGGGTTTGATTGGCAAGTATTGTGCCTCTTCACAATGCCTATGATATGGCTAAATCATTTTTCAGTTGATTTTAAAGGACTGTGACCAAGAGAATTGAACGTCAAGTCTAGAAAAGAATATGAACTAATTCCTTAAATTGTTTTTCTGCAGTCTTCAGCAGATGTTCTGCATGGTTGGATCCGACTTGACAAGCACTGCCTATTAGCTAGTCTATAACTCTATGAAACCAGAGAAATCAAAGTTATTACTAATTTGTTCTGTAAGTCGATTTGTACTTTGAAGAATGAATATTAATAATCTGTCACTGTGTTATTTTGAAGAAAAAAAAAAAAGAAAAAACAGCACATCAAAAGATAATGGAACCTATCTTCTAACACCCAGTGTCTTCATTGTAATTCATTCATGTCAAATTAGCTATCTCGTTCCCACCAACTTTCTACATTAAGCACTCCACCTACAAGATGGTGATTTTCTCAATTTATTTTGAACAACTCAAGGCATCTGAGTCAGAATAAGCAATTCCATAAAAGAAACAGCAAGATAGAAACTTATAATTTAGCGTGTGTATGGCGAATATTGCTCACTCTTAAGCAGAGAGTCATTTGCATCTGGTAAACTAAGTCTATTTTTTTTAAGGTTGCGATGGCATGCTTATTTATGAGTCTCGGTATTGTATGCAACCTGAAATATCTCTTCAAACACAATTTCATGGTGCTCAAAAGTCATGTAAGCATAATTTAAAAAAAAGATAATACAGTCTTGAGTGACTAGCATATATATCATTATTTTAATAGGATGGTAGTCAAAGTTCTGTATTAAAGCATAGAAGGTGGACAATAAATTGTATTAAGAATGCATGGCTTATCTGCTTGAAAAAAAACACAGGATGTGCATTGGGTTTCACCACACAGATCGCTGGAATTTAACAGTTAGGCCTTGTACACACGATAGGTTAACCACAGGACAACGGTCGGATGGACAGTTTTCAACGGTCAAAACCGATCGTATGTGGGTCCCATGGGTTATTAACCATTGGTTAAAAAAAAAGCCAACTTGCTTTAAATTTAACCGATGGATTCCTAACCGATAGGTCAAAACCGATCGTTAGTAGGCACGACCATTGGTTAAAAATCCACGCATGCTCAGAATCAAGTCGACGCATGCTTGGAAGCATTGAACTTTTTTTCAGCACGTCATTGTGTTTTACGTCACCGCGTTCTGACCCGATCGGTTATTAAACCGATGGTGTGTAGGCGCGACGGACCATCAGTCAGCTTCATCGGTTAACCGATGACAACGGTCCTTTAGACCATTCTCATCGGATGGACTGATCGTGTGTACGAGGCTTCAGGCCCCTTGCTTGTCGACTTTCTGATCAGGTCTGCCTGTCCATTTTTCAGGTGGACCTGATGAGAAGCTTCATGTGGTTCTATGGGCAGGCTGACATAAACAGACTTGTCTCCATGACCACCCACTTACATTCGAGTCCATCCAGGTCCAGAATAAAAAAAGGAAAGTTACTTAATGCTTTTCCATTTTTCCAGACCTAAATATGAACGATTGAAGGTAGCCTGATGTAAATGTACACAAGCCCTTTTACATCCAGCTGCCCATAGACCTGTCACAGGTCCACTCCTGTCTCCTGAGTAAATGCAGACACAAACTGAATGGACACAGATGTAAAAGAAAAAATGATATCCGTCATCATTCAGCTCTGATTGGTCATAGGATCTGCTCACAGATCCCCTGGCAAATAAAGGGGACAAAGCCAATGGGAAAGGGTCCAAGGGATGATAGGCTGTGTTTCATTGGAATCCTTCTCATATTGGGCAATTGCAAACACTCCAGAACAGAAGTGAACTGGCAAGGATTCCAATACAGTATATTGCTTTTTTCATCTTACTGAGTTAGTTAACCTGCCAGATTAAATGTATGATTGGCTGTGAACAGAGATGGACTAACGCAGAATGGGGCCCTAGGAAAGGTATCAGCTCTGCTTCCTCTCCTATTCCTTTGCTTGATATTAATAATTGCAAAATGCAGAAAAGATCTCCCATTTGCATTTTCTGTACTGGCCTTGCCCACATAATAAGTCTCCACTGCCTTGAAGTGTATTGTCCCTGTTAAAGTGACAAACAAATCGACATTGTTCTCCATTTGTAATATCCCTCTGGGTTACTGCAGGAGAATGAAGGTTATCGTTGGTCCCCCTGGACATTCATCAGGCCTCAAGCTCCTGCCTAGGTTGCCTTTTAAAAAATATTGTTCAGGTGGTGTACATTCCGATATCTGGGACTTAGCCGAACGTGCTACACAGGTACACAATAGGTAAACCTAATATTTATTCATATGTGTGAATTTCTCAATTTCTACATTCCTGGATTGCATGACCCTCTGTAGATTAAGAGATCACCATCATTACTGTTAGGGACAAACACATTCTATGAGTCTGACATCTAGCAAAGGCAAAGGAAGCTTAATGACTGGACTAGGCATGTCCATTGAAGAGAATCTGTCACTTTGCTCATTTAAGGCAAAGTCACAGGTTTTCTGGCAAGAAAACCCACCTGCCACCCATTCACCTTCGCTTCCAAAACTAAAGGTATGGGCTAACATGTGACCTTCTTCCAGAATGTATTGGTTGGACCTGAGCAACCAATTCTCCTGGCTAGTAATACACCTGGGATTTGTTTGTGGTAGGATCTTAAGTTTGGCTATCCAATCTGAACTCAATCCAAACCGAACTGAAGTCAGTAAGAGCCAAATGTTAAACAATAGCAATGGTTATTTCCTCAGCTAATAGGCAAGGGATTGTCAAACAAATGACGAAGGCCTCGTACACACGACCGAGTAACTTGTCGGGCGAGACACATCATTTTCCTCGACAAGTTCCTTGTTAGGCTTGTCGAGGAACTCGACAAGCTTGCTTTGCGTACACACAGTCAAGACAAAATCTCCTTGTTCTCAAACGTGGTGACGTACAACAAATACAACGGCAGGGGAAGTTCGATTCCACTTGCACAACTCTTGGGGCTGCTTTTGCTAATCTCATGTGTTTGCGTGTTAAGTAAAAGTTTTGTTAAGAGACGATTTGCACTTTACAGTCTGTTACAGCTTGAAAAATGTGTTATCTCCATTACAAATGCTACTTTTACTCCCGTCTCATACTTTATTCTGAGCAAGCGCGGGTTTCTTAGCATACACACGCTCGAGTTTCTCGTTGAAAACCAACCCAGTTGAGGAACACGACGAGAAAGTTGAGACTCCCGTCAAGGAAAAAGAGAACTTGTCGAGTTCCTCAACAGTTTCCTCGATGAAAAGCATACACACGACCGTTTTCCTCTGCAAAAAAAGCTCTCCCACCAAGTTTCTTGATGGATTCTGTCGAGTTTCTCGGTCGTGTGTACGAGGGCATAGAGTAACCGGGCACTGCTATGGAGGACATATACCAAAGCAAAAAAACAAATTAAATTCTATTTGTTAGGGAGAAGTAATATTCACAATGCTTAAAGAGAATGAATTTTAAGAGGGAACTCCATGCAAAAATAAGGAAAAAAAGCTTGAGGTTTCCTCAAAAAAAAAAAAAAAAAACAAGACTGCTATCCAAGCATGCATCCAGAAAAAAATGAAAATTGTAAATAAGACAGAGACAGTTTGTGACCAGTCCTTTAGCAAAAAAATAAAAAACTGAAAAGTCCTGTGATGTACATCCTCCATCAATCACCACCTCACCCAGCCCTGTACATCAATGTCAATTAGTATGCAGATAACCCATCAAAAAACAAAACAAAAACATGCCATTCATTGACATACATCTGGCGCCATCGATTCACTCCTACCAAATGATAGGTCCAGCAGATGTCAAGAAGGAATTAAGTGAAGTGATGACATGGGTGAAGAAATAGGTTCAGCCACTTTTGATCATGGTTCAGTTTCAGGATACATTTGCGGGTAAAAAAAAATGTCCGACATTCTGCCTGTGTGTATGTCGGTCAGTCGGAGGTGCATGTTGGAAAACCAGCAGCCGATCGACTTCCCATCAGCGTTCTCAGCCAATGGTAGAGAGTGCTGATTGGAGTGTTCTTGCAGGGGCGCTGTCCCCCTGTCAGAACACAACAGCTCAGCGGGAGAGATCGCTGAACTAATAGTGTGTACCTGGCTTATTGCTGATCGGCTGCATATATGTGTGTATATGTAAATAGTTTACTGTGCTGAGAACTAATTACAGTGTTCCGAAAAACTCCAGACACATACTTGCGATCAGGAGCGTTCAATTGTGTGACCGCTGTGTCAGCCAATCACAGCGGTTACATGGTCGGAATGTTCTCCCCTGCCTCCCAACATTCCAATCTATTTAAAGGGCCAAGAGGCGGCAACAGGAAGAGGTTAACCACTTAAGGACCGGAAGATTTGTCCCCTTAACCACTTCCAGACCTTAGGTGTTTTTCAGATTCGGTGTTTGCAAGACTAAAACAGTTTTTCCTGCTAGAAAATTACTTAAAACCCCCAAGCATTATATATTTTTTTCTCTAACACCCTAGAGAATAAAATAGTGGTCATTCCAATACTTTTTGTCACACCGTATTTGCGCAGCGGTCTTACAAGCGCACTTTTTTTGGAAAAAATTCACTTTTTTGAATTAAAAAATAAGACAACAATAAATTTGGCCCAATTTTTTTATATATTTTGAAAGATAATGTTAAGCCGAGTAAAATGATGCCCAACATGTCACGCTTAAAAATTGCGCCTGCTCGTGGCATGGCGTCAAACTTTTACCCTTAAAAATCTCGATAGGCGATGTTTAAAAAATTCTAGAGATTGCATTTTTTGAGCTACAGAGTAGCTCTAGGGCTATAATTATTGCTCTCGCTCTAACGATCGCGGCGATACCTCACTTGTGTGATTTGAACACCGTTTTCATATGCGGGCGCTACTCGCGTATGCGTTTGCTTCTGCGCGCGAGCTCGTCGGGACGGGGCGCTTTAAAACATTTTTTTGTTTGTTTTCTTATTTATTTTTATTTATTTTATTATTTTTTACACTGAAAAAAATAAAATAATAATTTGATCACTTTTATTCCTATTACAAGGAATGTATACATCCCTTGTAATAGAAAAAAGCATGACAGGTCGTCTTAAATATGAGATCTGGGGTCAAAAAGACCTCAGATCTCATATTTGGGCTTAAATGCAAAAAATAAAAAATAAATAAAAAATGTCATTTTTCAAATGACCAAAATAAAAATTTGTCTCTTTAAGAGGCTGGGCGGGACTGACGTTTTGACGTCACTTCCGCCCAGCCGAGCTATGGGGACGGGCGAAGGAGATTTTTCCTTCAGTCTCGTCCCCGCTCACCAGCCGACAGCATCCGATCGCCTCTGCCGCTACCGACGGCTCCGGTAAGCGGCGGAGGGCGCGGGAGAGCGGCGGGAGGGGGGGGCCCCTCTCCCGCCACCGATAACGGCGATCTCGCGGTGAATCCGCCGCGGAGACCGCTATTATCGGATTCCAGACCGCGCACACTAAAAATGGATACCTCGGTTGTGACAGCAGCTGCTGCCGTTACCGAGATATCCATCTTTAAAAATAGGACGTACATCGTCGTGCGCAGGTCTGGAAGTGGTTAATAAGCAGGCCATTTTTTGTGACACAGCACTGCACCTCTTTAACTGACAATTGCGCGGTCGTGCGACATTCTACCCAAACAAAATTGATGTCCTTTTTTTCCCACAAATAGAGCTTTCTTTTGGTGGTATTTGATCACCCCTGTTGTTTTTATTTTTTGTGCTATAAACAAAAATAGAGAGACAATTTTGAAAATAAACAATACTTTTTACTTTTTGCTATAATAAATATCCCATTTAAAAAAAAATTAATTTATTCATCAGTTTAGGCCAGTATGTATTCTTCTACATATTTTTGGTTAAAAAAAATCTTCGACATTGTGGCAGACAGATCGGACACTTTTGACACTTTGTTGGGACCAGTGACATTTATACAGCGATCAGAGCTAAAAATAGCCACTCATTACTGTATAAATGTCACTGGCAGGGAAGGGGTTAACACTAGGGGGCGATCAAGGAGTTAAGTGTTCCCTAGGGAGGTGTTTCTAACTGTGGGGGGAGTATACTGTCTGGAGGAGGAGAGAGATCGCTGTTCCTGATCACTAGGAACAGCAGATCTCTCTCTCCTCCCCTGTCAGAACGGGGATCTGTTTACATTGACAGATCCCGTTCTGGCTCTCTGGTGGCCGACGGACATCGCGGATGCCGGCCACACACATCAGCTCCTACGTCACACCACAGGCGTGCCCCCTATACCCCTTAAAGCGTCCGTTGCACAGCTACGGCAATTAGCGCATGGGAGCCAACCTGCCGCAGTATAACAATGATGGCTGGTCGGCAAGTAGTTAAATAAAGCCTGAAGAAACTAAAAAAAAAATGCAGCCACCGGGAATAGTAAGCTGCAATATATTTCCTATTTTGTTTTGGGTATAGTGACACTTTAAGTACCACCAGTACCTCTGCCATTATTTAATAGACAGAGCCTTGCGAAAACGGCAATTATGAATAAAAGCACAAGCGGCAAAACAATCAATTCTTGCTTTAAACCTGAATATTAATGCCTTGAATTAATGCTGTATAATTGCTATACAGGGATGTCTTGCGAAATGACTAGAGTTCGAAAAATTACCATCCATTAACCTGGGAATACGTTTTTAATTGCACGTAGGTACATGCAAAGCAGCGATGTGAAGTGATCAGGATGTTAATTGTCAAGCTTTAGGCTGCATGTTAAAAATCGCAATGAATTGTCATCATCAGCATCCCAGCATCAGCGAAGAATTAAAAAAATAAATGGAAATAAAGCAGGGAAATAAGACAAGAATGGCTGACATGCATTATGCTTTCCAATCACTGTTGTTTATAAGGCAACCTTTGGTAGCATAATGGCTCAATTCCAGATGAAATCACATGAACAGGCAAGCGTACACCTAAGAAGAGGGTTCGTTCACTTAGAAGCTGCCAGGATTCTGTAGCTTAGCACATGACTGTTCTCTGCTGCTCTTCTCATCCCCCTCGACCGAATGCAGCATCCCTTCCTGCATTAGAGCATCAGCCATTGGCTTCCCCCCCAACACGTGACGATCGAAGCATTTTCTACCGTGTGTCTTTTTCTGCTTGCCAATCTTTGTGCAGGGCACTGATAGGCCAAGCTGATGCGCAGGCAATTTATCATCTTGATCTCCCACCGAGTCAGGGAACGCTTCTGTCACCCGTATTGATTTCAGAGGATGGACCAAATTTCCTACGATATCCATTAAGAATTAAGAAAAAAAAAGCCATAAGCACGCAGTGTAGCCAGTCAGACATGGATATGAGATGGCACTGTCAATCGATTCAGGTAGCTTCTTCTCTCACAGCCGACACTGAGCCTAGGCTGAGCACTGCAGCATGGAGGGTGGTTGATGTGTCCTTTGCTTTTTTTTTTTTTTGTAGAAGTAAAACCAAATTCAAAGTGGGTGGGAGAAGCCAAGTCACTGGCTAGTACCGGTGATTTTTTTTTTTTTTCACCGAGCGGAGAGAGATTGCATGTTGTTAATATTAAAAGCACACGTCTGCATGTTCAATGTTTGCCTAGGGAATGTTTACTGTGCCTACCTTCTGTGTCTTGTGTCACGAAAGACGGGGCTTTGTCTTTGTTTCGTCTTTGTCCAAGCAGCCAGAGAGCTGCTGCGTTCACGCTTTTGCAGCATGTCTCTTACAAACACTGTACAGTAAATGACAGCACCAACAGAACAATAAAAAGAGCATGACCTAACGCAGCTTCAAGCATGTGATTGACAGTAATGTAATGGTAATCTAATTATTTTTGGCAACCACAAAAAGGTCTTAATCCTTGACCGTGACAGCATTTTCTCCAGCTGTTTTTTTTTTGTATGCTGGTTTTTTTTTTAATGCATGCTGCTTCATGCAATGAAAAATGCCTTTAAATAAATTGTTACCTTTATAGACTTATGGTAGACAAAAAACTTTAACTGTACATGTCATGATGATTTCAATGCTTAATGTCAGCTTTTCCATTTTAATTTAAATGTTATTCTTTTCTTTGTTTTTGTTTTTCTTTGTTTCTAATGCAATTTTAATTTAATACCAACTATATGTTTGTTGTTAGTGTTATGCCCAAAATGTTCATTATATGTTCTAAAAACAGCAAAAACTTTCTGTTAAAAATGAAAATTTAGATTGCAATGGCTTAGCATCTACATAATACATCCGCTGTTATATAACGTTTCAATTATTCATTGATCTGGGTTAAACCTCCATTTTCTTTTTTTTTCTTTGCTACTAAAGAAGAAAATATATCAGAAAAAAAAAGGCAGAGTAAGAAATTGTCTTTAATATAAAAAAAAACTAAAAAACTGGATACCATAATGGTTAAAGCTTGTGAATCATTTGAGTATAACGAACAGTAATAATTATGTTGATGGAAACACTCACATGTAAGAGATGTATTCGTAATGAAGCAGAATGCGCCGAGGGTTGGAATGGACTTTAATGTGTCCTTCGTGTTAACAATGAAAGCATTATCTAGTTCATGTATATGAACAAGAAAGAGAAAAAAATTGCAGAACAAATTGTGCAAATGGACTTTGATGTGTAAACCATGAGCTGTACTGAATTGATGCACAGTTTTCCTTGACTTGCTTATAAAAGGTTAGATATGTAATTGAATTTAAACCATAAGAATATTGTAGGAGTTGACACTATCCCATGATGCTTTTATTAATCTTACATTTTTTTATATCACAGTAAAAGTTAAGTGTGTCTATCTATCTATCTATCTGTATATATTTTATATATATATATATATATATATATATATATATATATATATATATATATATATATATATATATATATATATATATATATATATATATATATATACATCCATTTTGCTTGCTTCATAACAAAGGTATCTATTTTGGTAATCAGTCTTTCTTACTTTCTGTTGTCTACTTCAATTTATTTATTTCCACTTGTTTGTAAGGAGGAGCTGTCATATTACTTGTCCCCTCTCCCCTGGGATATTCCACATTGGGACAATATGTTAAATACATTTTCACTAAGTAGAACCAGCTTAGCAAAGGTGTGAGAGACAGCAACCACTTGAACTGGGCCTCTTCATGGTCAAGGGACTTGCTAACCATGAAAGGGTGTCCTTCCGACCCACATTCCTAAAGATTTGCCCCCATCATTGCTCTAAGACAAAAAAACTTGATGTGTTAATTAGCTGCCTGATATTCACTTGGATTTCATAAAATATTGCCTACAGGATTCTAGTTTTTGGAAGCTGCATTTTGTTAAAGATAAGCTCTAATGCCTTGTACACATGATCGGAATTTCCGATGAAAAAAGTCAGACAGAATTTTTTCATTGGATATTCCGACCATGTGTCCCATTGGACTTTTTTCCGTCGGAGTTTAGAAATAGAACGTCTGTGTGGAACTCCGACGGAGAAAAAACACGCATGCTCAGAATCAAGTCGACGCATGCTCGGAAGCATTATACTTAATTTTTCTCGGCTCGTCATAGTGTTTTACGTCACCGCGTTTTGGACGGTCGAAATTTGGTCTGAGAGTGTGTATGCAAGACAGCTTGAATGGAATTCCAATGGAAAATTCCATCAGATTTTATCCCATCGGAAATTCTGATTGTGTGTACAAGGCATTAGGGTTTACTAAAGTGGTTGTTTTTCCTTACCATTAAGAGAAAGATGCTTTACAAGAGGTGAAGGTAATGCTGTCAACGTTAATGTGGCCTGGAATAGTACAGGAAGGGATAAGAGTGCATGCTTGTTGCCCCCTTATTCCTGGATGTATGGTTCATATTGATGTTCAGAATTAGGGCCTTCAGAAGTAAACAAACTCTCTGAATCTCCACTTTATTCACAACAAAGCCAAATCTGGTTCATCTCTCCATAGAAACCAATCAGTTTCTGTTTATTTATTTTTTGTCAAAGCGTTTTTGAACAAGCTGAAGTTAGAAGCTGATTGGCTACCATGCAGGGCTACACCATATTTTGCACTCTCCAGTTTTCGGAAATCTACCCCTAAGTTCACTTGAAACAGTGGCTTCCATTAAAAGCTAACTGGCAGCTTAAACCTATTTTGGTGACAGGATCTAACTATTGTAGTCACTGTTTAAAAAAGGCGTCACTGCATTCTTTGGATTGGTTAATTGTTGTTCTACAGAGTGCTGCCTCCATGAGAACCCAATTTCCAGGTATGGAAAAAATGGGAACCCTACTTTCATCTCTCACAAGGCAGTGCTCAGGTGCTAAGTAGATAATTACTAGTCCTAAAAAGTGTGTTTCACCAGTATGAGGGAGAGGAGATAAAGCATTTTTGGTTCTTTTTTATTGTTTCCAACCTTACTGGGGCCTTCAAAAGAATACAAAGCCCATCAATGGCTCCTTGCCAGCTAAGTCAATGATTAGCAAAGATGCCCTGGCCAATGCCCTGGCTGTGAATAAAGTGAAGAGTCAGAGAGTTTGTTTACTTCTGAAGGCCCTCATTCTGAACATCAATATGAACCATACATCCAGGTGAAAAGGGGCAGCAAGCATGCACTCTTATTTCTTCATGTACTATCCCAGGCCACATTAATATTGACAGCATCACCTTCCCCTCTTGTAAAGCACCTTTCTCTTAATGTTGAGGGACAACAATCTCCTACCCACCTCCACATGCCCCAAATAGGACATGGGGGGTAATAGTAAAATGGAGGGACTCTTGGTAAAATATGAAAGGCCAGTGTAAAAAGGGGGTAATCCAATATCCACACCCCCCCCAAGAGAATGAGTACCCGGGTATATTAGTACCCATTAGTACCCCTTACTCATTCCTTTAAATAGTTAAAAGTAAAAAAAAAAATATGAATTTTAAATCATTTAGTAAAAAACATATATATATATATATATATATATATATATATATATATATTAGCATCACTCACAATGACTAGCAAGGTAATCCATGTTAATCACGGATTGAATTTTCACTGCAGCACTGATCAGTGTATTCTAAGTCCCTGCTGTCAGAATACAATAGCAAACTGGGGAGGATTCCTCCATGCACCTCCATGAATCCATCTGTGTTTTTTCTATCACCCTACTGGTTGATCAAAAATAAAAAGATCCATCTATGGCCAGCCTTACTTCATCTGGTGCATTGCAACATCCCCTAACCGCAACAGGTGCCAGCAGTCCTAAAAGTGCAACATGAGCCTTGCTACTGGCACTTAAATAAATGCATGCATTGCAAATTTTACCTGAATAACGTTGGCTGTCATGGTCACTTGTGTCAAGTATTTATTTATATGGTAGAATAAAAAAAAAAAGAGTTTATGTAACTATTGGTTCACATTTCATATTGGAGCCTGCATGACTTTACCATTTAAAGTATCACACTGCTACACAAATTGGTACAAGAAAAATAGAGCATTCTGAGAGGCATTTCATTACAAAATTAACTTGTATGCAACGTTTAAACCATTGTTTTTATATGTGTGGCCTCACAATATATTTTTTTAAGCAAATGATTTTTGAGAATGTGTTTCAGTGTTTCCTACCTGGATAACCTGCAACTTTTACTTTTCTTCCATTGGCTTTTTTAATGCAGGTTGACAAGGCTAAGCTGCTGCCTCAAAACTGGCAGGGATGTTGTAAGCCTGTAATCTCCAGATATGTAGATGATTTTTTTTTGGGGGGGGGGGGATTGACATACTTTAAGGAATATGAAGATTAAAGAGATGATTGGTTGTGGGAATAAAAGCAAAATTGGGAACCTTTGGAGAAGCTTGAAGACTGATGAGGGGTAACAGTTTCCTAATGTGTACAGTAAGACCTCATCTGGAATATGCAGTTCAGTTTTGGGCACCAGTTCTCAAAAAGGATATCGGGGAACTGGAGAAAGTGCAGAGAAGGGCAACCAAACTGATAAGAGGCATGGAGGAGCTCAGCTATGAGGAAAGATGAGAGGATCTGAATGTATTCACTCTTGAGAAGAGGAGAATAAGCGGGAATATGATCAACATATATACGTGGTCCATAAAGTAAACTTGGTGTTGAGTTATTCACTTTACGGTCAACACAGAGGACACGGGGCACTCTTTACCTCTAGAGGAAAAGAGATTTCATCTCCAAATACCTTAAGGCTTCTTCACAGTAAGAGCTGTGAAAATGTGGAATAGACTAGAGGTAGTTCTGGCCAGCTCAGTAGATTGCTTTAAGAAAGGCCCGGATACTTTCCTAAATGTACAGAATATAACTGAGTACTAACATTTATAGGTAAAGTTGATCCAGGAAAAATCTGATTGCCTCTCGGGGGATAAGGAAGGAATTTTTTTCCCTGCTGTAGCAAATTACATCATACTCTGCTGGGGTTTCTTGCCTTACTCTGGATCAACTGTGGGTAAAGAAATGGGTATATGGAATTGTACAATATATTTGTCTTTCTTTTTTATGGTTGAACTGGATGGACTTGTGTCTTTTTTCAACCTGACTAACTATGTAACTATGTAACTATGTACAGTAGAAGGAGCATCTGAAGGTCCAGGACACAAGGGGAGACCTTTGTCTCACGTTGGCTCTCCAGGTCATCACTTGAGATAATATTGTCACCTCAGCTAATTGCACAATTGCCTTGGATATTTAATCTCCTCTGGCAATGAGTCTTTTTTTTCTATGGAAGCTTACTAACTTTAGACACTTAGCATGGTTTGAATTCACGTCACATACAACAAATATTGCTGTGTCCTTCACTTAAGTGGATAATAGGTTGGTAGCACAACTGGGGCCTAATGCCTTGTGTGAAACAGCTTTTACACTTATTTGTCAGCATTAAACAACAAAACATTGACCAAAGCATGAGATAAAGAAAACTCTTATTGGTATCTGCCTGGTCATAAATCCCAGATACCGTGGACAAATAAAATTCTCATTGACCTTGCATGATTGAGATGATATATCAGAGTAGCAGATGTAATTATGGATTCTATCCAAGGGCGAGCCTCAGGCATGGTTCTATCAATAGCAGATTTTCTGTACACCTGCAGAAAAAAAAGCAAGCCTTTTGGGAAAGAGATAGAAATTACACTGATATCATAGATTTTTATCATACAAAACTAGGCCATGGATATTGCTTGGAACAAACATTTTAAAATCAATATCAAGCGTGAGAGTTACAAATTAAAGTTTTTCCTGTCTTTACAATGTGGAGTTCTGTAAGCTCTCACATGTCATTTGTTATAGAATTAAATCTAAGAGACTATGAACTAGACCTGAAGTTTTAAGACTTAAATCAACATCTTTGCAAATTTCTGGCAAATCTGGTGCAGCATAATATTCCACTTTGTGAACAACATTCATTAAATTTTTGTTCTCTTGTAACTGTGTGGACTATTCAAATTTCCATTGGGCCCCACTCCCAGTGGGACATGGTGACATTTTTCTTGCTGCCAAGCCTTAACTGTTGACTCAGTAGAACTGTGTGTGTATGGAGCTACTCCAGATAGATTAAAGCTGTCCCCCAACTCAGCAACAGGGAAATATAGAAATATTTTCCTATATGCATAATGATCTCCTTATAAGTCCATACAGTCAGAGGAAACCTAAGGATTGGATTGAGTCAATCTTTGTGATTTCTGTATTGGTCTAAGGCCAGGAAAGGTAAACTGAATTGTTATAGAAGGCTCACAGTTTACCTTTAACAGTACTGTATGCAGAAATAAACTAGAATGTATGATTAAAATGAAAAGATTACAAGTTGCAGAAGTTGTAAAAAAAAATTGGCAAGGGAAGTGGTCTTCAGGAGGGACCGGAGGAACTGAATATGGTCAGCATCAAGGAAAGAAGGGAAAGGGGGTAAAGTCATGAAAACTTTTAAATACAGTACGCAAAGGTACCGAACACTTGGCCTTTTCTGCCTTAAGTCTTCTATGTTTCAAAGTTTCTTTGGCAAAATTGGAAATCCTGAAGTATCAATACCTTCAAATTTATGGTAGACATTTGGGAAAGATTGGACTTTTATACATAAAGTTTTCCATGCAGCTATATCACCGATAATTAATTGAGAAGGCCCCATGGGCAAACCCAGAGGGGAATAACTCTATTGTCCATGGCCAAGCAAAGGGAAGTCTAAGTGGAAATGCTTGGTCTGCTGTCTACTTATTCTTCTCTAGTTCTTTTTTTTATTTTTTTTATGTAATGTTTTATTTACATGTTCTTGCTTAACAATGAGCACAATTTACCAGTGCACTGATATTCTGCTGTAATTTTCCCAAAGTAAATTAATCTTACATCTTTAGACTCCCTATTTAAGCAGAAGTATCTGGACTCTCTCTCTCCTGATTCTCTCCACTTGACATATGTTCTTCATGATTCTCTCCACTTGACTTTTGTTCTTCCTGATTCTCTACACTTGATGCATGTTCTTCTCTAGGAGAATCTTTTTTGTCACTATGTTCTGAATTCAGCAGCTCTTCACTTTCCCTTTTTGCATTTTCAAGGGCAGTAAGGATGGCTTGCTCTGCCTCCGTATTTTTTACAAATTTTGCTTTTTCTAATGCTTTTTCAAAGTTGCCAACAGCAGACTGGTAATCATTTAGTTTCACTTGTGCCTCTGCCACAAGGACACTGGCATTGAGCTGCCATTCTACATCTCCAGCTTCTTCTGCTTCCTCTTGAGATTTCATCCCATAGTTTCTTGCATCCTCCAACAATCCCAGTTCTAAATAACATCTCCCAATTTCATGAAACAGCCAAGTCTTCTCTAGGCTTGATTTTGCCAGTGGAATCTTTTCTTCCCATACTTTAACGGCTTCCTTAAATCTCCCAAACCTTGCATATACTCTTCTTATATTATCCAGTGCCTGTAATTTTGCTTCAGGTAAGTCACGTTGTTTTGCTATCTCCAGATCCTTTTTGTGACTTTTTAGAGCCTCATCCATCTGCCCCATGTCCATCTGAGCAGCCCCTATGCAACTATGTAGATTCCCAATTATCTCCTGCTTATTAGGCATGTCATCTTTCCAGCTTTTAATGTTCTTTAGGACTTGCTGTGCCTTCTTGTGGTTTTCTCTTTGCATCTCCTTTGGATAGTAAAAAGTCAATCTCGTCCATGCTGTTAAGGACGTATTAGTGTGCATGGAATGCATGGGCTGCTGTCTACTTATTCTTCTCTAGTTCTGAAGGTATTCAACTGATGTTCTTCAAACAAGTCCACCAATGTTTAATTGGGAAGGGCCTAAGGGCAAACCTATAAGGGAATAAATAATTTGACCTAGAAATACCTTGGGATCCCCCAGCAAGGGGCCAAGCAGGGATGTCCTATCTGGCATGTCTCACCTGCTATCCACCCTCTCATCTAGGTTCTATCGAAAGAAAATTATAATTATGTGAATTATGAAGACTAAAATTCCCAGCTCTTTTTGACTTAGTAGACTGAAAGTTATAATGATGTGATAGCTAAGAGTATCAAACTCTCAACTAATTTGATTTATTGGTGTACTTTTTTACGTCATTATTGTAGTTTGGATTGTTTTAGTGTATCACTTTCTCTGAAAAATCTTTAGTATTATAGTATAACTTTTAGTACAGCCACTTTTCACAAATCTCCACTCATAATCTCAATGCCATGACCCCCTGTAAGAAAGAACACCTTTTCTTCTCTGAAATTTAATCCACCTCTAAAATCCAAGACATGACCTTTTTGTCATACATTTGTCAGCACATTTAACCTTACATGTCTTCTCAAAGTAAGTAGACATGGGAGTGCTTAATTCAGAATAACAAATAGAAAAGTGACATTGATTTATTTGTTGAACCTGGTAGAATCTGCAGTTATCATTGACATACATTTTAACTTTATTTTATTTATTCATGTATTTATTTATTTTATGCTTTCAGTTGCTGACATTTACATGTTTCACAAATATAATGGTATTGACTTGCATAAAGTTATACGCTTGGCAAATAAAAGAAACACGCTAATGCAGTTGTGTAATCATGAATACATCATTAAACACATTTTTTTTTAAATGCAAGCCATGTAAGTACTTGAATTTGATCTAGCTTTATCCTTTTGCAGTTCTTGCACAACAGGACTGGAAGGTCAGAGGAAGCAGCAGTACAAAGAGCCAATCAGTTTATGTGCTGACAAAAAATCATGCTGATAGGACGAGAAAGCCAATGAGCGAGAGATGAGCTCATCACTGTGCTACTTCTCCTTTCACTGTCCATTCACAGGATGGGGCGGGTCCAGAATGACCTGGGCTTAAGGAAAGTGGATTGAATGGTGCTGGCCACCAGGTTGAGGACATTTAGTAGCAAAAAAAAAGTACTGCAGGGGAAATCTATTAATTATAGTTGATTATTGCAGAAAAATATGTTTTGTTAATGTATCTTTTAATGTGCTATTTATGTTTATCTTGTTAGTCGTGTCCTCAGGGCTGCTTTGATTGTTGCAATGCAAAACCTGTTTATAAAATATTATGCCCCCCGCTCGCCCCTGATCACCGTCGGTCACCCGCGATCGCTCGTTACTGAGCGAGAACCGGGAGCTGTGTGTGTAAACACACAGCTCCCGGTCCTGTCAGGGGGAGAAATGCCTGATTGTCTGTTCATACAATGTATGAACAGCGATCAGTCATTTCCCCAAGTCAGTCCACCCCCCCTTCAGTTAGAACACACCCAGGGAACATACTTAACCCCTTCCTCGCCCCCCTTCCCTGCCAGTGGCATTTTTATAGTAATCAATGCATTTTTATAGCACTGATCGGTATAAAAATGCCAATGGTCCCAAAAATGTGTCAAAAGTTTCCGAAGTGTCCGTCATAATGTCGCAGTACCGATAAAAATCGATGATCGCCGCCATTACTAGTAAAAAAAAAATATTAATAAAAATGCCATAAAACTATCCCCTATTTTGTAAACGCTATAACTTTTGCTCAAACCAATCAAAAAATGCTTATTGCATTTTTTTTTTTACGAAAAATATGTAGAATAATATGTATCGGCCTAAACTGAGGAAAAAAATAGTTTTTTATATATTTTGGGGGGATATTTATTACAGCAAAAAGTAAAAAATATTATATTCATTTTTTTCAAAATTGTAGATCTATTTTTGTTTATAGCGCAAAAACTAGAAGCCGCAGAGGTGATCAAATACCACCAAAAGAAATCTCTATTTGTGGGAAAAAAAGGACGCCAATTTTGTTTGGGAGTCACGTCTCACGACCGCGCAATTGTCAGTTAAAGCGACGCAGTGCCGAATCGCAAAAAGTGGCCTGGTCTTTGACCAGCAATATGGTCCGGGGCTGAAGTGGTTAAAACAAGACTTTAGTATCACTTTAAATAAAGCTTCAGTCCAATGTAGGGACTCTCATTACCGTAATTGCAGTTTGCCTCTTGTGTTTCCATCATATGCTTAGCAAAGTCCACCGAGTTTATTTTAGAAACACTGGATGATGCAATAGGCAGCCCTCCAAACATGTGGTGTGACACTGTTTTTTTTTTTTTTTTATTTAAAATTTATTTTTGATGAAAGTGTTGATGCTGCAGATTACCGCATAAACCATTTTAGCTTAAAAACATTTTAATTAGCGAACCAACATGTTTTATTTCAAAGCATTGCTTTTAAATTTCCACTTCACAAAGTACATGTTAATCTTTGATTAGGATTGTTTTTGTTGCTAATCCTTCATGTTTTCTCTTTTCTTAGAATGTTCACATGAAAGAACGTAATGAGGGAATTTTTTTTTTTTTAAAGGGAATTTTAAATGTTAAAATTAAAAAGGGAAATATCTTGAAAGATGTTAAAATACATATAAGGAGTTATTTTTATGTTATTATAAAAAAAAAGTAAAGTTTAATTTATTTTACATTTTTTTGTTTGTGATAGTGATAATGAAACACATGCAGTCACAATTCGTTCATAGGGGAGGGGTTATAAGAGCTTATTGTTCATTACATTTGTGAATTACGGCTATTGAAGAACTCACACTATCTTTTGAATGATGGCGTGGGGCATCAGTAGAATAACTAGGGACCAGGAGAAACAAATAGGGTAAATCTCACAGCAGTAAAAATCTATCAGAGGTTTTAACAACTCATATTGGCTTTAGATATACTTTTAAACGGAATTCCCCCCAAAAATTGAACTTCCGCTTTTTGGAATCCCCCCTCCGGTGTCACATTTGGCACCTTTCAGGGGGGAGGGGGGAGCAGATACCTGTCTCTTACAGGTATTTTGCTCCCACTTCTGGGCATAAATAGCTGAGCCACCCTACGCCACGTCCAGTGCCTTCTCCGTTCCCCCCGCCCCTGTCTTCTGGGAGACACACAGGTCCCAGAAGACAGCAGGGACTAGTGGGATCGCACGAGTCGCACATGCGCAATAAGGAACCAGGCTGTGAAGCTGCAAGACTTCACTTCCTGATTCCCTTACCGAAGATGTCGGCGCCTCCACCCGAGAGCCGACGGACAGATCGGCTTCGGATGCCGACATGGCGGTGCCCAGGACAGGTAAGTGTCCTTATTTTAAAAGTTAGCAGCTGCAGTATTTGTAGCTGCTGACTTAAAACGAAAACAAAAAAAAAAAAAAAACGGCGAAACTCCGCTTTAAGGAAAACTGTCAGAATGCAATATTTCTATTTTCCATGTTACCGTGGACCATTTGGCTGAAGAAAAAAATATTAATATTTTTCTTGCAGCTACTCTTAAGCCTCGTACACATGATAGGTTAACCAGAGGACAACGGTCTGAAGGACCGTTGTCATAGGTTAACCGATGAAGCTGACTGATGGTCCATCACGCCTACACACCATAGGTTAATGAAGCGATCGTGTCAGAACGCGGTGATGTAAAACACAACGACGTGCTGAAAAAAACAAAGTTCAATGCTTCCAAGCATTCGTCGACTTGATTCTGAGCATGCGCAGGTTTTTAACCGATGGTCGTGCCTACTAACAATCGGTTTTGACCTATCGGTTAGGAATCCATAGGTTAATTTTAAAGCAAGTTGGCTTTTTTTTAACCTATGGTTAAATAACCTATGGGGCCCACACACGGTCGGTTTTGACCGATGAAAATGGTCCTTCAGTGACCCCCTGAATTGACTAGTAAACCGAGGTGTCAACTGTGCATTCAATGTAACTCATAGTACAATGCTTTCTAATGCAAATGCTGCCAAAAAATCCACACACTAAATAGGAGCTGATTTTTAAATTTTTAGGGCAGGGATTTCTTGAGTCAATGTAATCTAATAAATAAAAAAAAGCCAAACACTTATTTAGTAGACGTGTGCACACTGAAATATTTCTTCCGAAAAATAAATGTATTTAGTTACTCCCGAAATTTGTTTTTATTTATGTTGTTGACTTATGGTGTCTGTTGGATGTTCTAAGAAGATTTGACGAAACAGCTAAATCATACATTTCCGGTTGAATGCTCCGCCCACAAGCTATAGTAGAATTCTGATTTTGTAAGAGCTCCACCTCCCTGCTGTCACCGC
Source organism: Rana temporaria (assembly GCF_905171775.1). Lineage (NCBI taxonomy): Eukaryota > Metazoa > Chordata > Amphibia > Anura > Ranidae > Rana > Rana temporaria. The sequence goes on along the minus strand of NC_053492.1, from coordinate 455,713,046 downwards.
CGATCGCGGGTACGTGCCGGACATCGCGGCTGCCTGTCACACGCATCGGCTTCCCAGCGATGCGCCGGGCACAGTGTTTCCCCCGCTGCGCGCCCCCAGCGGTGCGCACGGGGAATGTAAACAAGAGGACGTCCAAAGACGTCCACCCGGCACTTGAGAGCTGCGCTGTGGACGTCTTTCGTCCATAGCGCAGATCCCAAGTGGTTAAGTGAGGAGTTCCTGTACTACTTTTCCTTTCACTGTCCAGTCACAGGGTGGGGATAAAGCTAAAAGTGAAATAAATAAAAAATTGCAGAATAAGCAAGCCTGTGCTGTGTGGCAGAGTTGTGTAAACCTCAGCAATGGAACACCCCATATATATATATATATATATATATATATATATATATATATATATATATATATATATATATATCTTGGTATTTAGCTGTTTGCCTGGAGTCCAGTTTTAACTTTGTTCATCATTTTTTCTATGGATTGGTTGCTGTTTCTTTTACAGTCTTCTTTGCAAATAGAAAAAAAGTTTACTTTCTGTATTAACATTATCTGTCTAAACCATGTATATGTTCTAAGCACATAAATCTGGCAGGCAATTCGATGTGCATAAATTTCCTTGACAAGTGAGAGGTTAATCCTGACAATTTATCTGATGGGTAGAATAATAAATAGACAAGAGGCATGATGGGTAGAGATAATGTAGACAAAGCTTCAGCGGATGGGCAAATACAAAGATAAAGTCACCCGCTCTACATATGCACATGTTGGGGAAAAACATAATCGTGTATTAGTATCAGTCATTAGAGGAAGATCATTTCGGGAGCTGGTATCTATTTCTTGTGAATTTATAGGCAAGGTCAGAGAGCTGAAGATAATAAATGAGAAAAGATGCTCGGTCCTCCTCGTTGTCGGGATGAAGAATGACTTCCATCTTTGATATAGTCATTTGTCAGTCCTATACATCATGCAGTCCTCTTTTTGTAACAACGGTTGACTGTCTTGTAGAGGTAATTGGTTGTGAAGAGTGGAACGGGAAGGTGTGATGCAGAATGTGGTAAACAATATCAATTTATTATTTACACCCATCTTTTTGAGAAGTTTAAAGGGGTTGTAAACCCTCCTGTTTTTTCACCTTAATGCATAGGATGTCCCGCATCGAGAGCACGCTGGATCTTTGCCTGGGGTTCTCGCTCTTCATTGGATAGATTGATAGCGGCGCAGCCATTGGCTCCCACTGCTGTCAATCAAATCCAATGACGTGGGCACCAGGGCCGAGTTCTGCATTCAGCAGCTATGGATGCCAAATGCTGGACTCGGGAGCGTGCCTGCATGGTAACTCCCTTGGGAGAGCGCTTCTATTTGGGGGTTATCTGATGAAGGGAGGAGCCGAGAGAGCCACCGGGGGACCACAGAAAATGGCGCTCGGGGCCACATTGTGCAAAACGAGCTGCACAGTTGACATAAGTATGAAATGTTTGTTATTTAAAAAAAATAACCTATAGTGTCACTTAAATGCATGACAGACTGGTGAAAAAAAATTACCGTATATACTCGAGTATAAGCTGACCCGAATATAAGCCGAGTCACCGAATTTTACCACAAAAAACTGGGAAAATGTATTGACTCGAGTATAAGCCTAGGGTGTCCATCTGCATGCCTCACTGTGCCTCACTTTGCCTCACTGTGTCCATGTGCATTCCTTAATGTGTCCATGCCTCACTGTGCCCATGCCTCACTGTGCCCATGACTAGACTGACGTTTTACATGGGAGTCTATGGAAGGGGTACCCGGCTTTGAAAAATCAGTGCTCCCCAGCCATAGGCCCCCCAGACAACAAACTTTGCACATGTGTAGAGGAAGAGTGGGGCTACATGTGTGCCAAGTTTGGTACCGGGTCCCCAAAGTCCGGGAGATCAGCCGCAAAAAGGTGACTCAGTATAAGCCAAGGGGGCATTTTTAGCACAAAAAAATGTGCTGAAAAACTCGGCTTATACTCCAGTATATACAGTAACTTTGTAAGTAGCACCTCTCACTTACCTGCTTCCATTATGTATATAGAGGATTTCTGAAAGCATCCTTGTTATCTATTTAGAATTAAGTTTATTACCATGGGGGTACCGTTAGATAGTTTTGATAAAGAGGAGGTCCAGCCTCCTTCAGAAAACATTAAAAGTCAGCAACTACAAATACTGCACCTGCTGACTTTTAATATAAGGACATTTACCTGTCCAGGGTATCTACGATGTCGGCACCACAGCTGATTTTTCCATCAGCTCTTGGGTGCTGCCGCCAGCATTGCTTCAAAGGGAAACCAGCAGTGAAGCGTTGCGCTGTGCTTTCTGAATGGCACGGCGGCGGGGAAAGGAAGAGAGGGGGTTGAACTTCTGGGTGATCTCGCAATGACAAGACTAATTAAGTCTTCCTCAGCAGCTGTTAGCGTATCACATTTTTTTATATTTTTTTGGGGCTGTGATGCTTTGTTGAGCTTTCCACTAGATTGTTTTTGGTGTTATTTTTAATGCTATTTTGAAAAGAAAATTACTAGATTTTATCGCTACATACGTGTATTATATCCTGTGGGTAGAAGTCCCTCCCTTTGCCCCATTTTCTCCCTTTGTGGATTTTAAAACCTTAAATAAATAAAATATAACTGACCCACAACTATTATAGTTTCTTTAAAGAGAAATAGATACAGTTCAAGTCATCATCCAAGTCCAACAAGGCACTTCTATAATGACCGTGCCAAAATGTGATGGAAAAGAGGCAGGTATCTCTCTACCAGATGTTGCCAGTGCAGTATTTACCCATCTACAGCCATCCAAACCAGGTACAAAGCAGGACAGTGAAACAAGCAAGTGGTTGTAATCCATGATTCAGACATTACATGACTCTGAGGGAACCTGTCTGGAAACTGATTTATTACATAAATTAGTTCTGCCATTTTTGAAGATGGTATTTGGCACATAAACAAATATTCGCTCAGAGGTAAAGTACGAGTTAAATGACTATGGTCATTAGTCACACATAAATAAATAGGGGAAAGATCATGGTGACTGTACGCACTACTGCTTACATGAAAAATATTAATCTTCCGGTTAATTTACCTTTACTATTTATGTTGAGCCATGAAATAAATACATTAAATACAATGTTGGTATTAGGTTCTATACATTTAAAGCTGAACTCTGGGCAAACAGCTAAACACACAGTTGAAATGCATATATGGGAACTCACTTACTTGCTAAAATAGTTTCAGGAATTCTCATGGTATCCAATACATGAATTATTCTTTAGAATGAATGTGCCCAGTTGAAGCATCGCCAATGACCAGATAATAACTGGACTGGGTAGACGTTTTCTAAAAAGGGAAAATAACAAGCATTTCTACCTTTTGGAATGCTAATCAACCCTTTTCCACTAAACCCAGGTGTCCCTGTAGGGCTAGTTTACGCTTGCTTCAAAACAAAGCTTTGGATGCGCTTTGTTCAAGCTCTCTGAATGCCAATCAAAGCTCCTGTTACTAAATAAAATGTTTAGCTTACAGTCCTGTCTACACCTTGCTTTTGCTTGGTGGTTCAATGTGGCTTCGGTGGGGCTTCGATGGAGCTTCGAGGAGGCTTCGTGGGGCTCCGAGGGGGATTTGGTGGGGCTTCAGTAGAGCTTTAAGCGAGCTTTGCCATAGACTTCTACGGAGGCTTTGAAGACGCTTTGAAGCCCTTCTAAAGCGTACATGGGGTATCATTTTTGAAGTGAAGCCAAAGCAAAGCAAAAGCAAGGTGTAAACAAGACTGTAAGCTAACCATTTTATTTTGTAACAGGACCTTTGACTAGCGTTTAGAGAGCTTTAACAAAGCCTGTCTGAAGCCTTGTTTTGAAGCAAGTGTAAACTAGCCATTAATGCGTGTAGAAGCCGAAGCAAGTGTTAATGAGCCCTTAAAGTGGTTGTAAAGGCCCTAAAACCTTCTGTGTGCAGCAACACCCCCTAATACTTACCTGAGCCCCCTCTCGATCCAGCTATGACCACGAGAGCCTTGCCTCTCTGAGGACTCGTACTCCTGATTGGCTTTTGGCTCCCGCTCAGGAGGCATGGCTAATGTCATTTCTTGCTTACTGATTGGTGGATGGTTCTGATGTCACGTGCCTGATGAAGGGGTCCTTTGTGGCTCCGAAACTTTGCTATCTGCTGTAATGATGTAATGACATGATCGTTGATTAAAGCTTTGGACCCACTCTGGAGATCCTTGGTGTGTTGGTGACATTTTTTGCTTTGACTTAGATGCACAGCCATATCTACAGGAACGCATGCATTGGGATTAACGTGTTGGAAACATAGGGCCAGATTCACCAAAGAGATACGACGGCGTTTCTCCTGATACTCCGTCGTATCTCTGTTTCTATCTATGCGACTGATTCATAGAATCAGTTACGCATAGATAGCCAGAAGATCCGACAGGTGTAATTGTTTTACACTGTCAGATCTTAGGATGCAGTACCGCGGCCGCCGCTGGGGGGAGTTTGCGTCGTAAACCAGCGTCGGGTATGCAAATTAGGAGTTACGGCGATCCACGAAGATTTTTCCCGTCGTTACGGCGTCACAAGTGTTAGATTTCCGTCGCAAAGATAGTGCACCTTTAACATGGTGTAAAAGTATTCCACATGTTAAAGTATGCCTGTCTTTCCCGCGTCGCTTTTGAATTTTTTTTTAATCTTTTATTTTTCCCGGCGTAAATCTTTTTTCACGCCTTGCGCCGGACCTGTTTACGATACACTGCCACAAATTTCCAGGTAAGTGCTTTGTGGATCGGGCACTAAATCGGAAAAATTGCGGCGGTGTAACGTAAACCGGTTACGTTACGCTACGCCCGCTCTACGTGAATCTGGCCCATAGAGCCGTGGCTCAGGAGCGCATCTGCTTGGGTGCCCCCAGAGCAAGCTGTTTGCTATGGGGGCACCCGCTATGGAGGAAGGAGTCAGGAGCATCATCGTGGGACCAGAGAAGCTGGGGCTGCTCTGTGCAAAACCATTACACAGAGCAGGTAAGTATAACATGTTTGTTATTAAAGAAAAACACAAAGCTTTGATATCGCTTTAACACCTGGGGGGCAAACCAGACTTCCCAATCACTTAACCGCTGTAATTGGTTGTCACAATAGTCACATGATTTGGATCGCCTCCTGCTAGCTGTCCGTGACCTGCTTTTAACACAGAAACCTTAGCCACCCATGGATGCATATAAGCGTTTATGTCTTTAAAGCCTACCCTCTTTTTCGTCGCACATATGCGGTAAGTGGCTGGCAAGAGGTTAACACACACAGAAATGATTCAATATGCCAAAAATGTTTGTTTTAGCAGGCACTAATCTTTCTCTTTTCTCTGGAGAAAAGGTAACAAATATTCAATTATACGTCTGCTGCATCCACCCCTGGGTTGGATCTGACAGGAGGTCACAACAGAGCAACCATGTGATATGATGTTCCTGATGAAACAGCTAGTTGTATGTGACCAGCCTAAATCTCCAGCAGGCTCTGCATAGTGTTTAGCATAGTTTTTCCAAAAGGATAGAAATTTGATGATAACATTATTACTATTTTTATTAAACATGTTAAAATAAGGCATCTTGTCATAACAATTCAAAACTAAAAAAAAATAATAGTTTAACGTACTTAAAGTCAACTTGTATATGGTTTAAAGTTAAAAATACTAACTATATAGTATCCCAGGAACCAACTGACGTTGGGAATTAGACCTTCTTTGTAAAATAAAGTTCCAGCATGGCAGGAAATTAGCCCAAATTGCTAATGCTATTTTAGACTTTTTTTTAAATGCAGATAATAGGCATGCAAGTATATCACAAGAAAAAAAAAGGAAGGGGACCTACAAATTCAGGGTATCTATCAACCAAGTAGCCCTGTTCACTTACCCATTCACTACTAAAGAGTGGTGTTCTATGGCCAAAACGAAGCATATAAACACATAGCAGATATAGAATACTGCCAAAAAGACCATAACCCTGAGCCACTGGTGTATAGAGACCAATTTAAACAAAAAACTAAAACCTATAAGTGCATCTGCATCCTACAAAAAGTTATGAGCTGACTGTTAATTAGAAAGTAGAGGCTCTATCTTTAATGGTATATAGAGATTAAGATGCATTTTATTTAGGTCACATTTGAAGTTCTAAACAAGAATTGGGGCTACCCCATACAGACAAGGCTAGTATAATCTATATAGACACTAAAGATGTATAATTGGAAGAACGCACACTCTAGGTGTATTTACATGTTTACAAAATGTTTGGATATCCACCAATTTATTATATATTTTATACTGTACATTAGGGGTGTAAAACAAAATTTCTTTGTGGGCCACATCATCAGCATTATGATTGCTCTCAAAAGGGCCGGTTGTATCTGTAAGATTAGATGTCCAGCGCATCCCCTCCCCTTACATTAGATGTCAAGCCCCCCCCACCACCATCAGAAGTTGAGTTTTAGTTTTTTGATTAAATTGTTTATTATACCCCGGTCGCTCAGTGTTATGGTCCTTTTCTCAGTCTTCTATATCTGCCTATTTGTTTATACAGTATATGACAAGGCCTGACTTTCTCAAAAGTTTTCTCTAGCAAATGGCTGAGGGATATGGCACGAGGCATGCCAAGAACGTAGAGCAATATGGAAGTCTCTTAGTGTGCATTGGAGTCCCTTTGTGAAGGGACAGATTTACCTGCCAGCATTTGATGGTCCGTGGGCTGGTTGATTTGTTGATTCATTTGAAACTAAATACAGTTGTGCTTAAACCCAGTATGATCATTTTGTTCAAAAACATAGCATGTATTATTGTATGTTGTTTCTCAGAACCTCAAAAAATGTTTTACTTAAACAAAAATAACTCACTTTCGATCAATACAATCTCAATGTGATTTGTAATTCTTCATTCAGGTTTTTCCTAGGGAAAGAAAAAATTCTGCAAGTAATAAACTAAGGTTTGAGAGAGCAACTCTTTCTGCCTGCAAATTTCAGAAGGACTACGTGACAAGTATATATGATGTTTAACCGTACTGGTTTCAGTGGAACATTTTCACTGAGCAATTTGGCTAATACATACAGTACTTTTGATCTACGACTTTGAATTTAAGATTCATGAGTAATGTCACCCCTGTACTCCTTGTCAACTATTTTCCTGGCTGACAAGTTGCCATGAGCGGTGGAATTTATCATTCCATGCAGCCCTTTTTTTTAAGATGGAAAAACAAATTTTCATCAGTAAAGCCTGCATTATGTTGTGATTCTTAAGCAAAAGGTTTAAAGAAATGTATAATATATATATATATATATATATATGTATGTTAACAGCATAATCATTATGTGTATTATTACCAAATCTGCCTGAAGGCAATATTTTATAGGATTTTTGCATATTTAAATGGTCTGTGTGCCATATTTTTTATATAATATTTCATATTCATAGAAGATCGTGGTTCACCCTCTAGTGGCATTTTCTAAGCCAGACAGTAAAATCCGCAACCATGCAAAATGCAGCAAAATAGGTAAAATAATAGGCCACTTATATAAAAAAAAAGAAATAGAAAGACAAATAGTTTTGCTTAGTCCAAGATGACCTGATAATTAAAAAAATAGGCTATGTGTTTTGAGTATCACTTGTGTTTATAAGGCTGTTTGTGAACACCTAGGGGGCCAGAACAAGTGCCTCCAGCGATCATTGGGAAATATTCCTGCAAGCGATTATTTTCTGTACTACAGGGAGGAAGAAAGTATTGCACATTTATTGCTGTTGCTAATGTGACAAGTCCCAGCTAGAGATGAGCTGAGCTATTATGAAAAAAATTACTTTGCAGAATAATTACTGATTTCATCATCAGAAAAATGTGGCCAAAATGTGAACTTGGTTTTACTAATCGCGCTGCTTAAATCAATTTTGATTTTGATATAAAAAAAAAAATTTGGTTTTGATATGAAAAAAAAAAATACTTTAATTTTGCTTTCACCATTGGTTCCAATATTCACAAAATCTTGAAAGTTTCACCACAATTTTGTGAAAATAAAAACTCTCAGGTGTTCTCATAGACTAGTTAAAAAATGGGTAGATATCCTCTTGTCTGTCAATCTTTGGTTGATATCTACCCATCTATGGCCACACAATTTTTTTGTATTATGTTGGTAGGGTGAGGTATTTGATCTCCCTCTTGAACTTTACTCCTGACTGTAATCCTGTATGGCAGATCTCCTTCCATTCTAGACCTTCTATGATCTGATTCTCCTGTGTGCAAAACCCTCTAAAGGTGGGACTATGTGGGCACTAAACAATACAATACATTTGCATGATATTCTTTATGTATATTTTGTACCAATAGATGTTATTTTGTATCAATTTGATGTCTGTTTAATGCCCACATAGTCCCACCTTTAGAGCATTTTCCTTTCATATTTATATATTCTACTACCATCCTATCATCCCTCCAATGACCTCTCTGTATAAGAGAGAAACTAGGAGGTTACACCTACAGCAGAGTCCTGGATTTCCTAACCTTGCATGGTACCAAAAATATTGGTGGGCATATAACGCCCTACCATTCTTCAGTAGATATCTGCCCATCCACAGCCACTCTTATGCCGCTTACACACGATCGAACATTCCAAAGGATTGTTGGCTCAAACTTGTCTTGCATACACACGGTCACACAAATGTTGCTCTGAAATTCCAACATCAAGAACACGGTGACATACAACACTACAACGAGCCGAGAAAAATTAAGTTCAACGATTCTGAGCATGCATCGAATTGATTCCAAGCATGCGTAGAATTTTTGTGCTTCGGAATTGGCTACACACAATCGGAATTTCCGAGCAGAACTTTTGTTGTCGGAAAAATTGAGAACCAGCTCTCAAACATTTGTTGTCGGAAATTCCAACAGAAAATGTCTGGAGCCTACACATGGTCGGAATTTCCGACAACAAGCTCCCATCGAACATTTGCTGTTGGAAATTTCCGATAGTGTGTGCGGGCCAAATTCTCTTTTTTTTAATTATGTTGGTAGGATAAGGCACAATTAGATCACCCTCTTGAACTTTACTCCTGACTGTAATCCTGTAAGGATGATCTCCCTCCATTCAAGACCTTCTTTGCACTGTTGTTCTTGTGTTCTCCATATATTCTTCCACCATCAGCCTTTCAATGACCTCTCTAGAAGAATATGGAGATGGTACTTCAGAGAGAGGAACTGGGAGGTTATGCCTACATGAGAGCCCTGGATTTCATGACTTTGCAAGGTTCAAAAAATGTTGGTGGGAAATGCTGGCTCTGAGATTGGATTACGGTTAGGCCTCAAAGGTGCCTTGGGTGGAATATCTTAAATGCTTTTGGAACAAGCTCAGGTGATTTCTGTGTTAAATTAACCAACTATTAAACCTCACAAGTCCAAACCATCTTTCCAAGCTCTCATAAAGGTAGAAAGTTATAGAAAGTAGAAAGTTATAGCCCCTGAAATGCAATCGCTGGTGACCTTTGGATTTTTATTATGAAATAAATGCTCTTGGACTCCTAAACCATGTTCTCCCTACAGCTTCCAATACATTTGTAGGGGGTAAAGGAAGATCTCTTCACTTTGGTCAGGCTGGGTTCACACTAGTGCAAATTGGAACACTGTGCGTCTTTTGATCTGTTTCATGTCCCAAATTCAGCCAAAACCTCGGGCTGAAATCAGACCTGAAGCGGTGCACAAGGAGGCACCAGACTCCTGATGAGCCTCTGCGTGTTCATATGTGAACCCAGCCTTGAGGTTTGTAGGGGATCAAATATTGCCTGACACTACCACTTATCCACCCCCCCCAAAAAAAATTGTGTAACATTCTATTTCTTGCCATAATATTCTCCTCTTCTCAGCTAAAATGTCTTGTTACTGCTTTAGGGCATGCTAGAAGAATATATTGTATGAGAAAGTTTACAAGTGGCTTACCAATTGCAATATCACTGCTTTTACTTGCTATAATGTACCGCCCACGCCATAATGCTGCTGCTCATAGTGCACAATATAGAAGAGAGCCATATTATCCTATAATCGTAAAAAGGAAATTAGCACAGTTTTGAGAGATGGATATTGAGGGAAAGACACTTCTTCCAAAGCGTCTGAGTGCCTCTCTTAACATTTTCTATGGGGAATTCAAACACTTCATTTCAAACTACTGTTAAAATGTGTTTGTCACTGCTAGCAATAATTAGACAGAAAAAGAACACATCCTTTCCATTTTCATTATGTTCGGATAACGTGGCTCATTGGTATTCATCTGGCAAAGCCCAGCGGTTTTCAGATGAGAAAAGTGTTCTATATGCATAAATTTAGAAGAGGAAATGGCCAGATATAGGGGGGAAAATTCCATTCACATATTTCCATCCTATTGTCACTTTTGAACCAGAAACGTGTTCGAGTGTGTTATGCTGTTAGAAAAAAATCTGGAAATTTCTTCATTCATGCATATAGATATTGAAAATTGAATTACACCTTTAATTGACTGTGAATGCTATTTCCTGTTCTAAAATAGATTGTGAATGCAGATGTATGAGCAACCTACCTGCACACCAAACCATAAATTTGCATCTAATATTCTACAATAATATATAAAAAAAAGCAACGTGCATGTTATTTGTGCAACTTAACCATTGTATTTAGTTACATGAGGAGTGTAGATGATTGGGTAAAAGGGTCAATTCCCCCTCTCATCCATAGCACAGCAGCTCAGTGCTAATGGTAAACATTGGTATCTTATGCGCTAACCACCCAAGGGATTTGTCCAACATCTTTTGCCTGGTGCCCTCGGCCACTGTTGCCCACCATGTTTACTGTATCTCTGCTATGGACAGCATTGTAGAGGTGTACAGGCATCCACAGAGAAAAAAAGGAAAACATTATGCTGGAATAGCTATCTCATTCAGCTGCCTCTGTGGTGTATATGGAGACAGGTAGCATGAGCATGGAAAATGGGTGCAGGTGAGGTATTTACAGGGGTTCAGAAGATCTGTATACAAGGGCTGCCCCCCCCCTTACACACACACACACACACACACACACACACACACAGTGCCCACAGCTTATCAATTTTCTTTTTACAATTAAATACTGCCACTATATACCTTTTTTGACTGATATGTATACCACAGTCACATGATAAGCTGCAGTGTTTATCCAGAGCTGTGTGTTCAGGTAGGAGGAGATTTCCACTACAGCCTGTAAACATGCCCATATGTGTAATGCCAATATCATGTGACCTGGCTAGCTCTGAGAACAAGGAAATGTTCTCGCCAGCATAAAAGACACAACTGCATGTGCAGGTTAGCAACCCTGCCTGTGTGTTAGCTGGCCTTCCCCAGATAGACAGTGTAAGTGCCTACAGGATCAAAGAGCCTTTTTACACAGTACAGGCTGTCCCCTACTTACAAACATCCGACTTACAAATGACTCCTACTTACAAACAAAGGGAGACTACAGGAAGTGAGGGGAAATCTACCCCTAGGAATGGAAATTCTCTCCTGTAAGAGTTAATATGGGAAAAATGTGTCTCCCCACTGATGCTTTATCACCAATCCTTGTTTCCTTAATAACCCCAAATTTTCAAAATCCAATTGTCATTGGGACAGAAAGTGAGGTGAAATCTTCTGAGCCATGGCATAGACAGCAAAACAAATGTTACAGGGATGATAACCTTTCCCTATGATATCCAAAAAGCTTAAAAATCGATGTTTTGGCTGGAGCTACACTTACAAAATGTACATGTTCCAACTTACAAACAGATTCAACTTAAGTACAAACCTACAGTCCCTATCTTGTTTGTAACCCGGGGACCACCTATACAGAGGATTAACCCCTTAAAAGGGTTGTAAACCCTTGTGTTTTTTCATCTAAATGCATCCTATGCATTAAGGTGAAAAAACACCTTGCAGTGTGTGGCCCCCCAGCCCCCCCCTGTTTTACTTACCTGAGCCCCGAATTTCCCTGGGCACGATCCTGCGTTGCTCTCTCAACGGCTTCTCGGCTCTTCAATGGATAGATTGATAGCAGCGCAGCCATTGGCTCTCGCTGCTGTCAATCAAATCCAATGACACGGCCGCCCAGGGGTGGGGCCGAGTCATACACTCAGCAGCTATGGAAGCCGAGTGTATGACTCGTGCCCACGAGGTAACCCCCCTGGGAGAGAGCTTCCCAGAGGGGGTTATCTATTGTGGGGAGGAGCAGCGAGAGCTGCCGTGGGACCCCAAAACAGGTGGATCCGGCAAAACAAACTGCACAGTGGAGGTATGACATGTTTGCTATTTAAAAAAAAAACTGGATGTTTACAACCACTTTAAGTTCCACAGTGAACACTTTAAATTATAATAACATCTTATGAGCATTATTGGTCAGGATGACATATCGTTTAGAATGTCTTAAAGACTAAGTTCACCTTTTCCAGAAAATAGCATGCAATCAAATGAGTCTAGTAGGTATTTACTGCTTCCCGACCAACCACCCTATAGCATATTTACTGCTACGGGGCAGCAAACGTGTGTAGCTTTGTAAAGACTTTCAAAATATTTATTATCATACCTGTAGGCCATTTGTCGCCCCCTCCATCCCCAGGGAAGCCAGGCTGACATACTCCCAGGTAGCAACCTCCGTGTCCTGGGCCTTGTAGCAAGGTCATTGGTCTTTGCTGCTGTAATTCTGGGGTGTAAACATCCAATGATTCTCATAACAAGGCAGACTGTGAGGACTGCTGACTGGGCGTTTTTCAGCCAGGGTTTCCAAGGGGGGCCCAACTGACCTTGTAGCGAGCGACCATTATTCACCCCTCTTCCTTCCAGGGCTGCGAACTCTGGCACTGTGACTGGCTGGAGTCACGAGTGACGTTGCGTGACGTCACTCCCACGCATGTGCACGGAAGCCACCTTTAACGGCATGACCCGAGATAGAAACGGCACAGCATGCCCTTTCTAACTCCGGCACATGGGCAGGAGAAATCGCCCCACGCGATTTGCAAATATCTCCTAGACTGTGCAGGTCTGGGAGGTATTTCAAGCACCTACAGGTAAGCCTTAATCTAGACTTACCTGTAGGCTAAAGTTGTTGTAAAGGGTTTACAACCACTTCAATATCTTCTGGGGCCCCTTGACTGCATAAGCTATTTTCTGGAAAAAGGTGAATTTAGCCTTTAAGTATCAGATTAGTATCAGTTACAAAGCAGAGGCCATCAACAGAGCTCTTAAAATGCCCCTCTGTCTTGCAACACAAAGAGAATCCATGAATTATGGCACAGTATAAACTGAACTGTGTTAAATGTTCGGCAGAGCACTTGTAAGACGAGAGAAAATAGAACATGATTGTGGCAATACTACTTACCTGTCCGTCAAATCTATGTTAATGGATTATATTGATTTTTTTGTCTGTTTGGAGCCTGCAAAGTGTGCAGAGAGATAGCGTAAATGTCAATATTTTTTTTTCTTGAACATTGGCATTGCAAAACTGTGCTGCGGCAAAAATCGTTTTAACTAAAGAGGCCAATTTTTGTAAATGTTAGAAATATTCTAATTTCTAAATATGTTCACATTGTTGTTATGAGCTGCAATGTTTTTTTTCCCAGTGCGCTGCTTAAAGGTAAGTACTTTGAAAAATGATAAAGCATAAAATAATAGTAAACAGGCACAGGCAGTTATCTGGACTTGTCTGAGAATTTTAAAGAGGTTCTTTGAGTTGAGTTCTATTTTATTCTCTTTGGAAACTGGAAAACTATTCTAATTCAAAAAGTTTTCGAATTCAAATTTGAAAATTACTTAAATTTGAAAACGATTCCAAAACAATGCAAATTAGAATTTCATCCAAATTGAATGTTATGTTATTTTGGATTTGTTTAAATTTTGGGAACAATTCTAATTCAGGAATTCAGATACACCCGAATTTCTTTTTTTTTTTAATTTGTAACGGAACAAACCGCACATGTCTAATTATTTGCAGTCCCTGCTTTGTTAATCCCATGCCACCTTTATTCCCTGGCCCTTTAAGGGGATCTGAATGTCAGGAGGGCTCAGAACCGCCTTCTGATCATGTGATAATTTTTAATGGCTGGAACACAAGTCATGTGATCAGAGTCATTTGCCAATTAGATGCTGAGCCACCAATGTGTCTGTGCTGAGAGAGCATGACCAAGCTCTGAAAGACAGCTCTTGGTCCCCACTAATGATTGGCATAACAGACTCCCAGTCATGTGACCACTGTGACAACCAATCACAGTGCTCACATGATCGGCCAGTCTTGCCCATCCCCTCTGTGTGCTTAGTCGCTGTGCTGCGAGCTAGCACAGAAAGCCATTCCCGAGAGCAAATGTACTGTATGTAGTGGCTCATCATTAAAGGCCCCCCGCCCAGTTGCTGGTTAAAGGGCCACTATAACCTTTGAAGATCAGCTTTAAAGCTGATATCAAGGCACAACAACTTATTTTAATATGTTCCTCAATAGCCACAAAGGATTTTAAATTCACTTTGTGTGCATCAAATACCTTTACAAACCCAGGTATGACCAGTGGCGGCCGGTGGAATCTTTTTTGGGAAGGGGCGGAAAACAGTATGCCACATTCATTCACACACAGAGCACATCTCTGCCCCACCCCCACTCTCTCCTTATTGGCTCATTGGCTGTGATTACGTGCCAATGGCTCCCGCTGCTGTTTTAGCCAATGCAGAGAGAGACCAGGGAGAGCCGCTGCTCTCATGCACGTTGCTGGATCTGGATGGGGATCAGGTAAGTATGAGTGGGGGTGGAGCGGCACCCAGAAGGGTGCATTAAAGCGTTCCAGGCTTTTTATGTTTATTAAAAGTCAGCAGCTTCAAAAAGTGTAGCTGCTGACTTTCAATAAACAGACACTTACCTGTTCCACGGGCCAGCAAAGCGTCTGCCCGGAGCATTACTCTACTCCACCGGCGCCTCCATTGTCACTCTGGGCACCCAGCTGTGACAGCTTTCGGCTTCATGGATGGGCACGCACTGCGCATGCAGGAGTCACGGAGTGGACAAGCGATCGTCTGGGACCTGTCATGTGTCCCAGAAGACCACCTAGAGAGAGGGGCCACCTAGGAGGAAAGTGGGCGTCACCTAGGCGGCCTGTAGGAGGAAGCAGGAAGTGGGACCGAAAGACCCACTCCAAACAAAGCCCCCATTCTCCCCCTCAAAAAATGACATGCCAAATGTGATATGTAAGGGGGCAAGGAATTCTTAAAGCGGAGGTTCCACTTTTGGGTGGAACTCTGCTTTAAGGTAAAAAAAACTTCTGCTGTTAGATCCACTTTAACCATTCCCTATACTATCCAAAATGAAAAGAAAATGTTTTGGCTTTGGATACACTTAAAATGATGAACATTTATAGGCCTATATATCTGAAATTCAAGCCTAATGCCAACAACCCTTACAATTGTCCAAAGACAAAATCCTTTTAAGTGTTAGTTGGAAACTAGTACTGCAAACATTGGGATTTGTTCATAAAGTTGACATTAATAATCCTGTTTTCCAGTGTTCATTAATATAATCATGTATGCAAAATCTTCATCCCTTTTATCTGCTACTTCTAAAAATGTTAGTGCAATAACAAATTAGTGTTGTTATGACAACTATTAGTATCATAGATTTATTTTCAGACTCTGTTCCATAAGAATAATCTTAAAATGCAAAGCACACCAGGTCACGTAATTGAGCTTGGCATTTTGTACATATATTGTTGGCAAGGCAGATGTCACTTGCAATTTTAAGTTACCTAAGTCTAGAGACAGAACATTGCCCCCTGGCATCATTAGCTAGACAAATTCCAAGACAGTCATGAACGTTGACTATAACAAATTCAGTTTAAAATTTATACAATGTACAATATTCCTTATTTTTTTGTCTTTTTTTAACCCCCTGGTCCTTTAAGGGGTTTTAGATGCCAGGAGGCGGGGCAAGGTTTTTGATCATGTGACTGCCCTGATTGGCTGTCAGGGCAGTCACGTGATCAAAAAGCTACCAATTGCAAGCAGCGATCAGGAGCTTTCCGTTAGCCACCGGTAACTGTGCCGTGAGCGCACAGGGCACGCTCTCTCCGCAGAGCTTGTTATGCAATATTGCACGCAAATATGCGGCCACTCTGCGCCAAGGCCCACCACCAAGAGACGTGCTGTAGGGGCCAAAAAATGCCTTTTATTATGATGGTTTTCCTTTTGTTTCATTTATTATATTTAACAAGTTTTGTTTTGCTTTATTTTTTAGGGCTCATTTAGACATTCAAAGAAATTTGAATGCCCATTAATGCACTTGATGTGTTACAATGTGTAAACAGCGTGCTTTTTGGTTCATATTTGATATGTTTGCATTAATTTAAAAGACGCCTCCTAGACATTAAGACGTCTTTCCAGCGATGGGGCGGAGCACACCAGCTCCAGGCCGGTGTCTCTCGTCCTGATTGGATAGATTGATAGCAGCACAGCCATTGACTCCCACTGTGGTCAATTAAATCCAATGATGAGGGAGTCGGGGACGGGGCTGAGTCTTGCTGTCTTTGTCAATAGGCGCAGCAGCAGGACACGGGAGCGCACCCACACAAGTGCCCCGAGGGAGAGCGGCTCTCCACCGGGGCATTCAAGAGGAGGAGGAGCCAGGAGTGCTGCTGAGGGACCCCAGAAGAGGAGGATTGGGCCACTATGTGCAAAACCAACTGCACAGAGGAGGTAAGTATGATGTTTTTTTTTTTTTTTAAACAAACTTTTACATATCCTTTAAAAAATGCACATGAAACGCCTGTTTCTGAAGCTACTGTAGTGTAAACAACCTAAAAGTGGGTTGAAATAGCTTATTTTTATGTAGTTCTTGATTTTAATTCTACATGAGTAAACTTGTAAAGTTGATGATCATAATAATGATAATGATAATAAAAAAAATAATAATACGCTTATATTTCAAATGTTATTCTGCATCTGAAAATGTTTCTGTAAATCATACCAAACTTTAAGTCAACTTACATACGCAAAAGAGTCAAATGTGTGGGTTATCTAGTACAAGAAGAAAAGCTTACTTGGTACCATAATGATTTCAAAGTAAACTATGTAACAAAGTGAGTTCCTGCCTTTGCCATTCTCCCCTTTTATAGCATACCATGTTCTAAATCTACAACTTTTATATATGCAACTATGTGTTTTACAAGTTGTTATTTTCCTAAACACAGTTATATATATTTCTTAATCCAAAACGGTGCGAAGTTGTGTTGGGTGTATTGTTCTGTGATTTTTAGCCTTTCATTTTTTATATTTCTGAAGATGCCGGTTGCCATTGTTGCATTCTGCTTGCCTGGCTCTTGACTCCCGGTATCAATGCCTGGAATATAATAGCATTGTATAACAGGGAGCATATTTTTTTTCATAACTCCGTACATTGAGAATAAAAAAAAAAAGCATGAATATTCCAAAAAACAGGGCTCAAGAGATTTGAAGCTGCAGTTTCAAAGAAAAGGAAGAAAAACACATCTAAGTCAAGCTGCACAGATTGCAGCTTTGACGTCTTTGAACTTCCGACTTAATGAAGTTACTTTTTGGTAAGTATGAAATTGAAAAGCACTGCAGTGCAGAGTGCAAATACGTTCCGCGTAACACGCACATTTATCAAGTGCTGCTTCCATTTTGCAAGACTGGTGATAGAAGAAAAATACTGTTTCAAGGCATTTTAAACTATAGTTTAAAAAATGTCAAAACATAGGAAAATATATATATACAAAAGAACATATGTGTATTTTTTTAAATAATAATAATAAAAAATATATATATATATATATATATATATATATATATATATATATATATATATATATATAAATATACAAAAAAAGACATATGTAACGAGTGTATGCTTTTATCTTAACTTCCTGTCCCATAGCCAAAACAAGAAATGCCTCCAAAATTAGAGAATCCAAGGATGTCACCAGAGCTAATGTCCCCTTTGGAAGATTTCTCCCTCTATTCCTGTTCTGATGTCAACCCAACGTTTGGGGTTTTCTTTTACTTTCACTTTTAATGATAGTGGTAAACAGGACAAATAAAGAGGGTGGATTTTCCAAACAGGAGAACAGACAGCAAAAAAAAAACTGACGTGTTTTGATCCATCTCCATCTCCAAACTAAAAACATAAAACAAACAAAGTTTATTAACACTTTAAGGTGAAAAGAAAGTTAGTCACTCCACAACAGGCACATCAGATGATATTTAAACTAGAACATGCAATATTACTGGACATGGAATTATCCAATAATGACCATCAAAAGAGGACATGGACACCATCCTAATGCCAAGAGTATGGAGATGGATTGGATGTGCACCAATGATATCAATTCATACACTTGGGGGGAAATCCTAAAACAGCAAGGTGCATACAGTGGGGACAAAACTCAGGGGCTTGAGAAGATGCAATATTTTTTCCCATGTTGGGCAAAGTAATGGGTTCTCTTGAAAGAACAACCCCTCACCCTTTGATTCTCAGTTTCATTGCACTCCTCAAAAGCTTAAAGGGGTTGTAAAGGTTTATTTTTTTTAAATAACAAACATAGCATACTTACCTCCACTGTGCAGTTCGTTTTGCATAGAGTGGCCCTGATCCTCGTCTTCTGGGGTCCCTCGGTGGCTGTCTCAGCTCCTCCCTGCAAGAGCTAACCCCCCTCTGGGAAGCTCTCTCCCAAGAGGATCAGCTTGTGGGCACGCTCCTGTGTGTTACACTCGGCGGCCATAGCCACCGAGTGTATCACTCGGCCTCCCCCCAGCGTGCAGCGTCATTGATTTGATTAACAGCAGCAGAAGCCAATGGTTGCACTGCTATCAATCATCCAATGAAGAGCCGCCTCAAGCTGGGGGAAAGCATCGCGGGATTGCGCCCATGGAGATTTGGGGCTTGGGTAAGTAACACGGGGGGCTAGAGAGTGCAAGGTGTTTTTTCACCTTAATGCATAGGATGCATTAAGGTGAAAAAACACGAAGCATTAAAACCCCTTTAACTCCTCCATTGGAACTGGGAGTCCAAAATGTGTAAACTCTGTATCGGAGCTTATAAAGGGTTAATGATTTCCTCCCCTTCCTCTAATGACAGTGTTTGGGCCTGGTGGTTGTTTGAGCGGTGAATCATGTGCTCCCATATATCCAGGAGCAATAGGTATTTACTTAAGGATGAGGTGGTCCAATGGATTGGTGAGGAACCATGATAACGATGAGTATCCGTTGATGGGGGTTTGGTCTTATAATTGAGCCTGTCACTTTACCCTGAATGAGAAATTGGACTGAATTCACTTCTGCTGCCCTACACTTCAGTGAGCATAGTAAATGATGATAATGATGACCATTTCTTTTAATTAATGACAATTAGAATAATTTTGGAGGGAGAAATGCCCGAGTATATTCCATAAACAGTCCTTGAATACCACTACTAAAAAGATCAAATTAATACCAAATACAAATGCTCAGTAATTCTATACCATTTATACCATTATGTTAAAATATCAATCCACCAGCAGCCAAACAACAACTAATCATTCTCAAAAAATATATATATATTTCACATTTGCAGACTATTCTAATTCAGTAAAAAAACATTACCGTAGGGTGACAATAATATAGCATAATATCCATGTATCACTTATTTTATATTGTAATGTTTTACTACTACTAATTAATATGTAAAAGTGGTTCCATCGTATTGCACATTATTACCGTTCCTCAAATTTTACTTCAGTGAAATTTCAGTTTTGGGATGGAATTTGTGACCTGTGAATTAATTTGCGCTGAGATTGGCAATTCATGTCTTTTGCACAATTTAACAATGCAGATTGCCGAAAATGCTATCAACACATGATTGCAATAACAATATAAAATCAAATTGCTAGTTGGTGGCTATTATTCCTTTTGTGCTTTAGGAATTGTAATTATGTGTTTAAGTTTCTAGGAGGTAAGTGGAATATTTCTAGTTTCTTTTACTTTTGCCAGTAGATTTTGGGGCCATATAAATATGGGAAATAGAAGATTTAGAAAAAGAAACAACTAATTCTTAGTGTTAAAATGTGATATGTATAAAGTACTTACAGGGGGTGGGCAGCCAAACAAATAATTTAAAGTGTATGTATAGGCTAATATGTAACTTTTCCTATTAGCTCCCTTTTAGTCTGTTAACAGGCATATCTTAATGCAGACCTCAACGGATGCTTATACTTACTTTCCTTTCACCCCCTCCCGATGATCTATTGAGCCATCTGGAGTAAAAAGAAAGTCCTGTGTAAGCTACAAGTTAGTCTTGGCATTCACCAGGTATGGACTCTATGGCCTCTCCTTTTGACAATGCTGATTGGCCTAGCTCTGTTACATGAAGTGTTTCACATGATCATCCATACACCAAATTGCCAGGCATTTCCTTCTTGGAGCTGAAGAAAACAGGTTGAGGCCTGAAATATGACATCTCCTATACCAATGTATAGAGCTTAAAATGTCATATTACATATCCACTATAAGTGTAGCCTTTACACGCACAGGGGTAACATTTAATATGGAATTATAACCAATGAAAATGAATATCATGTCATGATGTCATGATGTTATACCAGCTATGATGTCATTCATGTGCAATGGCCTTCTAATGATACATTAACCAAATTGAAAAGGTAATCAGCAATGGCAGCGCCCAAGTTTCTTACTATACAGATTCCCTTTGAAATTCGTTTTACTGAGAGCTGAAATCTAATTTTGCGCTATGAACCACAGGGTTTTGTACATTTTATAAGCCAACCCCACAGAATACTTGTCTCTGTTATATTTCTTACTCGTAACTACAAGCAGTCAGGTGAGAACTATGGGCACGCTAGAACATTAGGAGGTGTACTCATTTGGTATGATGTATAGCACACAAAAAAGAATTAGGAGTATTGCATTCCCGGTTTTGTGAAACCTTACTTGTGGTTGTTTTTCATGTCAGTAGCTTACTGTAATTATTTTCGGCTGAATCATGAGAGGAAATAACAAAATATATTGCACTTTGCTTTTAGCTACAGTGCAAGACAATTTAACTGAGGTTTACAACAAAACAGCAGAACCACATGAGCATATATTTTATCCAGGGAATAAATCCAAAATTTTTCCTCCTTGTTTGTGACTGAAGTTGATGGCCATTCCTCATTTTCCTTTTTAATTAACTATATATTCTAAGAAATTACTTGGTTAATGCTCATTCGTGAAAGTTAAAATATTAGAAGTTGTGCCACTCGTTGCAACAAGTTGGGTTTTTAACTTCACTGTTTACTGAAGCAAGTGTGTTTCTTCCTGAAATTAAGAGGGGTAGCCATATGTGGGTTAAGTGTGTCTTATAGACAGCCCCCTGGGGGAAACCCCCTCTGTAGGTACTTCTGCAGCATATTTCTAGAAAGGACCAGAAAAAAACTAAAATGCTATAGCTATATCTATGCAATTAAAGCTGAAATCCAGGAGTTCAGCGACTTTGTAAAAAGTGCAGGCTCACTATAAGTTAAGTCTAAAGAGGTACATGACATCTCTTGAGCGTATCTGTATTGGTTACATCGGACAGGTTTATGGCTCTTCCCCACACTCTGAACTGTGAGAGAGGAGAGAGAGGCACACAGAGCAGTTATGCCCACTCCTTCCCCTCTGCTGCCCATTCAGAGAAGCCTTTGTATTCAGTGAATGAGTTCACAGAATACAAAGGCTTCTGCGATTGGGCAGTAGGAGGAGAGGGGCAGGATGTGTAGACCTGAAACTTCAGTGTCAGGTTCCCAGAAATACAGCACAAGCTGCCTTCTAGGAGAGCAATAAAACTGTCAGATGTAATTAATAGAGATAAGCCTAGGAGATGTCACGCACCTCCTTGGACTTAACTTATAGCGTGCCATCACATTTTAAAAAGGAGCTGAATTCCTAAAATTCAGCTTTATATTTTCTAACCATTCTGGAAATCATTTAGAACCCACCTAGAAGATAATGAATTTGCAACCAGTCGAGAAAGTTTATGAGGCTTGCATGTAATTTTTCCCTCCATGACCTTCTAAGAAGAAAGTCATAAAAATGATTATCATTAGTAGATAGGTCACCAAGAATATTATTGTCAGGGAAAACCTTTATTTTATTTTCATGAATAAATTATATTGCTCAACAAGAGAATAAATTAGGATTTTTCGTACAAGAACCATTAGGGAACCTAGGAACTTCATCTTTTCAAAACCAAGAACAGCTGACTTATTCCTGCCAGTGACAATTTCATTGTTTTTTTTTTTGCGATGCAATCGTTTTCTAAGTCCCAAAGATTGACTTCTGTCCAGCTACTGATATAATTTATTTAGTTGATCTTATGATTTTTTTATTTCTTATTCTCCTTTGTTTTATTGGTTCATTAAAGGGATAAGTCAGTTTGTTACTAATGGCAAACACAGGGTGTTTCTATTTGACAGCTATGGTCAGGGTATCCCTTATGCTTTACCTATATTTCTTTCTGGAAATAAATTCAGTGGGCTCTTTCATCGCAAATAAATATTGCTCAGATTGTTGTGCTCTATTGCTGTGCTAGTCACGTGGACATAAATATAGAGAAACAAACAGCTATTTAAATGAAATGTAAATTAGATGTTGACAACCTATTTGTTGTCTTCAAAACTAGGTCATATTGAGTGGTAGATGGAAGACAGGAAGTGAAAATAAGTTGACAGATACAAGCGTAGTGTAGCGTAAGCTTGGCAGAGAAGACCTAGAATGGTAATAAACTGAAAATCAAAATAACAGGTCATATTGAAAAGGAGTTGTCTGCGTTCTACTTTGTGAATTGAGCACTGTTATTAGGTGGGGTCAACTCAGAATTATCAACTCCTCGCCTTTTCTTTAGCATCCAGAGTAGCAGCAAAAGACAATGGTTGCAGATGTGTGGGGGCAAAGGACCAGTGATATGGATAATTTCTAAGTGCTTCTCAGACAGTGAATGGGAACAGCCCTAATACCAGGGTTCAGTACTAACATAGAATATCAATGGCTTCCTTGTGTAGCATCTCACACAAACATATTAAAAAATGCAATGGAAGGAAAATTTACATTTTATTTTCAAATGGTGATACTCATCAACTGCCATCTTGGAATACATGGATCCATTTTTCACCAAAATGCTTACAAAGCGCCTTATGAATAAGCAATTTGATGCAAAGCATGTCTAGGGATTTCAGGACTGCTGTTGATGTAGCGCCATTCGGAAATAAGCCTCACAGTCTTTGAAAGTGATGCATTGACCAACCTCTTTGCAAATTAACTTTGCAGCCAAGCAAGGATGTGTTGGTGGAACATTGGAGGATGCAGGATGGTTTCCATGGTGGCTGCAGGTTTACCAGTATTTAATTTGGCTTGCTGTAGTTATTTGAGAGACATTTTTTTAACTGGCTGCTGAAGCACACTGTGGTGAAGGCTAATGGATTGGTTTATTAAAGGCAAATAGACTGTGCGCTCTGGAAGTGCAGTTGCTCCAGAACTTAGAAAATGAGCAGAAGCTCTGCTGACTTCAATCATCTAATCATGTGCAAGCAAAAATGTATTTCTTTTAAATTTTCCTTGCATGTGATTGGGTATCCTTTGCAAAGTGAAGCTTTACCTCATTTACTAAGCTCTGGAGTAACTGCACTTTGCAAAGTTTGCAGTCAATTTGCCTTTAGTAAATCAACCCCTTATGCCTCGTACACACGATCGGAATTTCCGATGAAAAAGGCCAGACGGACTTTTTCCATCAGAAATTCCGATCGTGTGTATGCCCATCAGAGTTTTCCGAGGGATTCCATCGGAATTTACATAGAAAACATGTTCTCTTTTCCTCCAATGGAATTCCGTCGGAATTCCAATGTGAGTTTGGTTGGGCAAAAGCCTGATCGTGTGTACGTGGCATAAGTGCCACCTGCAACATGTCTTATAACTTGTTAAAATGTTTTGGCTTGTCACTGTTAGATGTTAAATAGACATTGATGCAGCAGCTTGTATCTAGAGGCCTGAGTGCCACAAAATTGCACCGAAATCATGGGGTATACCTAAACATTACAGTTCTATGAGTAATTGCACATCATCTTGCATATTTCACTACTCTGCTAAGTCCAGTAGTGTAAAATATTGTGGCGTGCCCTGCCTTTGTTATAACTTTATGCTGATTTTGTTTGAGGTAGAGAGGTTAATTTACTAAAGGCAAAAAAATGTTTTCACTTTGCAAGGGAAGTTGCACATTGCAGGAGAGGGGTGCAGAGTTGCACTTTCCAGAACTTAGTAAATGTGTTGAAGGTCCACTTTGCAAAGGATACCCAATCATGTGCAAATAAAATAAAATAAAACTGCATTTTTGCTTACACATGACTGGATAATGGAAGACATTCATCTCATTCACTAAGCGAAGTGCAAAATGTCTACACAAATTCAACAAATTATTTAGTAAAGCAACCCCATTAAGGTGTGTTCATTCCTATTGTATCAAAAGTAAATGTGTGTTGCCATAGACTTGTGCACAGGGTGTGCCAGATGTGCCTGGACACACCCTAATCACTCCATGTGAATTAGCAAATTATTGCCCTGTGTGGCTGCAGGAAGATGGAAAAAGATCTCCCTCTTAATGGCTCTGCCATAAGAGAAGTGTTTACACACTTCTCTTTCACTGTGTTGGCAGGGAGATCAATGTGCTGGAGTCATACATACCAGTATGTAGACAACCACACATACACACACACACGTGTTTAAGCTTTAGGGTGAACACCCTAATCCAGTGGTGCCCAATCTTTTAAGAGTGAGGGCCACTAAGCTACTTGGTAAGCGGTTGCGGGTGGATGGCAGCCAACTCTACTGTTTTTTCTTTGTTTTTTTGTGTGGATCGGATTGGAAGTAGGTGTTTGTAAACGGACATTCAAAGTCCATTTACATCTGCTACTCCTTAGAGATGAATGGAGGGTCCAGTTGGGTCATAATAACCTTTTGAAAGGGGCCTATGGATCAGTGCAGATAACCCGCAGGTGCACTGCACTGCACCTGTCGATCAGTTTGAAAGCAGCCCAGTAACCACTGAAGAACAGATATGCCCATATATACACTGTGATTTTAGTAATAAACTTACCTTTAATAACAGTATTCTATTCCATACCAGAGCAGGAGGTTGTGTGCCACATCAGAGGGCTCCGTGGGCCACATGTGGCCTCGGGCCACTGGTTGGGCACCCCTGCCCTAATCCAATAGGCTGTGCATACTTATATGTGTTGCAATGAGGCCGTATATTCATTGTAAAAGGGGCTGTCCAGCACAACACATAGCATGTGTGTGTCATGATGCCATGCTGTGTGGGTCAAATTGCTCACTAATGCTTACTGCATTGGGTTGCCATTTACAATGAATGGCACCACGACACACCTGACTTGGAGAAATGCTTTGATGTGTATTGTAGCAATTCAAGTTAAAGCCATCCATTTTACAATGCATTAACTCAATCACTAAGATAAGTGAAAAATGTATTTTGCAAACTGAAAATGCACTTTGAAAGTAAACATGTCATATTGCTTTAGTAAATCAGCTTTGTTAAGTTTATACAAAGATCTGCTTCAAATGTCAATTATCTATTACAACCCATATGATCCCTATCCCTATCGATTCTGCCTATTACAAAATGAAAACAGAAATCATGTTGTATGTAACACTAAACAATGTGCTGGTTTTGTATATCAACTCTTGTACATGTGTGTTATATTAGAATTTGTATTGGAATTGTAAGCAGGAAAAGGTTATGAGAAGAACCAATAAAGCTGTGCTTGCTATTTCATACCTGCAATATCAGCAAATAGAAATATTGGTAGGTTTAACTCATATGTAATCTGCTTATAGTAGCGCTTTCACAATAAAAGCTTTAAGATTGTGCCTACTAATAGTCTGCTGGCCAACAGAACTTTTTACATTAAAGCGTCAAGTTGCTTCCGACATCACTTCCCAAGAAGGTGGAAATCACATTATTTCCCCCTTGAAGGCCTATATACATAGGCTGTGTCTGAGCAGATCCACCTGTGCTTGAGCTGATATCAGTTAGGTTTGGAGCTCTCAGATTTCTTTTTTTGTTAACGTGGAGGTTCACCCGGAAATGTTAATTTTTAACATTAAATTGAGGCTCATTTTGTCTAGGGGAATCGGGTAGTTTTTTTAAAAACGAAGCAGTACTTACCGTTTTAGAGAGCGATCTTCTCCGCCGCTTTCGGGTATGGGCTGCGGGACTGGGCGTTCCTATTTGATTGACAGGCTTCCGACAGGCTTCCGACGGTTGCATCTATCGCTTCACGATTTTCCGAAAGTAGCCGAACGTCGGTGCGCAGGCGCCGTATAGAGCCGCACCGACATTCGGCTTCTTTCGGCTACTCGTGACGCGATGTATGCGACCGTCGGAAGCCTGTCGGAAGACTGTCAATCAAATATGAACGCCCAGTCCCGAAGACCATACCCGGAAGCGGCGGAGAAGATCGCTCTCTAAAACGGTAAGTACTGCTTCGTTTTTAAAAAAAACTACCCGATTCCCCTTGACAAAATGAGCATCAATCTAATGTTAACATTTTTTTTTCGGGTGAACTCCCGCTTTAAGAAGATTTTATATGATACAATCTTTTAGACTGTAAGCTCCAACAAGCAGGGCCCTCTGATTTCTCTTGTATTAAATTGTATTGTAATTGTAAAGTCTGCACTCATGCTGTAAAAGTGCTACACAAACTGTTGGCACTATACAAATCCTGTATAATAATAATAATAAAATAATAATAATGTTGATGTATTCACACAAACACTTAATGCAGTGCTATAAATGAAGCCGCCTCATAATGCGATTCCGTGTCTTTATACATCATACAAACCATAAACTCTTAGTTGCATTTATTCAAATTTAGAAACAAATTAAATTAATCAAAATTCTTAGAAACGCATTAATCTTTTTTTTTTTATGTATCTTTCTCGCTGTTTGTTTTGTGACTCACTGTTTATATTGTTGAATTGTGAAGCTGCAGTAAATACAGATAGTAGAGGAGAGAAAGCGCTAATCCACAAAAAGCACTCGTTTATTATTTTATGTATAGCTGGTGCAGCCGGTAATGGCTCTAATGGCACCAGCAATTACTCCAAAAGTAACTATGATGTGCTGGTCATTGTTATTATGTTAGGGCAGTGTGAAAGGCAAAGACAAAACTGCTATGCTGGCCTTTTTTCTTTCAAAGTCCCAGTGTGCAATAGTTTTCCCTTCCACTATTAAAACATAATTTCGAAAAAATTGTTAAAATTTTTATTATTTTTTGTACCACTAATATAAAAAAAAACAATAAAAGTAAAAAATAAAAAAACTTGCCAGATGGGCAAATAAATTTGATGGTAGCATCAGGAGCCTTGGCCCCTTCACATGTCAATTATGGGGTTGATTTACTAAAACTGGAAAGTCCCCCCTCCCCCCCTGCAGATATGACAGCTGACACTATTCTAGGAAGGCTTTCCACAAAATTTTGGATCGTGTCTGTGGAAATGTATGCTTTTCAGCCAAAGGAGATTTTGTGAGGTCAGGTACTTTAAGCAGTGTTCCGCCCAAAAAAAAACATTAAAATCCAGCAGCTACACATACTGCAGCTGTTGGCTTTTAATAAATGGACACTTACCTGTCCTGGAGTCCAGCGATGTCGGCAGCTGATGTTTCCATCAGCTGTCGGGTGCTCCGCCACCATTGTGGGTACGGGAACTCGGCAGTGTAGCCTTTTGGTTTCACGCCGGGGACCCTACCTATTGGCCCAGCGGCCACAGCTCCATGGCAGGGACAAAGACAGGTATCCTGTCCCCCCTCCCCCTGAAAGGTGCCAATTGTGGCACTGTAGGGGGGAATAAGATGAGCGGAAGTTCCACTTTTGGGTGGAACTCCACTTTAAGTTGGATGTAAAGACCTAGCTCACGTTCAGCATTTCAATTATCCCTAAAGGTGTTCAATAAGGTCATAGCTCTGTGTAGGCCATCAAGATCAATTCCCGTTGCACCAAGCTCATCA
This sequence comes from Rana temporaria, assembly GCF_905171775.1. Lineage (NCBI taxonomy): Eukaryota > Metazoa > Chordata > Amphibia > Anura > Ranidae > Rana > Rana temporaria. Next base: position 455,684,965 of record NC_053492.1, on the reverse strand, counting down.
AACTATGGGGTTTCTTTACTAAAGCTGGAGAGTGCAAAATCAGGTTCCTATGCAGAGGTGAGCCCAATTTTGCACAATCCAGCTTTAGTAAATAAACCCCATGTCTTTATAGACTTGGCTTTGTTCTAAATGGACAATGTTGTGCCATAAAAGGAAGGTGCCATACGGCTAACTGTCCAAATGTTCTTTATACACAGTGGCTTCAATACATTTCAGGGGAGCCCGCAATCCTTTGGCCATTTGTTTCAAATTAGTGACACAGAAAGCATAGTTGTCTGGGGATCAGCATGAGAGCCAGGCAACAAGCGTGCCAGGAAGAGGTCAGCCATGACTATCTATTTCTCTTGTGAAAAGTCTCCTTCGAACACTAGTGAAAAACACACTTTTGAGAAGCTTGCACCCTGATGGGTTTTACTTCCTCTTTTTTCCGGACTCCGGCTCTGTAATTGTCTGAAGTCGCGTGACATCACTCACGGCACTTGCTATTAAAGAAACGACACGGAGGGGCGTTTCGTCCCAGCGCATGCACCGATGACATTATTGGCGCACTACAAGGTCAATAGAGGTAAATACAAGGTAAATAGTTCCTAAACGGTGCATGGTTAGGAGATATTTACAGTGCTTATAGGTAAGCCTTATTATAGGTTTACCTATAGCTAAAAGTGACAAAGAGAGGTATACAACCACTTTAAGGCACAAGTTTTTTTTACCTTCATGCATTTTGTGTGCAGCTGATCCAGCGATGTCGAAGTCCCCGAGGACTCACACTCCTGATTGTCTTTTGACAGCAGCAAGAGCCATTGGCACTCGCTGGTGTCAATAATAACCAGCGAGTCAATCAGGAGACAGAGGGGGAAGAGCTGAGCCATGGCTCTCTGTGTGAATGGGCACACAGAGCCACGGCTCGCGAGCATGCCTGCTTGGGTGCCCGGCAGGAGAGAGGTGCCAGGAGTGCCGGCATGGGACCCGAGAAGAGGAGGAAAACTAAAACAAAGAGCAGGTAAGTATGACATGTTTGTTATTTAAAAAAAAAAAAACAACGCTTTAATATTGCTTTAACAGATCTTTGAGTTATTAACTTATTCCGCTGACGGCATAGTGGGGTTTAAAAAAACAGCAGGCTCCAACGATTACCTGATAGGTTAAAATATCAATGCAAGCGCGTATACATTCAAAGCCGCTAGAAATGAAATAATTGTTGTTTTACTCAATGAAGTATGAAAATTCTTTCAAATACAGTACAATTGTGTGCAAGCTGTTATCTTAAAAGGTGTTGCAGTCATGTTCCGCAATGTTATGTTTAATGGCTTTGGGCTGATTGACAGATATAATTTCAACAAACCCATTTGCCTCAACTATTTTCCTACAATTGCTGATACCGTATTGCTGCAAAATCTGCCACCCTTGCCTGGTGCACACTGTCAATCTAGGTCTCTGGGAAAAAATCTATCATCTCTGGAGTATACGCTTTTGAAGAGCTGTTATAGTTTTTATTAAACTTCAGTGACAAATAAATGGCCAAATCTATAGGTCATTGTTCTGTAGAAATGTCGAAAGGAGTCCCAACCCACCAAGTGACACTCTGTCATGGCTATTGTTATACATGTTATGGAATCTAATAAAAGAGAAGCTTACAATGTAAAGATAGCCAAAGATATGAGATCAAGAGTCCATGTGGATCATCAATTTTTATTTTCCAATAATTTGTATTAGTTATATTTTAAAGGTAAACCAGAAGATACATATGCTATTACATCGTCATGTAACATTTTCCTCAAGGCATCCCGGGTATCCATACATAAGGGGAGGCCTGTTGCCCGACCTGCCTAAATGTCATCATGTTACAGGGAGCAACTATACATCACACCTTTATTAACCAGATAAGACTTCCTCAAGACCTCAAGATTGGCTACAGGTCATAGGTAGGGTGCACACACATATTTTGGGGGGTTGAATCTCTCAGGGAGCCCCACATAGCTAAGATTCGTTCCCTAGAATCCCAGGCCATCCTTCCTTGTGTGCTCCTCTGGTCGTTGTTCCAAGTAACAAGGGAATGCCCAAGATAAACATAAAGGAGAGTAAGGAAAAAGGAAGAAAAGAGCATTAAGAAATTTGAAACCCATCCATTCTAGATTTATACTATCACTAGCATATAATGTAATTCCAGTTAGGTATTTGTTCCAAGGGTCCCAGATTTTCTCAAACAGTTTAACTTTATCATGTAAGATCTCTAAAAGATGTTTGTTAACCATGATCCATGACAACTTAGCTTTCACTGGTTCAAATTGAATTGTAGGCAAATTTCAAGACCCAGTGATGAAGATTCTTGCTACCCCAAAGACAGAGGCAATTAATCTCCTCTTGTGTCCTGGCACCCACTTCACGGACCATACATTTTTCCTCTGTAAGTCCAGTCAGCTGGAGCAGGGGTGTCTCCAGATGCTGCACTGCACCCACAGATATATGGTTTGTTTCCCATTATCAGCCATATCTGGTCATGGTGTTTCTATGGCTAGGATGTAGAGATCAGGTTTCCAAGACCTTGTTCAATGCTCTTTTCTTATTTTTTATTTTTTTCTTCTATAGTCCTTTTGATAGATTTCATGGCCAAACAGAATTAGATATTTAAATTCCCTGTGCAATATGTATACCAACATGCCCAGGTGAACCATGGAACTCAGTTCCATTCTACCTAATCCACTCCACAATGTCTTTTTATATTACCAGTTCTTCAAAAGAAAAATAAGGAAATTTTTCAGCAATTTTGGTTCTGTTGGCAAATATAATCTAACATCCCCAGGGAACATCTCTCATATGCAGAGCGCTGCAAGTTAAAATAACCAGTAAATCCAGAGATATGGGGTAAAGGCAGCTACATTTACTGTAAAAGGTTACCTTGGCCCCATCCTCAGTTTAAATGTTTACAGTTTAAAGTTTACCTTAATTATGGATATAACATTTTCATTATGCCAGGGGCATAGGTACAGGGTTTGCAGGGGTCAACTTTGCGACCTGACTCCTGCTCCAGGGGGCCCGTGCAGCCCCTCTGTATGCCTGGATAGGAGGGTGGCGGGAGTGGCAGCATGTAGAGGAACCAATTTCATCCATGCCGCCTCTGAACCCTTCTCTCCCTCTTGCAGACGTTTAGAGGCTGCAGGAGGGAAATTGAGTGCATTAGCTCCTCTACATGCTGCTCCTGCCACCTTCTGTGCCTGCTTCCTGTGTCCTTTCCTGGTCCCCTGTCGCCCCCCACCGCAGCTTTGTCAGGATTTCCTGACAGGAGAGAAAGCAGGGAAGGAGCCGGTAAATGTGTAATTTACTGGCCCCTTCCTTGTTTTAATGAAGGTGAATGAAGACGGCAGGGAGATGGCCCACTGTGGGACCGTAAAAAAAAAAGGGCCCCAAGATGGCCAGGTGGGCCCTTCATGATTTCTTGCACCCGGGCCCTGAAGGTTCTAGTTACATCTCTGCATCATGCCTCCTTTCATACCTAGAAGACAGACCAAATGTATTCTACTAAGGAAAAAAGTAGTGGTCTTTTTGTATTGTTTCACAGCAGTCCCAAAGTTAGTTTGTATTCAAAGGGCCTATTAATTGTCCATTTTTCTTTACTGAATCAAATAAATTTTAATGCATGAGAAAAGTAAAAATCCCATCCTTCTCGATATGGTTTTACATCAATACACTGTAGATAAGCACAACTAAAAATAAAGGCTCATTCACACCCACACATGCTTACATAAGTGTGAATGGGCCCTTAAAGGGGTTGTAAAGGTACAAATGTTTCCCTAAATAGCTTCCTTTACCTTAGTGCAGTCCTCCTTCACTTACTTCATCCTTCGATTTTGCTTTTAAATGTCCTTATTTTTTCTGAGAAATCCTCACTTCCTGTTCTTCTGTCTGTAACTCCACACAGTAATGCAAGGCTTTCTCCCTGGTGTGGAGTGTCGTGCTCGCCCCCTCCATTGGACTACCGGAGAGTTGGGACGCTCTCTACGTTGCAGATAGAGAAAAGAGCTGTGTGTTAGTGGGCGTCCTGACTCTCCTCGGGTCCAAGGGAGGGGTTGAGCACGACACTCCACACCAGGGAGAAAGCCTTGCATTACTGTGTGGAGTTACAGACAGAAGAACAGGAAGTGAGGATTTCTCAGAAGAAATAAGGACGTTTAAAAGCAAAATGGAAGGATGAGGTAAGTGAAGGAGGACTGCACTAAGGTAAAGAAAGCTATTTAGGGAAAAACATGGTACCTTTACAACCCCTTTTAAACAAAATCGACTTGCTATGTAGATGTGTATTGGTTATTTATTGTTTATTAAATATATTTGGATTTACTGTATATGTGTAAATTAAATATATTAATTAGTACAGTGACTTTATAAAGAATTACATTACATTACAACTAGATAGGACCATTCCTTACTTATTGTCATCAGGGCTGGAAGAAATACATAATTGATAGTAGTCTGCTGCATATGACAACACATAAAAAATATATAAGTCCCCATCTGTATGTACAAATGATATCAATCTTAATGTGTCAATCAACAGACTTAGGTAAAGCTAATGTTACATTGTTACCATGGTATATTAAACCTAGCATGTATAACCAGCAAATGATTCTCTCGTTATCTTTCACTAATTAAACTGGAAGTGACATTAGCCTGAAGAGACCAAAATCAGGTTTTAGGGACTTAAATTTCACGCTTTTGATGCCAGCAAAAATCTGCAGGAAAATATTTGAACTGCGCTGTAGAGGTGAGAGTGACATGTTGGAAAAACCCCACTGATTGAGATAACTAGCTACATAGCAGAGCATATGTAGCATTGCAGTAATGATGGTTTAATTAAAAAGTATGTTAATTAATGTAACCTAGGTATAAAACAGATTCCCAATACACAGTTTTCTTTTTATACACAATGTTTAAATCCTATTACTAGCCTGATTAGTGATTCTAATAATGGTTCTCAGTAAGGTAACGTGTTGTTTATGCCACTGCTACTTTCTTATTATTGGTTTTACATTGTTGTATTCATAGTAATTTATAGCCTTTCACATTTCTGAAACATGTTTGGGAGTAGCTCTAATCTTATATTGTTACTGAAGTCTGTAAATGTTTGGGGGATATCTCATTTATTTATTGTTTCCCATATACAAAGCAGTGAGATAAAACAATATCACTAATTAATGCAGTTATGTGTTCAATAAAAAATAAATAAATTCTAAAGTTATTGCTAAATGTAACTAGTCAAATACTGGCTATTTCTTTTTTTTTTAACAGTGCTTATTTATAAGTTTTGCAGTTAAACATAGTAATCACACTATAGTAAACTGGATACAAGAAAAAAAGAGAGGGGGGGGGTAACAAAGGGACCAATTACGCATTGCCTAAGCAAGTACATTTGGGGGTCTTGGTGACCCATCGAAACCAATGACATAACATAACATTCACCATTCACATTCACCATCCCAGAGCCCTGGGAAAATGTCTCCCTCCCCCCGCCCAATTGTGGGGGGGTAGGGGTAAGGAGTTAGGATGCAGCCGTAAAATACTCAATTGAAATAAAAGCTTTGTATCATACAGTATAAAGCCCTTTCCAATTTGAATGTACCATCTCCTCCGGGAGTAAGGCTGCTTTCACATTGGGCAGCGGAGGTGCGGTGACGGTATAGCCGCACTATTTTTAGCGCCGATATACCGTCGTATTTACCGCAATATTCGGGCGCTAGCGGTGAGGTTTTAACCCCCGCTAGCGGCCGAAAAAGGGTTAATACCGCCCGCATTGCAGGCGGTATTACCGCGGTGCAACCACGGTTTCCCATTGATTTCAATGGGAAGGCGCGGTAAACACCCCGCTCCAAAGATGCGGCTAGCAGGACTTTTGGAGCAGTCCTGCTACCGCACCGCTTCAGTGTGAAAGCTTTCGGGCTTTCACATTGAAGCCTGCAGGGCATGATTTTTTCATGCGGTATAGCAGCGCTATTTTTAGCGCTGTACCGCATGAAAAACGCCTCAATGTGAAAGGGGTCTTAAGGTGTTCCTACTACATTTTTTAACTAATATTCAGAACAAAATTTGAACAAAATATTTATGAAAATTCTCAGGACATTCGATGGCTCGAAAGTAGTTCAAAATTCTGCTTGCTTTTAACACTCAAATTTTAAAACAAATGGACTTCACCAAATTGGAAACACATACACCATTAGAAATATGTTCAATGAAAAAAAAAATTCCCACCCTGCTCTTTTGAATTTTCTTGTCACTTTGGTTGAAAAACCAGGTTCGAATTGACCCAACTTAAACATTAGAAAATCGAACAGCTGTTCTTAAGATGAGAAATTTCAAATAAAATTCTATCAAAATAGATAAAGGTCACGCTATTCAATCATGTATATACAAATGTAAAAATTAGATGATTGAAAAGTCCACAAGTGATGTGAAAATACTGTATTTATTGGCGTATAACACTCACTTTTTTACCCTGAAAATAGAACGTAAACTGTGCCTGCGTGTTATACGCAGGGGGCTGTGGAAAGTTTTTTTCCTGAAACTTCCCTCCTAAAGTTAGTGTTATATGCCTGTGCATGTTATACGCCGATAAATACGGTAAATCCTGTTGTCAATCTCCACCATCCACCACCGTAGTGATCTTAAATATCAGTGCTTCCACCAACAGTGGAAAGGCTCGCTTACCAGCTACTATTGATCGCTCATTGCAAGGGATCATTAGCGCTTGTGGCTTAACTCAGCCAAGGCCTTTCTCCAGGTCCAGATGGTCTCCCAACAAGATCACCCCTTGGCACCGTATAAGATGTCACGATTTCTCACTCAGGTTCCAGGTGATGCATCTCCTTCATCCGGAGGAAACACAAAGCTGGGCTAAATCCACAAGCGCTAACGATCCCTGGGTGAGAAATCTTCACATCTTATACGGTGTCAAGGGTGATCTTTAGGTAGACCATCTGGACCTGGAGAAAGGCCTTGGCTGGGCTAAACCTACAAGCGCTAATAATCCCTTGAAATGAGGGATCAATAAGAGCTGGTAAGCAAGCCTTTCAGCTGTTGGTGGAGGCACTAGTATTTAAGATTACTACGATGGTGGATGGTGGAGATTGACATCAAGATTTATTTTCACATCACTTGTGGACTGTTTTAATCATCAATTTTTTTATATTTGTATATACATGATTGAATAGCGCAAACTTTATCTATTTTATGTTTGCTCATTGTGTATATGTCTCACAGAAGGTTTGCTGCTTACACTTTTCATTCTAAGCGTGTTTTTTTTTTCCATGTTTTTTTCAAAATGACTGGGAGAGGGAAGGGCAGCAATAGTAACCAATCAGTTGTGATGTGCATATAAGCTAGTAAGGAACATTCCAAAAGGTGACTCAATAATGACCCATCACATTGCTGTTCCTGTGCCTGCACCATCCAGGCTGGGGGTAGGGAATTGGCCAGCATGTATTGCTTATCATCAGCAGGGAAATGCCAATTCACCAGATCTGTCTGGTAAAGCTGTTTATATCTAAGGGCTGGATGGATAGAAATACAAATCCTTTTGCAGGTGAAGCATTTCCCTTGTATGTATTTACACTCTATATTTCATTGTTCACCTGGAGTTATGCTTTAAATCTGATGAAATTAATACATCTAAAGTGTTGTGGAACATTGGAATAATCATCCCTTTTCATAGTTGCTGTAATTCTTCTCTTGCAGAGTTCTGATGACCTCTTGGTTGCTTCTGCGGAGTGCCCCAGTGAGGATGATGAGGACATCGATCCGTGTGAGCAGAGCTCAGGTGGGTTAGGTTAGTCAACTTTTTTATTCTTTTTTTCTTTAATGTGTTTTACATCTCTCTAGTGATGAGTGAATCAGTTTGAAAATTAGGTGAAAATCATTAAGTCGCAAGTTGCTTTTTACCCTGGTTATGTGCATGCAGATTTTTCCAATATTTGGAGAATCGTATGATCCATGAGGCCTAATTGCCATTATTTCTTAAATGAATGATTCTCAGACATAAAGATCCACATGCAAATATTCAGGTGATTCATTAATTAGTAAAACCCCAGTTTTCCTGAGTCGGTCATCACTACCTCACTCAGAGAGGAAGCCTTTGGAATTTCCTCCCATTACAGAGTGGGGCTAACCTCTGGGATGGGGTTTACCCCTTGGCGGTGGACCCTATCTCTAGGAGTAGAACTTATCTTCAGGGTTGGAGTTATTTCTAACACTGGAGACATCCCTTGTTCCTTGTGACAGAATGCCCCTCAGGACCCCAAAAGACGTTAAGGTTGAAGAAACTCATGACATTCCTTTTGCTAACCCATACAACAGTACCTGTGTATAGAGGCTGTGGTATGCTGCTTATTGTTCCTTCTCTTTTTTCACAGCTCTCAAAAAATGTCTAGATACTAGTCATATAAACTCAATTTTACTTTTAAAAGTCAGTCTGGGTTAAGTCTGTCTACACACAATTACATCATCTCTCCTTTCAATTATTGGTTTCAATTTTAATTTGTCTTCAATTGGCAGAGGTTAGCCAATTGAAATAATAAATGATTACAGCCAATAAGGAAAGAGGGATGAAGGAAGCAAAAGTAAAAGTAAAAGCTTAGTGTGGAGGAACTTGAGTGGCCTGTGTATACCTTGACCTCAATCCTACTGAACACCTAAATTGGAAGGTCAATTGTTAGCCAAGTTTTCTCATTCAACACCTGATCTCACAGTCATTTGACTGAATCGGCACAGATTCACATTGGCACACATCAAAATCTTGTGAAGGGCCTTGCAAAAAGAGTGCAGGCTGCTATAATCAAAAAAGTGGTGCCAACTCCATATAATGCCCATGATTATGGAATGGGATGTCAAACAAAACCAAATAGGTGTGATTGGCAAATGTCCATGAATGTTTGGCCATAAAGTATATACCCACTGTTCTTATTGCCAAGTCAACAGCTGCAATCATTTGCCTGAATGGGCACAAATTCCCAGGGTCATGTGCCAAAAATCTCACAAAAAGCCTTCCCAGAAGAGTAGAGGCTATTATAGTCACAAAAGGGTGCCAACTCAATATAATACCCGTGATTTTGAAATAGGGCACCCAACAAGTTCATATAGGTGTGATGGTCAGGTGCCCATGAACGTTTGGACATAAAGTGCACATATCTGTTCTTATTACCATGGCAATATGCTATTTTATCTATTTTTAAAACTGCTGCAAAAGCAAGCACCATTTCATTCAAAACTTTAAAGGCTGTAAATGAACAATGATAGCCCGCTTTCATATCATTTGTTAATGGGAGTAACAATCTGAAAATATTAGCCTCTGGTATATTTTATTAACAGGGTTGTAAAGATTTCCATGAAAAGTGTCAAAAAGTTGCAAAGATAAGTGCTATTTTAAGAGTTCTGTTAGATGGGAGGAAAATAAAAATAAATGAAAGGCGAGGATATAAAACATTACGGCTTGCCCAGATCTTGAAAATCAAGAAGACGAGGCGGTTTGAGGCATCAATCTTATTAGATGTTACTGGCTCAAGCTGTAGATTGCATAGTGCCTGCGGGATCTGTGCACTGATCTCTGGTTTCAAAAGTGCTTAAGCACCAACTTCAATTAAATGGTGGGTAATCAATTACAACAATCAAACATGATTATCGTAATACATTTATTTCAACACTTAGCCTCTGGTTTGAAAACATTGTCTTGTGTAATAGCGTTGTACTTGGGAAGACATAAAGAGACATGATGTATGTGTAAATGGGAGACAGATGTTTTTATGTACTTAGTGGACACTGCGGCATTGGTGATGAGTAGGGATAGACTATGATCTGATAGAGAGAGGAAAGATGGAAAAAGTAGACCTTGGTATGATGGTGGGTGGAGGTTTAAAGAGGAACTGAACCCCGCAAACTGCACCCAAAAAAGTAAGGAAAAGGGCACTAGTCACCAGTATTGCCTGTGGTCTCCCTGCAACTGATCTTTCCCCATTACTGACTTAACATACCTTATTCATCACTGTGTCTCTATGTGGAGGTGGCCATCTTTGCTTCCTAATGTAAGAGCCACCAGCAAGGAGAACAGTCAGGCCCCGTACACACGGCCGAGAAACTCGACGAGCAAAACACATCGTTTTGCTTGTCGAGTTCCTTGTGAAGCCGCCGAGGATCTCGGCGAGCCAAGTTTCCCCGTTGACTAACGAGGAAATAGAGAACATGTTCTCTATTTAGCCCGACGAGATCCTCGTCGGTTTCCTAGGCCAAAAGTGTACACACGGCCGGGTTTCTCGGCAGAGTACAGGGCCTAAGAAGCACCATAGTGACATTACCAAATCTCACTCCAATTCTCCAGTGATTAGCACTTAGAGGCATCAGCACTTTAGATCTCACACTGTAGATATGAGGGTATATGCAGAATAGGGCATACCTTCACATATCAGTAATTGCACTGCACATTAATTGCACAGGAAATACAGACAAAAAGTATTTTTTTTTCAGAGTACTCCTCAGGCGCAATTAGAACTTCTAGATATTCCTTATAACATAGCTGATACAGTGGAACCTCGGATTACAAGCATAATCCGTTCCAGGAGAATGCTCGTAATCCAAAGTACTCGCATATCAAAGAGAGTTTCTTCATTGAAGTAAATGGAAACGAAAATAATTTGTTCCGCATTGACTTCAATGGCATGCAATACCGCATGCGGCCAGAGGCGGGGGGCACTGGAGAGCCTCAGAAACAGCTAAAAAGGCCCAAGGGCAGCTCGGCTGACCTCGGCAAACCTCAGAAAGGCTCGGGAACGTAGTATATCTGAGTCTTCCGTCCAGCTCTGCTCAGCTCTGGCACCCCCCCACCTCAGGCCAAACGCGGTACTGCACACTGCTTTGGCCTGAATCCTGCTCGTGTTGCGAGGCATCACTCGCAAACCGAGTTAGAATTCTTCAAAATAAAGTGCTCGTATTGTGAAACGCTCGTTAACCACATTACTCACAAACCAAGTTTCCACTGTATTTATTACCCCACATTTCTTGCAAAGTCATTTGGCTATTCTGTTCAGCTCTTGAGATTCCAAAATTACATATGGTTGGGTAAAACTTTAGCAACACTAAAGATTGAAAGAACAGATAACAAAATAGTATAAAGGTGGCCATAGCAAGGATAGATTTTCCTGGAGTTCAGCTTTAAGAAAACAGAAAAATGTGACCCGACAAGCATGCTGCAGAGAAAGATTCTTGCTACTTGTGTGGAAGGAGTACAAGAAGTAGACTCTCTGCAGTAATCCAGCACACTCCCTGCATAGTCAGATCTGGAGCTAACCAATCAGGAAGTCTGATTCAGCACAAAGTGGGGGGCAAGGATGGATCTAAAGGGGTGCTGGGGAAGGCTGCTCTGGACTGTGTGTGTGGCTAAGCATTCCTCCCCCTCAGCACCCTGCTGCAGGATTCTGGCACTGCATAGAGAGCTCCCACGAGAGCCCTGCACTGCACACAGAGGCCCCTCAAGTGCCCTGCACTGTCTGGCATTACTAATATCGATCTGAATTTCTGCCAGTGTCACAAAGAAAGTCTTCTTTTGTAGGACGGACTGAGGTGGGGGCATTGGAAAAGGCAGAAAAACAAGGAGAGGTGACCTCCATAGACTTACAACTGCTAATGAAAATTGACAAATGAAGCACACAGGCTGCCTGTTTCCTTCATTTGTCATATTACATTAGCAGTTTGCTCTGTATTTTATTGAAAGCACCCCCAGATCAGATCAGACCCCCAGATACTGATTGCAGGTAAAACCTCATGTCATGGCTGGGACCATTAGGTGCATTCCATAAACACCAATGATATTTCTTAAAAGAGAAGTTTGAAATATTTTTTTGGAATCATTCTTACCTTGGTGGATGAAGCATCGGTCTGATACTGCATCTGTCCCCCGCCCACTCTAAGGCTGAGAACTGAGCCATCAAACACCTTTAAAGCCACTTCTCAGAGCTCCATAGGCAGAGAGCTGGTGCCTGTTAGTCACCGGCTCTCTGCTCTCCCCCCCCCCCTCGTGCTCACTAGAGCGCTGGGTCGTGGAGGGGCGGGAGTGGCTGGCTCATTCTCTCAGCAACTCCTGACCAAATGATTGCGATCCTTCCCGAGCCTGGACCGTCTCTGTGACATCAGCCAACAGAGGACTTCAGCCTGCTGTCTGCTGAAAACAAGCTTAGGTTGTACTTCTCCTTTAAGCAGACTATTGTCCATTTTGGAATATGGATTCTGCAGAAGATGAGGGTCAATCCGTTTCTTCCAAGGAGGGTGCACTATAAGCAAACTTCGCATGTGTTTTTGTGAAACCTCTTTTAAAAATATTTTTCATGATTATGCCTCATGGAGGCATACTATTCAAATTTCTTTAATGGCATATACAATAGGCAAACCGTAAAATGCCAGTAATAAATCAAGATACGTGTGATTAAAACCCTGCCAAATATAGTGAAATATCAAAGTGCATATCCTTTACAGATGGAGCAAGCTTTATGGCTCCCCCTGGTACATTGTAAAACGACAAGCTCAATGCTTGACTAGGTGAAAGCTGCATTAACAATGCATTAGGTTGCTTTGAAAAGTGCCATGTTCTAATACCCTTTTCCGAATGCTGTAATGTGCCATTGGGTGCAATAACATTTCCCAAATCTGTATATTAAAACCAATAAGCAATGCGGGACACAGGAAGGCAAAGGCTAGTGTAACCATTTCAATGCCAGGAGCATTTGGAACTCATTGTAGACTATGAATGCATCAAAATGCAGCACTTGCCTTGCCTTGTGATTTAAAAGTAAACCCTATTTTCCTTAAAGTAGATCTAAATACTAATTAGATGGCATTAAGTTTGCTAAAGCAATTTCCGTGTCTTTTCCTATGAGACAATTCTTCTTTTTTCTATTTCAGTGCAGCTAATCTCCCGAGACTTCTTTAAAGCCACTTCAATTCTACATGCATGTTCTCTATAAGTGGGTCTATGTCATGCTTTGGGGGGGCTTCCTAATAACAACAATGGTGGAAATGCTTGCACAATAAGCACTGGCTTAGCCATGTGCTGAGGTTCATTTAATAAAGGCAAATAGGCTGTTCACTTGGCAAGGGAATTTTCACTGTGCAAGAGCATTTTCCCTTAACTTAGTGAATGAAATTAATCTCTGCTGACTTCCTTCATCCAATCATATGCAAGCATAAATACTGTTTTTTTTTCTTTACCTTGCATGTGATTGGGTATTGGATTTTTCACCAAATTCACTAAGCATTAAAATCAATCCTATAATGTTCATTAGAAGTCCATCTGATGTGACAACACAGCAACACCATGGGAGACATTGACATACTGTTGTCACGCCATAATAGGAAGTGCCTAAACAATGACCCTTATGGCAGAATCACCAAGCTGTAGATTTAAAAAGACTGAAAATTACTTTAGAGATGACATTTACATGTTACATTTTAGGAAATTGTAGTGCATGAGTTTACATCTACTGCATATAAAGGTAATTTTCATGGTGACTATAAAGAAATCACAGTTCCTGATACTTTAACTTTGATACACAAGGCCATGTCAATGGTGGTCCCATCTCACTAAGGCCCCTTTCACATTGAGGCGTTTTTCATGCGGTACAGCGCTAAAAATAGCGCTGCTATACCGCATGAAAAATCATGCCCTGTAGTGTTCAATGTGAAAGCCCGAAGGCTTTCACACTGAAGCGGCGCGCTAGCAGGAGCGCTCCAAAAGTCCTGCTAGCCGCATCTTTACCACGGTATAGGAGCGGTGTGTTCACCACTCCTATACCGCGCCTTCCCATTGAAATCAATGGGAAAGCGCGGTAATACCGCCCGCAATGCGGGCGCTATTAACCCTTTTTCGGCCGCTAGCGGGGGTTAAAACCTCACCGCTAGTGCCCGAATATCGCGGTAAATACGACGGTATAGCTGCGCTACAAATATCGTGGCTATACCGTCACCGCGGCTCCACGCCTCAATGTGAAAGAGGTCTAACCCTTAATTCATAACTTTTGAGAGACCCTTCCATCTTTCTTGCTGCGTACAATATAGAAAAGAGCACATAAGCTTTCAGTACATACATACAGAGTGTAGCATTACTCCGCCTCCCATTCAAATTGTAAAGCTTTATTTTTTAAAGCAGCAACAGAGATACTTACTCTACAATTAAGCCCCAGTAGTGGGCAAAGTGCATTACAGTAAGGATATGAACGGAGTGTCTCTGTCACTGCTTGAACAGCAAAGCTTTTCTAGCTTAAAGGGAACCCATCATAAACTTAATAAAAATAAAAACACATAAAGCTTATTTAGGCCACTTGGGGCCAATGTGCTGTCATGCATCCCCCCTAGCATTTTTAGTGCACCTTAGAGGGATGCAGCATAGACCCTAATGCAGGGAGCCTGATGGCTGGATGGGGCTGGGTGGTTTACGCAGACCATACATGGTTTGAATCTCTAAGTTCAGCAGGAACCAGCCCAGATTCGAACCATGTATGGGCAGGCTGAATGTACCAAGTTGATCAATTGATCAGATTGGGTAAAACCAGCATGCCAGGTTTTTATCTGCCTTTTACCTGTCTTTCCAGGCGGGGATGGCTTCCACATTCCCCCATCTGGAGAATGCAATGACTCGGCAGAAGGGATTCCTGCATTAACACTGCCTGTATTGATGGGGGAATCAAGCTAAATTTGCTTCATGTATGGCTGGCTTTATAAGTGGTGTCTACATTTGGGGTACTATGTGTTTGGGGAGGAATGCTAATCAAGCAAAAATACTTTAACCCAAAACAAATAAGCAATGTTTACTTCTGGTAACTTTTCTAATAAATAACAATAAATTCTAGCACTGTGCCACAAAAGAAGGTAATAAGATGAGACGCTGGTATTATTTAACGAGGTTAAGCCTATTACAAGTTAATTCTTGTTTTTCTGCATTCTGTTCCCTTTGGAGTCACAGTATTGTGGTCTTTTTAGATTCTTAATCCTGGGATAAAACAAGTGGTGTGTCAATCTAATAGCTAATGATCATTCTAATGACAGCAGAAGAGATTTTCATTATTATCCAAGAAGGATTAGGTTGTTTTTTTTTCACAAAAAAGATGACGCTTTTAAAGTGGACATGTCAATATGTATTAGACTTCATTATATTTAAAGCTTACTGTTAATCTCCATATGTAAATATTACCATTTGTAGTAGATTGGTGTAAAACGAGATGCACAGTTGAAGTAAGGTTACAGCTGAACTCAGAGGAAAACAAAAAAAAAATGTATGCCTAGGATATTAGTAAATTGATTGTGTCAACCTAATCTCTTACTCTCATTGGCTCCCTCCATGATGTAGGACTGTCCCCACAGCCCCTTCTTCTAATGACTGGCTTCTGTTGAACAGTTTTGCAGCAAAACCCAGCATTCGATCAACATTTGCACTGATCTGTGTATTCTGGAGTTGGGTTAAGTTGGGTTGGGTTAGGTCGAGTTGGGTTAGGTTAGGTTAGGTTGGGTTGGGTTAGGTTAGGTTAGGTTAAGTTAGGTAGGGTTAGGTTAGGTTGTGTTGGGTTAGGTTGGGTTAGGTTAGGTTGGGTTAGGTTAGGTTGGGTTAGGTTAGGTTGGGTTGGGTGGGGGGTCCAAAAGTGTATGTATCAGGGCATAATTTTAGTGTTATGGTTAATGGTAGGATTAGAGTTAGGGCTCAGAGTTGGGTTAGATGTTCAGTTTAGGGTTAGGTTAGAAATAAAGTGTTAGGCTGTGTTCACACCAGTGCAAACTATATGCATGTTTCCCCGCATCTAATTCGCATAGCTTTCTATGGAGCAGGTTCACACATATCTGCAGCAGCTCCGGTGCAAATTGCACAGGAGTCCAGTGCATCTTTTGGTCCTTTTTAGGTCCGAATTCAGACCAAAATTTTTGCTGAAACCGGACCTGAAATGGTGAATGGAGACGCAATGGACCCCTGCTATGAGCAGCTGCTATCTCTAGTGTGAACCCAGCCTTAGGGTTTACTTGTTAACCTCTCCTCATTGGTGTAATGCACATATGCATCTACAGTGAGCATACGTTCACCCATTGATTCCTGCTGCTGTCAGTCAAACCCTCTGAGCAGAGAGTGGGGAGCGGGTTCGAGCCAGGCTGTGTGTCTGAATCGATGCAAACAGTGTGGTTCAGGATCAGGCTTGCACAACTGCCCCAATAGGTAGCAGCTTTGTATGAGCACACAGCAGGAGGGAGCCAGGATCATCAGGGACAGACGCCAGAAAAAGAGGATCAGGGTTGCTCTGTGCAAAACCACAGGTAAACATGACAGGTTTATTATTTTAAATAAAAAACATCTAAAGCTTTAAAATCACTTTAAATTGCAAGCAGGAAATTGAGCCAAAGGGTTAAAGATGTTTAGGAAATAGTTAAGGAATTGGTCAGGAAAGGGTTAAGATTTACATTCACACCTGAGTGTTGGGACTTGAACGCAACACATCACGTGTTTTTTTTGGCACCTTTTGATGTGCATCATCAGCATAGGGAAGGACAGAAATGCTCAGGTATGAATGCAGTCTTAGCATTTAATTTATTGTTTTTATGTTATTCAACAAATTCTAAAGCCAAAAACCTATTTACAGCCTATAGATGCCTGTCTTTTTTATCAGCTCAAGTACTTTACTGTTGTATCGAAAGTCATATTACAAAAAAAAAAAAAAATACATTGCATCAGCTTCCATTACATTACATTTCCTGAAAGTTCAGGGCCATTATGCTGTTTCACACCCTTAAGCATCCCATTGAGTACCATAACAGGGCTATCTGAAGTTTGCACACAGAATCTTGGGTAATTTGAAGAAATCAATAGCCATACTTACTTATGTGAGTACAATGGATGTGTGCTCTAGGCTGACTTGCTCAGCACCATCTCTAGCCTTATCCTATATGCATGGATTTAAACCTTGCATCTATTGCTGACTACAGAAATAGCATATCGGTGTTTATTGCCTGTGAGATGCTTAAAAGCTGCTAACCCATCCGTATGATCATTATTGCTGTATAATGATAATAGTGGAATGATATTGTTCGTGCCAATTAAGCTTCACAGCATGCAGAGGAATGACTTGCTTTAAGTAAAGGTAGGCTACCTGCTAGATATAAAAATCAATGCGCATGATAATTCTGTACATCCAGGAGAAAGAAGGCAAATATTGATGTACATTGGGTATCACAAAGATTACTTAGCTAGATGCACCATGGGGCTAAAATCTGCCGAACACGCTAGTTAGCAGCAGTGATACATGGGGACAGCCAAAATGTTGATTGTCTTTACCTAAAAAAAAACATGCATATACTAATCTGGATATATAATGAAGAATATAAACTTGTATGTAATCTTATCAGTAGACAACTGTGCGATATGCAAATTGTATCCCCATAAAATGCTGAGAAAAAATAATCTCACTAGAGTTTGGCTGTTCACGGTCCCTTTAATACTCATGGGACAATTTTGTAGGCTGCCATCATTATTTAAGTGTGTTAGATCCCTGACTTTCATGTTGATGCTTTGACCTCAATGACCCAGGACAAGAATAGAGATTACAAAGTCTGATATTTTTCTAACACTCATTCATAGCATGCTTGTGTGGGGTCTATTGAAGCCAGATACTAGCATTCTTAAGCCTCATACACACAATTGGACTTCCATCTGACTTTTCCGTGGATCTTTGTCCGAATAGGCGATGGACATGAACTTGTTCTGCATACACACGGCAGAACATTTTCAGCCAACTTTCACCAAATCACATGTTTTTTCAGCTCTTTACCGCCACCCTTTGGGCTAGTTATGCTATTAGGAAAAAGAGGGGCACCAGGAATAGAGGGGTAGTGGCTACTAGTACCACAGACTCACACAGACTATTACCCAGTAAGGATGTGTATCAATGGACTTTCTCGGTACTGATAACATGAGTCGGTATAGTAAAAATTACATTTATTATACATAAAAACATACAATGTTCCATATATAAAACAAGGCTAGGACTAACAACCCCACATAGAGATACAGAGATGTTGTTACAAACGGAAAGGAGCCGTGAGGTATCAGCAGTTTTGAGGGGGAGTCCTAGAAGAACCTCTACCGGTTTCACGGCTGACCGCTTCTTCAGGAGGTATAGTCTGTGCAATAGATGATACATTATCAAAAACTAGCAACACATAAAACATCGAAACAACAGTTAAAAAAACATTAGGGAGATCAAAAGTTGCATATTAAACCACAAAACCGCTTACCCGGAGTCAGGGACCGTAGTGCAAGTTTCGCTGACCAAAGTCCACTGTAGCGAACAAGGGGGAACGAAAGTAGGTAAAAGTCTAAGGCCCCGTACACACGACCAGTTTCCTCGGCAGAATTCAGCTTCCGACCGAGTTTCTGGCTGAATTCTGCCGAGAAACCCGGCCGTGTTCTCTATTTCCTCGTTGTTCTATGGGAGAACTCGGCCCGCCGAGGTCCTCGGCGGCTTCAGGGCTGAACTGGCCGAGGAACTCGATGTGTTTGGCACGTCGAGTTCCTCGGCCGTGTGTACGGGGCCTCATGGGGTAATAATGATAATATTAATTTATTTAAGGGTAAATTAATTGTACTGAAGGGACACCATGTGCACCTAAAGAGTAAAGTGTGCAGGGCCATGACCAAAGAGGAAAAGCAAACAACACCAGAAGAAGGGTAAGAAGAAGGAAAAGGAAAAAGAAGGAAAGAAGAAAGAGGGGGGGGGGAATATCTTCATGGAACCCGCAACCAATTTGCAATAGTGTGAACCCAGACTTAGTCAAAACTACAAATCAAACAAAAGAAGACACCTTCGGTGTCTCCAAACCTAATTGTTTGCCACCCCCAACCTAGAGAATGACCTCTGTACAATTTTGATGGTTCTTGCTGTTAAGGAGGTAACCAAAGTGCTAAGGATGGTGACGTAAATGTGGAAAATTATGTCACCTCACTAATCCAAAAATGTTGTAATCTCAGGTCTGGGGGAGGAGAGATGCAAGACTTCACTTTTAATATGTGGCCAACAAACTTAAACCAGCTATTAATGGGAAACATCAGGAAAATACAAATATTCAACCTGGAGTAAGGTAGAGAGTTGGCACGCCTTTCCACCAATGGTAAGGCATAATCAGCCTTACCGGGCTTACCAATGGTAAGCCTTACCAATGGTAAGCCTTACCAATGCTAAGCCTTACTCAGTCAGTCTTTTTTTTTTTTGCATACAATCATTGTAAAAACATAACTTCTTTAATTACTGTATTTATTGGCATATAACACTCACTTTTTTACCCTGAAATAGAGGGTAAACTGTGCCTGCGTGTTATACGCAGGGGGCTGTGGCAAGTTTTTTTCCTAAAACTTCCCTCTTAAAGTTAGGGTACGTGTTATACGCCTGTGCGTGTTATACACCGATAAATACGGTATTCATTTTAAGACATTTTTACATTCCTTCACAAACAGCGCTCAATAGTAGTCACTAATCACCTTAATGCTTGGTAAGGAGCTTTTCTCTAATGCTGGCCACAGATGATTAGACTTAATAGGTGGCTGGTGGATTATCTTGGTTAATGTTCAACTGTTAGTTCAAATCCATGGCAAAGGAAATATGAGCAATCTATTAAGACCCTATGGGATGCTCAGACAGTATTGAAGAGTAGTGAATGTTTGTTTACTGGCAGTTTGTATTTCCCAGAACAATTCCAGGTTCTGATATCTGAATGCGTGGAGCAGTGCCGTTATGATGACCATTAGGACAGGGCCAAAGGGATCCTGGAACTTTAGTATGACAATTTTGATATATTTGTGCTTGGTAAACAAAATTAGGATAAAAATACCATAATTTATCTACCCAACCCCAGCTGTACATTTATACTGTGGTCTGAATTGGTAATACAAGAAAATCTAACGTGAGAAAAGCAGAAGAAAAAAACTTGGTAAAAGCCACCTTTTTAGCATGTTCACGCATTTGGTGTTAATGCATTCTATTGACCAGAATATTAATTTATTCTTGCCATTAGAATGTATTAACATGTGAATACGCATAATGAGCCTTGCATTAACATGCATTTTCAGCCTAAATGCTCCTCTCAAAATGTGCAAGTGATGTTTTTTTCTAAAATGCAAACAGAAGAATCAGTGCTGTTTTTTTTTTCTCTATCTCTAGACATTCCTGACTATAATATAAAAGCCTATGGGGGAGATTTACTAAAACTGGAGCACTCAGAATCTGGTGCAGCTGGGCATGGTAGCCAATCAGCTTCTAACTTCAGCTTGTTCAATTAAAGGGGTTGTAAAGGTTCATTTTTTATTTTCTAAATAGGTTACTTTAAGCTAGTGCATTGTTGGTTCACTTACCTTTTCCTTTGATTTCCCTTCTAAATTTTTTTTTCTTTGTCTGAATTTCTCACTTCCTGTTCTTCCTCGGTAAGGTGTTCAGTAAGCTGTTCTAAATGATTTTCCACCGCTCGGATGATGGTGGAAAGCTTACTGAGGAGAAACAGAAAGTGAGAAATTCAAACAAAGAAAAAAAACATTTAGAAGGGAAATGGAAGGAAAAGGTAAGTGAACCAACAATACACTAGCTTAAAGGAAACCTATTTAGAAAATAAAAGACAAACTTTTACAACCCCTTTAAAGTGGAGTTTCCATCCCAATTTTTTTTTTTCATTATTGTGCTCATTAGACCTAAAAAAGAAAAAAAAGAATTTTTTACTCATCTGGAAATGCCTGTTGCTATGCAGTCCCACGAAATCTGCCTTTGTAATCACCTAGGATCCTGACATCATCTCCCTCTAATGCTCCTGGGAAATGTGTGTCATCATTTCCCAGGATGCAGTGCGCTACCCAATTATCACTCCCCATCCAAGACTTCCAGGAAGTAAGGGCCAGATCCACAAAGAGCCGGCGTAACCTAAAAATTCCCATTTAAGTTACACTGCCTTAACATCTCTACCTACAGTAGGTGAACCCGATTTTGTGTCAATCTCGCTCTCTTTCTCGGCGAGATTGAGCACCTACGAGCCCCATCGCGGGAGCCAGCGCCGAGCTGTCTTGCCGCGATGGAGACAGAGCCGTCATAGAAGCGACGGGAGATCCGACTTGGATTCCCGCCAATTCTACACGTGTGCGGCGTTTGTTATGAATCCTGAGGGGGAAGTCCCCGCCGGATTTTAAATAAAAATCCGGCATGGGTCCCCCCCTCAGGAGCATACCGGGCCCTTAGGTCTGTTATGGGTTGTAAGGAGAGCCCCCCTACGCCGAAAAAAACGGCGTAGGGGGTCCCCCTACAATCCATACCAGACCCGTATCCAAAGCACGCTACCCGGCCAGCCAGGAAGGGAGTGGGGACGAGCGAGCGCCCCCCCCCTCTCCTGAGCCGTACCAGGCTGCATGCCCTCAACATGGGGGGGTTGGGTGCTCTGGGGCAGGGGGGCGCACTGCGGCCCCCCCACCTCAGAGCACCCTGTCCCCATGTTGATGAGGACAGGGCCCCTTCCCGACAACCCTGGCCGTTGGTTGTCGGGGTATGCGGGCGGGAGGCTTATCGGAATCTGGGAGCCCCCTTTAATAAGGGGGCCCCCAGATACCGGCCCCCCACCCTAAGTGAATGAGTATGGGGTACATCGTACCCCTACCCATTCACCTGCAAGAAAAGTGATAAAAACACAAATAAACCACACAGTGTATTAAAATATTTTATTTTTCTGCTCCGGAGGCCTCCCCTGTCTTCTTTATTAGCTCTTTTACCAGGGGAGGCTTCTTCTTTGACGTCTTCGGGTGGGTGGGGGCCGCCGTCTGGTTCTCTTCCACCGCCGGGGGGGGGTCGCTTTTAAAAAAGCCCCCACCCCCCGGCGGGTTTCCTCCGGCGTCTTCGGCGGGGCTCTTCTTCTTCCGCTATCCCGACGGGTCTTCTCAACTCTCCGGGGGTCTCCTTCTGTCTTCGCCGCTCTCCGTTCTTGACTCGTCGCACCCCGGTTCTTCGTCTCGCTGTCCGGTGTCTTCTTCCGTGCTTTACGTCTTCTCCTTCCGTGCTGTGATGAGTTCTTCTTCCGCGCTGTGACGTCATGTTCTTCACTTCTCTCCTTCTCCCGGTGTTGACACGTCGCCGGCTCCTCTCTGCAATGACGGGTGCGCGGGTGCATCGGACCTATATAGGCCTCACAGTCCCATCATGCTCTGTACCTACCCATGTGATACCTACCACGTGGGTAGGTATCACATGGGTAGGTACAGAGCATGATGGGACTGTGAGGCCTATATAGGTCCGATGCAAGGCGCGCATCCGTCATTTCAGCGAGGAGGACCGGCGTGGCAACATCGGGAGAAGGAGAGAAGTGAAGAACATGACGTCACAGCACGGAAGAAGAACTCATCACAGCACGGAAGGAGAAGACGTACAGCACGGAAGAAGACACCGGACAGCGAGACGAAGAACCGGGGTGCGCCGAGTCAAGAGCGGAGAGCGGCGAAGACAGAAGGAGAACCCCGGAGAGTTGAGAAGACCCGTCGGGATAGCGGAAGAAGAAGAGCCCCGCCGAAGACGCCGGAGGAAACCCGCCGGGGGGTGGGGGCTTTTTTAAAAGCGACCCCCCCCGGCGGTGGAAGAGAACCAGACGGCGGCCCCCACCCACCCGAAGACGTCAAAGAAGAAGCCTCCCCTGGTAAAAGAGCTAATAAAGAAGACAGGGGAGGCCTCCGGAGCAGAAAAATAAAATATTTTAATACCCTGTGTGGTTTATTTGTGTTTTTACCACTTTTCTTGCAGGTGAATGGGTAGGGGTACGATGTACCCCATACTCATTCACTTAGGGTGGGGGGCCGGTATCTGGGGGCCCCCTTATTAAAGGGGGCTCCCAGATTCCGATAAGCCTCCCGCCCGCATACCCCGACAACCAACGGCCAGGGTTGTCGGGAAGGGGCCCTGTCCTCATCAACATGGGGACAGGGTGCTCTGAGGTGGGGGGGCCGCAGTGCGCCCCCCTGCCCCAGAGCACCCAACCCCCCCCCCATGTTGAGGGCATGCAGCCTGGTACGGCTCAGGAGGGGGGGGGGCGCTCGCTCGTCCCCACTCCCTTCCTGGCTGGCCGGGTAGCGTGCTTTGGATACGGGTCTGGTATGGATTGTAGGGGGACCCCCTACGCCGTTTTTTTCGGCGTAGGGGGGCTCTCCTTACAACCCATAACAGACCTAAGGGCCCGGTATGCTCCTGAGGGGGGGACCCATGCCGGATTTTTATTTAAAATCCGGCGGGGACTTCCCCCTCAGGATTCATAACAAACGCCGCACACGTGTAGAATTGGCGGGAATCCAAGTCGGATCTCCCGTCGCTTCTATGACGCGCTTGCTGGGATGTGCTGTCACTATTCCAGTGAGTGCGAGGTGTCGGGGAGATCTCGGCACCCTGTCGCCGAGTATCAGCGCGACGCTGTCGTGCTAAAAGCACAATATCACAAACACCTACTGTAAGTGCCCGATCCACAAAGCACTTACCTAGAAATTTTCGGCTGTGTAACTTAAATTCCGCCGGCGCAAGGCGCTCCTCTTCAAATGGGGGCGATTCCCATTTAAATTAGGTGCGCTCCCGCGCCGGCCGTACTGCGCATGCTCGTGACGTCATTTTCCCGACGTGCATAGCGCAAAATTACGTTACGCCGAGCTTTGTGGATCGCGCCAGGTCAATAAAGTTGCGTCGGGAAAAAAAAAAGTCAGTGTATAATAGTGATAGAGGTAGCCCCAGACACAGACACATGGAGGCAGGCAGAGGCAGTCCCTTACTTTTTTTTCTTACTGTGCCGTGGGGCTGTGCCCACACTCATGCATTAACTGCTTGCTTTGGTCTAGGGCCGAGATATATTCACCCAATCTCTCAATTCTCCCAGTCTTTTCGGCTCCTACCCACTAGTAGTGCAGCGATTTTGTGCAGTGAACTGTTCCTGACGTCATCACGCCCATAGACCAGCTCCGAACATGAAGACGACGGGAACAGTCCACTGCTGGAAATGGGGGAGCACCTTTTTCCAGGGGATCAAAGGATCGGGGGAGTATAGGAGCTGTGTTCACTCCAAGACAAAACACACAGCCCCACTGCATGGGAAAAACTAATTTTGCCTGGAGTTGTGCTTTAGGGTCCTAAAGGTGAGAACCAATCAGAATAGCGGTCAGTCCCATGCATCTGCGACATATTTCAGCCTGCCATAGACATTGATAGGCTGAAGGGTGCAAGGCTGGAAGTTGCACCTGTACCTGCCAGGCACACTAAAATGCCAGGATTGGGCAAGAGGTGGTAGATAAGTATAGGCACTGTGTTCACCCCTAGACTGCCCCACTGCATGGGAAAAAAGTCTGTTCGCTCGAAGTTGGGCTTTAGAGCCCTAAAGGTGAGTTTCACTCCATATAGCAATTAAGCCCCATGCAGCTAAGGGATATTTTAGCCTGTCATAGACTTTTTTTAGGCTGCAGGAGGCAGGGCTGGGCACTACACCAGGTGCACTAAAATGGCAGGATTGGGCACAATGACAGGATTCCTTACTGTATTTATTTGCCTTCAGAATAGTTGTTTTTGAGTTTTTTTCTGAAGGTCTGGTGATTCATCTCCATTCGGATGCTGGTTAGTAGTGTGTTCCACAGTCTAGGTCCTTGGACTCCAAATCTTTGTTCTCCTTTGAACTTGTATCTGGCCTTGGGTATCTGGAGTAGTTTTTGGTTGGTGGATCGGAGAACGCGATGGGGGTTGTGGCATTTTAATTTTTCGCATAGATATTGGGAGGCACTTCCTTGAACACACTTTTAACTTAGAAAAAATGTTATTTGGTGTATATCACAACACATATGACTTCTGTGCACAAGTAACTAATAATTTCCAACTATCTCCTGCAATATTAAGACCATTCATTCTACTGTAGAATGTAGAATAAATAAAAGCCTTCCATATAGCTTATTTACGGAATTAGAGTAACACTGCAAGTGTGTAATGCAATAAACAAACAGTACACAAAGAATATGCTTAATGCTAAAACACAAAATAACTCAAGAAAATCTTTTCTTTGGTATTAAGAAAGCGGTGCCGATAAAAGGAGAACATAAAATGAAATGGAAGCTTAAACGCAGATCTGACATTAGACTGGAGCCCAGATAAGCCCAGAGTGACACAACTTTATGCTTCATTTAAAATATAGGCAAACAATAATAAAACCCCGAAGATAAAAGAAATGTAATTCACTTAAAGCATGCGAAACTGAAAACTTTGATCCATGAAAAGATAGAATTGTTATCTACAGAGAAACAGCTACAAGTCTTGCACAAAGAATGTCAGCTATTGAATAAGGCGCCTCGTTGATTCTAAAAGGCATTTTCAGTGCAGGGAAAGATAGCCATGGCCCTGTCACTCAGAGACGACAAAGGACATACAATGGGCTCATATAAAATGGTTCAATTATATTATGATCAATAAACTACATGTCAAAGTGCAATGCCTTGTAATATACTTAATCAAATTATGTAAGTATTTGTGTAGAGACAAAGGGATTTGGGATATTGGTATAGCATAGCAGTAATTAAAAAAGCCATCTTGATATGAGATCATTGGTTGATAATCTTCCGTGTAAAATCGGTTGAGAGGGAAACAAATGCATTTTGAAGAAAAAGTACGAAAGGGCAAGTAAACCCGCAGCTACGTGTTATGGAAATCCATTCTAGTGGTGAAGCTCAGACTGGTTCTGATAAATTTGACTCTGCAAGATAGCTTGGAATGCACTTTCCATGCAACCTTCATAGCCTTCACTTTTACATTTCTATCACTTATATTATTATTATTATCCTATTTTAGCTACATTGCTTAGAATTACTAAAGCAAACATTTAACCCAATGTATTGCATTAATATTTGGTATAGTTTATAAATGTGCTTAAAGTGGTTCCAAAGCTTAAACATTTAGGCCCGGATTCTCAAAGGAGTTACGCCGGCGTATATCTCCAGATACGCCGTCGTAACTCTGAGTGCGGCCCGTCGCAACTCTGCGCCTGATTCATAGAATCAGATACACCTCACAGTTGCCTAGATACGAGCGGCATAAGTCTCCTACGCCGTCGTATCTTAGGGTGCATATTTTACGCTGGTCGC